>NC_133756.1:19228925-19531955 GCF_036562045.2 Rhinolophus sinicus | reverse complement strand
CCATGAATGGCGCTTATCACTCCCACCTCACAGGGCTGTTTGGAGAGTCAGGTATGTGAGTATCATGTGGAAAGGTGTTTTGTAAAGTAAAGCCACATATGGAAATTAATCACAATTATCATCATGATTATTCTAAAGTATGCTTAGAAGCAGAAACTCCCTATATATTTCCTTTTGGAATCTGCCCACCTGAGGAAGTGGGTTTTCAGATGTGGCTGAGAAAGCCTACGATCAAGCAGTCATTGGCCTGACTTGATTTTACTCTTTCTAGGATTGTGGCAAAAATTAGAAACTAGAATCCTGGAGATAGGAGGGAACTTATGGATCCCTGGGGAGACCACAGTCCTCACTTCCTGGCCTTGTCACAGGTGAGGAAACCAAGGTCTACAAAAGAGAGACATTTGGTTAGTATCACACTGTGAACTAGTAGTAGAGGGAGGAATGGAGGCAGGTGGCCTTGTCTTAATCCAGGAGTTTTTCCATGCAGCTGCCAGACCTGGTCATCTTTAGCCAGCGGACGGTGGGAAGACAATGGCATGTACCCATCAGGGCCAGCCCACCTTCAGCCAAGAGTCTCCCCCTCCTTCTGCCCCACTGCGCTCATAGCACCACCCAGAAACTGGCTCTTCCTCGTGTGTACCCCACCCTCCTCCTAGGGGCACAGGTTTCTACTGCCGGCCACAGGGGTTACACGTACTGAGGGCGTAGGCACAAGGCAGCCCCTTCTTCTCGGAGTCTCACAGTACTCGTCTTCGTCATTTACCTGACCTTTCATTTTATACAACGTTTTAATTTTATGAAACCTGGTGAGATCCCTTCTGTTGCTGTCCTGTGTTAACCAATCCAGTGGTTCTCAACTGGAGGTGATTCTCCTCCCTCCCCCCACCCAGGACATCTGGCAATGTGTGGAGAAATTTTTGGTTGTCAAGACTTGGGAGGGCTCTCGTGGGTAGAGGCCACGGATGCGGCTTCACGTTCTACGACACATAAGACAGCCCCTCACAATGAAGAATCATCGGGTCTAAAATGTCAGTAGATCCAATATTAAGAAACCCTAATCTAGCCCACATGTGGGCTTCTGCCTTTCTTTCTCTGCCTCAGTGGTCTGTAAGCTGTCTGTGGACTTGGATGACGTCTTGCTATAATACCCTCCATAGATTCAACCTAGTAGTATCTAAGTAAATGCTGCTTGGGTGGAGGTGGATTAATAAGTGCAGGATCCCGGCCATGAGGATGGGGGAAAGCGCACTGGACTGCGGGTCAAGAGACCCAAGTCTGGCCAAAGCCTCCCCACCTGCAGGGTAAATGTAAAAGTTGGGTAGAGCAGTGACTTTCAAACTGCTCCCTGGAGCCTTAGCATCTCACCCACTGCATCCATTCTAAGTCTAATTTCTTCTATACAGAGGGTTTCACAGTTTTAAAAATTTGTAAACCACTGAGATGGTTCAACACTAAAGATACTTTTAGACCAAAATCCCTCTGAAGGCTCCTCAGAGAAGGACATGTATAAAGGTTCTATTTTTAATAGACTCAAAGAATGCCTTTGTGACTGTAGTTTATATTCTTCCATCTCGGGCTGAGAACAGTGGCCTGCCTGGCATTCGTCTCGTTTGGAGACTGCCCAACTCCTTAATCTTCTTGTGCCTGTATAATAAGCAGTGAGCCTCTCTTCAGGCATCTGAGTATTCAGATGAGGGGTCTGGGGAGCTCCCTGCTCCTGCCCCACCCCCAGACAGCCTTCTCTGGCCACTAAGGAGGGCCTCAGGCAAGTGCCAACAGGAAATAACCACTTGGCACACTGAAACCCAGGAGGCTATGTATGCTGGGAATAAACCAGTGTAGGAGCAGGAACCACCTGAGACCCAACTCAGTGAGATGATCTGGAAGCCTCTGAAGGGGGAGAGCCTGATCCATGCCAACAGCAACAGACCAGAGAAAATACAGCCAAGGGCACCAACTCAAGAAGGAAACTTAGAGAGGGAAAGAGTATTCAAGAAGAGAGAGCAAGAGTTGGATGTTAGTCATGAGTGACAATGGTCGTCTCCTAGTGAGTAGATGTTCAATATACATACATTTGTAATTATTGTTAGAATTGTCGTCAACATCATTGTTAGCAAGTTGTCTAGGATGCAGAGGCAGGAGCAGGATCAAGCCAGTAGCTTAAAGTAATTGTCACTGTCAGGTGAGTTACCTCTGCTCATGGCATGCTACTTGGCACAGATACACCGTTTACTCCAGTCACTCCCAGGCTTGCATGGTTCCCATGAGAGATTGGCACCCAGAGACGGGCCAGAATGTGCCCAAAGGTCCTCAGTAAGTCAGTGAGAATCATAGTGCAGTGCAGCTGTGCTGATGCTCAGGTAAGGACTCTTAGTGACACACCAGGCTGCCTCTGGGAGGACAGTGTTTCCTTCATTGGTGGTTCTCTGGCTACAGAACAGAAAGGTCACAGACATCACCAGCAAACCTCAACATTGTCCTAGGAGAGTGAGGAAACACACACACACACACACACAAATGAACAAACAAATAAAGGAACAAGCCATTCCTAGCTTTCAGACGAAGGAGCTGGACTTCACTAGGGGGTGGGGAAATGAACCCCCACCCCTGCAGCGGGCCTGCTTAACTCTGGGCTCTGGCAGCACGACCGCAATCCAATCAGGCAGTACCCCGGCTGTGCCATTAGCTCATTAGATGGAGGCGAGTGTCTCCATTGATCTGTTTATCTCCCTGGCCCGGCTGCTGGAGAAAGGCCAGCTGTTTCCCTGAGAGCAGCCTTTCCTCTTGACTCATCACAGGGCATCAGGGGAGTCTGCTCCTTTGTCTCTTTTAAGCTCAAGGTCAATGGAGTGCAGAGCAGGAGCTGGGCCACGGTGGTGCCTTCTGAGAGCTTTAGATATTGCATCTCCTCCTCCATCCTTTTCATTCTCCCCTGGTGACCCCTCGTGGAAATGAAGAATGTGGTAGGAAGTGCTTGGATTTGCAAGTGGACAAATCTCAGTATGAACCAGGCACTGCCACTCGTGTACTAGCTATGTGACCTTGGCGAAGTCATTTCTCCTCTCTGAGCTTCAATTTTCTTATTTGCAAAACAAGGCTAATCTCACATATATCATAAAATCATTCTGTACAGAATTGTACACCTGAAATCTATGTAACTTTACTAACAATTGTCACCCTAATAAACTTTAATTAAATAAAATAAAATAATTCTGAAGATTCATTGAGATAAATCTGTGAAAGGACAGGCACGATGTCTAGCTCAGTGCTGGGCACATAAGAAACATCAACAAATCTTACCTGGCCTGCCACTTCTGAGACCCAGTGTCCTTTTAGGCAAAAAGAATAGCATATCTGTCAATCAGGATTCGCTCATCGGCTTTTTGTGAGACTTATGTGAAAAAGATCTGGGAAAGTATAGCTATTATTATACAAACAATACTATTGATAAATGACTTGTTAAGGATGGACAATATCAAGGATGTATGATGTATGACCCTAGACTCATCTGGTTAAACTTTGTAACCAGTCTATATATCTATTACCATGTTTCCCTGAAAATAGGACGCAGCCGGACATCAGCTCTAATGCGTCTTTTGGAGCAAAAATTAATATAAGACCCGGTCTGATTTTACTGTAAGATCGGGCTTATATAATATAATATAATATAATATAATATAATATAATATAATATAATTAATATAATATACCATAATATAATATAACATAATATAATACCGGGTCTTATATTAATTTTTGCTCCAAGAGATGCATTAGAGCTGATTGTCTGGCTAGGTCTTATTTTCAGGGAAACACGGTATCTCCTAGATGGCATTTTACTCTTGAAAACTAAATCGCATAACAAGGTACAAGTTAATTTTATTTAATTATTTTAAAAATAGGAAGTAGTTTATTAAAACACCAAAAATGTGATCTCTTAGCAGTAATAATGGGACCTGGGACATATTACATAATTTTAGCAAAATGTTTTCCCTAACTACTATCACTACGTACTTCTTATTTGATTATCGAATCTCAATTTAACTAATGTCCCACTTTTCATTGTCTAACGTTTTCCTTCTTTTTATACCACTGTCCAATTCTTAATTTAATACTACATTTAAATTATATTCTCATTGTAAAAATATGTCAAAGTTGAAGAATTTAAATTTAAATGCTGCTCATTTAACATATCTCTGTATTTCTCACCAACTTTTTTCTTTGTATTTTTGTACATTTTAAAAATGGGTGTCATACTGTATTTTCTTTTTTTCAGTATATCAGGACCATTTACCATGTTATTAAATATTATTTTAAAATGTGATTTTAAAAATTACTTAATATTCCATAGTGTGCATGTGGATAACTTAATCATTTCCTCTTATTGAACATTTAGGTAATTTTTCATTTTTTTATTATTACAGTTTAATGAAGACTCTTGTACATGTTTCTATCTCTGATTATGTTCTTTTTTTCCTCTGATTATTTTCTTAGAATAGCATTCATTCCCTCCTCATCAAAGGCATTGACAATAATTTGTTGATTGCCTTTAAAGGAAAATGACCCCCTCCCAAGTCGTAGGTTTGCATGTTATTTTGTTAAGAGTCTGGGATACCCCCTGGTGGAGATTACTGAACATCACCAAAACCTGTCCCCTAGGCCCTGATGTGGGAATGCAAAGATCTGGGTGCACAACCTTTGGAATCGGGCCTGTGCAAAGGACTTCTCTCTCATCCCTCCACACACACACACACACACACACACACACACACACACACACACAGCACACAGCACACAGCACACAAAGCTACAGGGAATTCAAGTGGAATAACCAAGTAAAAAAATCAAGAAAGCTCAGCCCTAAAGTTGTTCTGAATTTGAAGCCAGGCCCCTCGCTGCCCTGCCTCCCTCCCACCCCTATGCTGCAGCATAACAATCAGAGGATGCTTCTTTCCTCTGTGGTTAGAGATGTCCTAAATTAGACATCTGCCCATGAGGACACTAGATGGAGCCAGATGGGAAAGTTTATGCTCCAGCTGCAGTGGAACCATTTTCTTTGCACTTTCCTTTTCAGGAACAGTTGTATGATACTGGCTGATCTTACAGAAAACCTATTTCTCTGATATTCTTCTTCAGTTGAACTGCCCTCAGTCAGCCATTCATCAAACGTTCACCAAGCCCTTGCCCTGAGGCGTCTGTCAGACACAGAGCTGCATCAAACAGTCCTGACTGTGGAGAAGCTAATGGGTCAGTGGGAGAGCCACCAAACTACCAAACCTTTACTTTCTCTCCCTCTATCTCGACTCCGGGCCACTGGGCCCAACAGCATTGCCTGGCCATGCATTGTATTTCTCCTTGCTTTTGTTCTTGTAATTTCCTCTCCAGAGAAGGCCCTTCCCTTCCATTCCTTTCCATCTAAATCTTACCTCTATCAGGCCGACCCAAAGGCTCCCTCCCCTGGGAAGCCTTTCCTGATTCTTTCCTCACGGAAGTCCTCTCTGATTCCTCCAGTCCTTTTGTATAGCAGTTGTCAAATGTCACTGTGCAGCAGAAGCACGTGGGTGGCTGGGTCCCACTCTCAGGGTTTTCAGCTTAGTAGGTCTGGGGTGTAACCTAAGAATGTGCATCTCTGACAAGTGCCCAGGCGAAGCTGCTTCTCAGGCCCAGGGAGCATATGAGAACCACTTCCTTTGTGGGTTTGAGCACTAACAAGTGCCAAGCATGATGCTACATGGTAGTGATACCACTGTGACCAAGACAGTCCTTGCCCTCAAGGAATGCAGAGGTGGGGGCGGAGAGATGAACAAATAGGACCGCACGGTGCCGTGCCAGAGGAGTGCGGGTGCTCCAGACGCACAAATACAGATGCAGTTCACTGTCCCTGTGGAATTGGGAGGACCAAAATCCTCCCAAAGGGATTGGCACTTGAGCTGCCTTTGAAGGTTGACTAAGACTTCACCAGGAAGAGAACAGGACAGCAGCATGGGCCAAGGCATAGAGGTACAAAAAGTGCGACAAAAGATTTAGTGGCTGTGAGACGTGGGGAGAATGGGCGGTATCCTTGGAAATGTGAGTGTGATAGGAAGTAAAGCTGGAGAGGTCAGCATAAAGGCCTTATGTGCCATGCTAAAAAGTTTTGGTTTTGTCCCCCAGATAATAAAGAAGTAAAACAAAAATAACATGGTAGAGATTTCCTTCTGGCAGAACCAGTCTGACTGCAGCGTGGAGTGTGGACGGACAGCGGCAAGACCGCACGAGTGAGACCAGTGTGCGTGCTCTTGCAACTGTCCAGGCAGGACGTGACGAGGACTGGACTAGAGCAGTGGGATGGAGAGGACAGGACAGGTGTGGGGGATGGGTGGGCTTGGGCTTAATCCAGGGTATCCCAGGGAGAAATGCAAAGGTCTGTGGAACCACAGCTCCACTCTGCCCTTCCTCCCTCTCCTCGCAACAGCCCCCATCCTTGTTTCCTGCCCGCCTTCTATCACGAGGCCCTGCCTGTCTCAGTAGTAGAGCACGCACCTCCCTGACTTCTCTGCCTCAAATCCCATTTTCTTCCAGGAACTATAGTCCTGCCACTGTCCCAAGTCTGAGTGTCTCGTCAGGTCTGTGCTTTGGTCCCTGCTCTGTGATACCAATTTAACTGAGGGCCCTTAGGCCATTCACGTTGACCACGTGCCTTCTCAGGTTTCTTATCTATCAAGTAGAGAAAAGAATACTTCCTGGCTGGCTTTTATCACTGTGTTTTTGTGAGGATCGAATACCATAACAGACGTGAACAAGCTTTGATGTGTTACTATTGCCATGGAACCTGGAGCTTCCTTTGGAAGCCATTTCCATTGACTAAGAATCCCCATTTAGATAAAATTTGAGCAGCATCCTTCTTTTGGTTTCAGCAGAATCCTTCTGTTCAACCTAAGGAAACTCAAGTTAGACAACCAGGAAAGTGTTTGCAAAAATAAGCCAAAACACTCTGGAAATCAAGGCGTCATTTAAAGAGTTTGAAATGATGTGGCTATTTAACCATTTAATAGATATTTGTGAAGACCTATTCTGTGCCAGGCATTGTTCTTAGCATTTAGGAGCAAACAGTGAGCAAACTGCATACTCTTGTGAAGCCTGGAGGAGACAGACAATAAGCGTAATAAGTAAATTAAACAGAATGTTAAAAGGTAGTAAATACTATGGAAAAAAAGCAAAAGAACATGTAAGGGGATATCTACCTCTTTTCTATGAGGTACCTAGCTCATTGTTGAAATAAAATATGTAAGTAAATATTTCCTTTCATTTTGCTTGTTTCTCCTTAATACCTGATAATTGATAATAAATCCATATTCATTACATAAAACTTAGAAAATTCAAGAAGATAGGATGACAACAAAGATGACGATAATAAGTCATCCTGATACCCGTTACTCAAAGATAGTCATTATTATTGTTTGGGTGCGTATTTTTTTCTTGAAATGGATTATATTATTTGCAGCTATGATCCCCATATGTTCACATCTTCATTCATTTAACAAAGGGTTTTTGTTTGGTTGGTTGGTTTTGTATTTTTTTTTTATCATCTCCTGTGTTACATGCTCCATGAGAGGCATATGGAGCAATAGAAAAATACAGATTTTGGAGTCTTTGCTCTGCCTTTACCAGCTGTGTGGTCTTAAATAAGTTACTCAGCTTCTCTGAGTCTTCCTTGCTCTATCTGTAAACTGGAGACTGTGACGCCTACACAGTGTTGTCATGAGGACTACATGACTTTAATGAGATAGGGCCTAGATGGCACCTGGCACACAATCAGTACTTAATATGTATGAATTCCCTTCTCTTTTTTTTATTCATTCAACACACACAGTGTGTATACAGCACCATGCTAGGCACTGTGGAAGACAGAGCCTCACTCTCTTGGAGTTTAGCAGCCGGCTGGGTCAATTCTCAGAAAGGAGCCAGGGAAGACATCTCCCCAAAGTGAAAGGGAAATAGGAGTTAGTCAGACAAAGATTTTGGGAAGGATGTCCCAGGCTGGTTCTAGACCTGCGAAGCAGGAGAATATAAAGCGCGCTGGAGGAAGTCAAAGCAGCTCAAGGTGTCTGGAACACAGCTGGGGGTGCTGAGAGCAGAGGTCCCTGGAGACACCAGTTAAAGGCAGCTCTTGAGAACAATATGTCCCTGAAGAAATTTTGGTAGGGGAACGACATGGTCAGTTTTGCATCTTAGAAAGATACCTCTAACTTCAATGTGGAGAATATTGGAGGCAGAGAGACCAGGCAGGAGGTTATTGCAATAATCAACATGAGAAACTGCATAACCTTTAGCTGGGATAGTAGTTTGTGAGAATGAAGAAGTGGACATTTTAAGGTCTTTGCATGACCTCGACTGGAAAGGATGTCCATGAGAGAGCTGAGTAGTTAGAGGCGTCTCAAATGGCACCCAGGTGTCTAGCCTGAGTGACTGAGGGGATGGTGGTGGCATACACGGAGCTGGAGACAGCTCACTGGGGCAGGAGCAGGTTTTGATGTAAAACTCAGGACCTCCACTGAAGACGTGTGGATTTTGAGGTACCAGGCCATGTCCTCAGACCAGCCCATGTCTAGTCCTTGCTGTCAGGCTGTACCTTTCTTCCCAATTTGGTCACATCAACCAAGGGTTGGTATTCCTGGCTGACAGGTCTCGAATACTCTAGTAGAAGCTGTCTTGAGTGAAAGAAGTGCAGAAGGTGCATGAGGAATTGTGGTTTTAGGACCAATGCAGAATTTATAGCAATAGTTCACTAAAAACTTGGCCTCATGATTAATTCGGATAGTTGTTTAATGAAGATCAGAGACTACACCAGGGTTTGGGTATCACATTTCCCAAACGAACAATCTTGACACTGTCTAATGAGGAAGTTTTCCCTGATTTGGCAATTTACATGAAAGATTTCGTAGAGACGTAAAAGTTATACCAACACCTGTTAGACATTCAACAAATTCTCTTTCAGGAAGAAGAATAAGATTACGCTCTTTCATTCTCCACACATTTACTAAGCAGAGGCTGGTAGCCAGGCCCTGTGCCAAGTTTAGGAACACTGAGATGAAAGATTCCCTGCTGGTGAAATCTTCCAGTCTATTGGGGAAAGCAGTCAAGTAAACAGACAATGGTAAGACAGTGAGAGAAATATTAGGATAGATGCCAAAAAACGGGATACAGAAGAGAGCGTGGGTAAACGGATCCTTAAGAAAAAGGAAGCCATGATATTAATTCCATCACAAGGTTTCAAAGAAATCCTATTACTCAATATTTAACAAATCATTCTTTCTTTTTTATCAAAAGGTTATTGGCAAATCTCTGACTAGTGCATTTGGATTATTAAGGGAGATCTGACAGCTTTGGTGTTTATCAACAATATTCTCTAGTCCCACAAAGCTGATAATCAAACAAATGACTCTTGGAATCCTGTTTATCCCTGGCACCGAGACCAAAACAGAAAAAGTATACAGTAGTCCATGTATAATGTATATGTATATACATATCACATTTTCTTATCTGTTCATCTCTTGATGGACATGTAGATTGTTTCCACATCTTGACTATTGTGAATAATGCTATAATGAACATGGGCGTGCAGCTATCTCTTCAAGATACAGATTTCATTTCCTTTGGATATATACCCAGAAGTGAAATTGCTGGGTCATAAGGTAGTTCTATTTTTAATTTTTTGAGGAACCTCCATACTGTTTTCCATAGTGACCATACCAATTTACATTCCCACCAACAGAGCACAAGGTTTCCCTTTTCTCTACATCCTCACACTTATCTTTTGTCTTTTTAATAATAGCTATCCTGACAGATGTGAGGTGGTATCTCATTGTGGTTTTAATTTGCATTTCCCTGATGATTAGTGATATTGAGCAACTTTTCATGTACCTGTTGGCCATCTGTATTTCTTCTTTTGGGAAACGTCTTTCAGGCAGGTCCTTTGCCCATTTTCTAATCAAGTTCTTTGCTTCTTTGCTATTTAGTTGTTTGAATTCCTTATATAGTTGGGTATTAACCTGTTATTTGATACATGGTTTGCAAATATTGTTTTCCCATTCCATAGGTTGTCTTTTACTCTGTTGGTTGTTTTGTTTGCTGTCCAGAAGCTTTAGTTAGATGCAATCCTACTTGTCTATGTTTGCTTTTGTTGCATGTGCTTTTGATGTCATACCCAAAAAGTCTTTGTCAGACTAATGTCAAAAAGCATTTTTCTTAATGTTTTGTTTTGATTTTTGTTTTTTAGTAGTTTTGTAGTTTCAGGTCTTACAATTAATTCTTTAATCCATTTTGAGTTGATTTTTATATGGTGTGAGATAACGGTCCAAGTTCATTCTTCTACACGAGAATATCTGCTTTCCCTAACATCATTTATTGAAGAGAGTATCCTTTCCCGATTGTGTGTTATTGGCCCCTTGTCAAAGATCAGGTGACTTAGCTGTATGGATGTAGTTCTGGGTTCTCTATTCTATTCCATTGGTCTCTGTGTCTGTTTTATGCCAGTATCATATGGGTTTGATTACTGTAGCTTTTTAATATATTTTAAAACCAGGAAATGTGATGTCTCTAACTTTGTTCTTCTTGCTTAAGATTGCTTTGGTTATTCAGATTTTTTTGTGCTTCCATACAAATTTTAGGATTTTTTTTTTCCATTTCTGTTAAGAATGTCATTGGAATTTTGATAGAGATTACATTGAATCTGTAGATCACTTTGGATAGTGTGGAAATTTTAATATTAATTCTTCCAGTCCATGAACACAGGATGTCTTTCCACTTATCTCTATCTTCTTTAATATCTTTCATCGATGTTTTATAATTTTCAGTGTACAGGCCTTTCACTGGTTTGGTTAAGTTTATTCCTACGTATTTTATTCTTTTTGTTGCTATTGTGAATGGAATTAATTTTCTTAATTTTCTCTCTTTGGGTAATTCATTGTTTGTATATAGAAACACAACTGACTTCTATATGTTAATATTGTATCCTGTAACTTTAGTGAATTTTTTTATTCATTCTAAATGTTTTTTTATTGAGTTTTTATGTGCCTAGATTTTTTTTCAAGATTTTTATTAAATGTATGTGGCCATGAGCTAATGCATAACATGCCCATATTTGGACAATAACTAACTTGTAGTCATCTTTTCTGAGTTCAATGTTCTTATTGTAACACTCACTGCTATTCACCCACTACTTATAAAACATTGAGATTTCTAGGATTTTGCTGTCATAGATAAGATAACGGCCAGAGTATATTAAATTGGAAATATTCCAGAAACTCAGGGGTCATCGTTTGTTCTATTCATTGGATCAATTGCCATTTTTTGACATCAAATTCTTGCTGATGTGAAGATGTAAGATGCTAGACTCTTAACCACTTTGAGCCCTAGAATTCCTAGATGCGTTTTCATGGTATGATTTCCAAGGAATGATGACTTCTTTTTTTGAATCAAGAGACAGGTCACATATAGGCACAGATAAATATGTTGAGATGAGCAGTGTAACAGAGATTAAAATACATTTACTTGAGTTCAACAGACATTTACTAAGCACTTAGAAAAACATCCAGGCTAGCATTTGAGTTGTGGCCCTGCCACATGGCTTCTATGTATCATTACCCTCTAAGAGCCTGTTTCTTTACTCCTTGATTGGAAATAATGTTGCCTACCCCAATGGCTATTAATAAAATCAAATCATGAAAAACAGTGGTTCTCAACCCTAGCTTCGTCTTAGTATCCACCTACAAAGGGTTGAAAACATACTCCTCTCCCTCGAGTGTCATTTGGTTGGTTTGGTGTGGGGTCAAAGCTTTAGTAGTTTTTAAAACTCCCCAGGTGATTGTAATGTGCAGCCTGGGTTTAGAAGCACTGAGCTATAGGAAAGTTCCTGGCTCACTGCCTGACGTTTTCTAAGGAGCTCTGACCTCTTTCTCTCCCGTATGTGCCAAGCTCCGTTAGGCACGGGGGTACAAAGTTCAGACACACCCCAGTCCTCGAGATGCTCCCACACTCCTGGGGGAAGAGAGACGAGGAAAGAAGAAATCATTACTCTGCAGCGTAATAGGTACAGTGAGAGACTTGGGTAAAGAAGAGAAGCCATGCTGAAGAAATTATTGACTATTTCCGGGAATCCAGGGCCTTTGATACCATTTCATAGGTCACCATTCATCACGTTTCCACCTGCACACGTGATCAGGGTTCCGGTCTGGCTCTGCACTAACCTACTATGAGGTTGCAGGCAAAGTCTCTTTCTCTCATCACTGCTTGAGTTTCCTCATCTATTATTGCTCAACATCAACGATGGCGAAGTGGTTCATAAGTCCCCCACCTCCCAAGGCCACTCGGACACGAAACAATGAACAAAAGAACATTTTGTAAACATGAATAAATTATCTGCATGTCCTGTGAGGGAGAACTACTGCTTTCACATCAGCATTTAAACGTGGTAAAGTCTCTTTCATCTGAAAACAGCAGCGATAGCTTCCTCAACCCCATGTCCCCTCCAGCTTCTCTCCCCGCTCCTCGTTCACAGCCAAAGTTTATTAAAAGTATTTTCTACACTTGCTATCTCTACTTCCTTGTTTCCCACTCATTTCTCAACCCTTCACAGTCTGGCTCCTCCTCCCCTCAATTCCACTGAAGCTGCTCTGGCCAAGATCATAAAATGCTGTTCTGGTTTTCAGTACGACACCGCTGACCATTCCCTTCTGGAAACCCTATTTTCCATGGGGTTCTGTGACAGACCATTCCACTACTAGGCACCCTTCTATCTCCTTGGGCAAACCTTCCCAGTCTCCTTTTCTAGCAACTCTAACTATTGTTCAGATACTGGAATTTGTCAGGGTTCGGATCTAGGCTGTCTTCTCTGTTAATTCTCCGCAGCCTCCTGCGTCATCTCGTTCCCTCTCTTGGCTTCAGTTATCATCTCTCTGCAGCAGACACCCAAAGCTGTGCTTCAGTGCTTTGCGTTCTTTGGAGCTCCGATCCTTTCCATCTAACTTCCCGCTTAACATCTCCGCTGTGATGTCCCACAGGCACATCAACTGTGTTTCAAAACAGAACTCATCTTTCTCCACATTCTAAACCAGCTCTTCTTCTTGTTTGTGCCAGCTCAGGAAACTCCGTGGCCATTCACTCCAGTTGCCAGAGCCAGAAACACTCCAGTCACCTGTGACTCTCCCCCGCCCCCACCCTCAAGAGCAGCAGGGCTCAGTCACTGAGTCCTATTGATTCTGATCTTCAAAAATGTCTTCTCCCCTCATCCCCACTACTGGAGTTTAGAGGACCATCATGTCACTCTTTTGTTTAAAACCCGGTGGTGACTTCCCGTTTTCTAAAGTCAGGACTTTTTATTATAACTTGGCCTTCAAGGTCCTGCATGATCTGGTGTTGGCCTGTCTCCTCAGCTCATCTCACTCCTGTCTCCTCCTCATAGTTTCTCCTGTAGCTCTACACAGCTGTCTAGTTCCCGGATGCACATGGCTGTGTCTCATCTCAGGGATTTCCCTTGTCAGGAATATGTTTCCTAACCCCTTTCACCCTGTGCTCATGCTCACTTGCCCTTCATAATTAAGTTCACATGCCACTTCCTCTCGGGTACCTTCTCAGACTCCTTTGGTCTGAGTTTCTTGCTCCTCCTGTTTATTCTGACAGATCCCTGTGCCTACTTCTTTCACAAGCTGGGCAGTAATCACTGGTCAATTTATCTGTCTCTACCACCAAACTTGATAGCAAGGACTAGACCATGATTTTCTTGTTCTTAGTTTTATTTCCAGCCGCTAGCCTGGTGCCTGGCATGTAACAGAGGCTTAGTAGATGCTTTTCAAGTGAATGAATGAATGATGAATAATGAAGAAATGGAAATACATAAAAAACAGTCTCTGCCCTCAAGCAGCTCACAGTTTACTGGAGATGACAGGGAGGGGTGCAATTATCTGTAACAAGGTGAAGAGACTAAGCAGTAACTCAGGGTGCAAAATGCTAAGAAAAGGAAAAGGAGAAATGACTTTCAACTGGCAAAGCTGGTGAAGCTATTTCAAAGTGGACAACATTGGAGCCAGCCCTTAATAAAATATTACCTATAATAATTCTGATGACTGTAATTGCTATATATGAGTGCTTATAATATTAGGCATCGTGTTAAATACTTTAATATTACATCTTATTTGTTCCTTTCAGTAACCTATAAGTTGATTCCTTTTATTTCCTGTTTATAAACAAAGAAACAGAGAGGTTAAGTATCTTAAGCAAGTTTGCCCAGCTCGCTAGTGGAGGAGCTAGAACTCGTGGGCAGGAATTGTGTCCCATTCTTCTTTTAGTCCTAGCACCTAGCCCAGGGCCTGCCTGGCACAAAGTAGGAACTCATCAGCTGTTACCAAATAAGGTTAACAAGTTTGGGGATGTGATGCACAGCATGGTAATTATAGCTAATAATACTGTACCATATAGTTGCATGTTGCTAAGAGAGTAGGTCTAAAATGTTTTTTCACTATGAAAAAGGCATGGTAACTATTAGTATGTGATGGCGGCGGTAGCTAATGCTGTGGTGGTAACCATTTGGCAATATATAAACTTATGAAAACATGTTGTGTGCCTTAAATTTACACAGTTGTTTGTCAATGATAGCACCATAAAGCTGGAAAAAAAACTAAAACAGTTACCAAATGAAGCAATACATGGGAGAACAGAATTGTAAGACATAAATTCAAAAGCAAGATGGATGAGCTTCATGGAGTCAGAAACAGGCTATGTTCTTTTTTAAAAGGTCTCACAAAACTGATTTCAAAAAAAAAGTTCTGTCCAGAAACAGCCAAGGATCCTGTTTGATATTGGCCAGCAGAGCCACAAGCACGTCTGTGCTGACTCAGCCTTCTGCTGTCTTAGCAGCCCTGCTTCCTGGAAAGGAGTAAAGGAAACTCAAAGGCCTAGGAATGTTGTACTGATGTGGTCTAGATTAGCTATGGTAGTGAAACTCGGAAGGGATAAAAATAACCCACAACAGAAAGGAATTGCCGTATGAACAAATCCATGGGGTAAAAATACTTTAATGACAAGCAGCAATTATAGCTACCTCTTCCCCTCTCCCAAATGTGTCATTTCCTGGGAATGCCTCAACACAGAAGCCAATGGTCAGGGCACACATGGGCAGTTTAATGAAGGGAAAAAAAGCCTGTCAGAACTGTCATTCCTTCTCTTGCTTGTGTCACCCCATGATTTGTTTGTCAAATTCCTAAATTTGGTCGTGAGCTGATTGTTTTGACAGTCTGTCTTAATGAATGTTTTTCTTAAGCTCTTGGGGGTCTGCATATTTTTCTACATCTGGGTGATATGGAAAGACTTTTCATATTATTAGGAGCCAGGGAGCCTCTTCAAATGTTGGGTAGAGAATCTACCACAGCAGAAGTCTTCAGGGAGGACCACAGAGCCCTACTGCTGAAAAATAACGTTCTTCCCTCAACTAAAGACAAATTTGAATTATTTCAGTAAGATCAGTTTAGAAAGAGAGAATCTTGATAAGTAATAATGTTCAGTGAATTTCATTTAGTCCTTGAACTAGTTCAGTTTCATTTCACTTAAAATGAGAACAGTGGCATTTACTGAGTAACTGCTATCTGCTTTCTATAGCCAGGCTTGCCTTTCTGGAAGTTTCATCTGTGTGGAATCCATAAAACTAAAGGCCTCTTGGGAGATGTCACCAGGTCTCTTTTTATTGTGTCACAATGAGATTAAGATTAATTGAGGAACTCCTTTCTAATTGGTCTACTTACTTCCTTTCACCCATTCTAGGAACTAAAAATTTGGTTGCAGTAGTTAGATGGGTCCATCAAGTTCAAACGTTTGTCACAGTCCTGGCTGGGAGAGAGGATTCAAGTCAGGATTTATAGAAAAGTTAAGAGGACTTGTGAGAATGAATACTCTGCATGGAATGAGAAGTACATACAGGTGACCGTATGGGAAACCTGAACAGGAACATTACCACATCCCACGGCATTTATTGGAGCTCTGGTATCTGCTCTCAATCCCTCCTCAACAGGCAATTTGTGGAAACTTGTGGCCACATGTGACTAAAGAATGGTGTGCATTCCGGACGCTCTGTGTGTCTCTTTTCCTGCGTTGCATATGCCTTGCCCTCTTCCTCTGATTGATGCGTTGACTGTTTTTGTCCCTGGCAAGTTGGTACTAAAATATCACTTCCTAGTACTTGGAGTCTTGTTATTTGAGGGAAAATTTTCGTCCTTGCTCATGTGTTTGCTCTAAATTCACTTTAATTGCAGTCTCCAACAGTGGTGTTCCTGAGCACGTTTTTCACTTCTCCAGGAGGCTCTACGAAGTGCCCACAGCCTATGAGTCATTTCAGCGGAAATGGTTTCTCCCTATGTGTGTTTATGAGACCTGCATTGCTCTCTCACCAACCTCAGCTTGCTGCAGCCACTGCTATGGAGATGGAGAAGGGAGAGTTTACTTTCGATGCTTTCAATAGGAAGAGCAAACTCCTTATTGGGTCTCGAGATGAAAACAGGCAGAACCGCCATGATCACCGTGGCATTTCTTATGTCATGTTAAGTACTTTATAAAGTCTGTCGTAGGCACGTGCATTCAAATTAGCATGTTCTACACGTAGCCCAAACACTCCAGTTTTCATTCAGCCCCATCTAACTCAGTTGAGGCATACTCAAATAAACATAACTATTGCGTTTAGTAGTCTGAAATAGTTTAGAAGCAGCAAATGTAAAGGGACTGGGAGGATTCGTAAGAGGCAGATACGGCTAACAATAGAACTATGTGGAAAAGCGAGTGGTCATTTATAAGCTGGCCAACAAGGCACGGGCACAGGAATTTCAAAGTTTATGCAGAACCAATTGGGGCAAGGCTCATTTCTGTTTAGCTTTGCCTGTATAGGAACATCTGAGAGGGTACGGTAGGATTGACAAAGATTGCATCCAGAACACTTAAAACTAATAAGAAAGCTTTGGAATTTGCTGACTTGTCTGGAAACCGACATATGTGGAAAGACTAGAGCTCTGAGGGAGGATAATCTCTGGAGCAACAGACCTAGGTTCAATTTGCATCTGTGCCATTTTCTAGCTGAAGAGTGGGAAAATTACTTAACCTCTCGGAGCCTCAGTTTTCTTCACTGTACAGTGGGAAGATATTTCTCATTCATAGGGCGATGTGAGAACAAAATGAGATCCACAGAAGACTTGTCTTCTTCGGTCATCTGGAGTGGAAAGCACTTACTTATTGACAGCCCACGTCATTCCTCTACGGATTTAACATGATTTTATATTGTATTAAGCCGCCTAATCACATAAGCCAGTTAATCCAAATCATTTGATTTCTTTGTTTTCATGACAAGAAATCACCAAATTGGATAAAATTTTACCTCCCCTTCTGCACAAATCAGCTCTAGCGAGACCTCTTCCTCCCGCCGCCCCCATTTCTACCCCCCCCCCAGCAATCTGCGGGCCATGTCCTCACCAACCTCCCTCTGCTCCCCACGTCTGCACCCCTGTATATGCTCTTCCATTTGTTCCAACCTGTGGGCTCAGCGCAGCTCCAAGGCCTACCAGCCTCACCCGCAATCCCTTTCCAACTCGACTTAACCATCCTTTTGTAGAAATGTGTGTTCCTCCCTCTGAAAGTGTATTGCCTGCTCTCTCATAATGCAGCCGCCTCTCACGTGCTTCTCTCCCTGACAACCCAGGCTTGATAAGGGCAGGGCCTCTGCTTTCATCTCTGCATCCCTCAGAGTGTCCACTATGACGCCTGACACAGTCAAGGTCGGTACGTGATTTACCTCTCCAGGCTCAAAGAGTTCGATTTTCCAGGTAAAATAATATGCTGTGTAGTTTTTCACCCAAAGAGGACTATAAAGTTTATTATTTAATATCAACACATCTATTATTCCCATTGTTCCCTCTCCTCCTTTAGGGTTTTAATCTTACATCACCTTCTCAGTGAGACCTTCCCTGGCTAGCCTATCCAAAATTTCAAGTTCATCTCTAAATCCCATTATCTCCCTTTCCTGATTGACTTTTCTCCATAGCAGCTATAACTACCTTAACATACTATATATTTTACTTGTTGTATTTACTGTCTGTTTTCCTCAATTAAAAGTACACCCCATGAGAGAAGTACTTTTATCAGTTTTATTCGCTATCATGTAACAGTCTGTAACAGTTTTGCTGCCTGTGACAGTCTGACACTTAGTAAGTGGTCAATCGGTATTTCTTGAATGAATGAATAAATACTACTAGGTATCACCATAGAGTGAAGATTAGCAGACCTTACTTTACTGTTGCTGTTGTGGTATTGCCATGTTTGACTTGGGGATAATATTTAGAACAACTGATCTTGACAAGGCAGACGTTCATCATCTGTGGGATAAAGAGAGACTGGGTGGGCCTGAACTCTGCACACAGGCCCTGGAGTCCATACTTGGGCAGATTACTTAGTCATTCTGTGCCTTAGTTTTCCCATCTGTAAAATGGGGCTAACACTAATGCTGCTTACTCCTGAGAGTTATTGAGAGGATAAAAATCAATGTGAAATACTAAGAACAAGAAGTTCTCAGTAAGTGATAGCTATTTCCCTCAATTCCAGAAACCATGTATAGGAGATACACTGATTTCACATCTCCTTCATTCTTTGTTGTATATTGTATCTGTGATTTTCAGTTGCACTCAAATTAGCATTTATTCTCAGTGATTTTTACATTACTTTGATGGGCTATGTTTTAAAGACATTGTAGTAAATTTGTTACCAAATATTGTTGCAGTATTAATGTCCCTGAATTCTTACCAAAAGTGGTAAATGTAAAAATAGAATGCCTGCAAGCATAGAGAAGGACTTCTCGGATACAGTGTGCTTTTTTGCTTCCTTCCTGCTGTGAGTGAGTGTCTTTGATAGAGTGGGTGGTAGGGCGAAGGATGCTGAAGGTTGAGGACCTTTGAAAAAGATAAGGCTTTGCAGCGAATGAGTAACTCACAATTTGCGACTGTCTCCTAAAGATGTCGTTCCTTACCTAGGCTCATGATTGCCTGTTCTCTTCTGCATCAGTCCTTTGGGTAGAGTGAAGGGTCTAATTAAATTAAGCCATTGGATTGTAATTATAATTTTGAAAGAGAAAATTCTGCAGGGAATGCGATCATATTTATTATTGAGAGTCATGTGCCTTGCAGCTGCAGGCTGACCTTGTGACAGGAGGGAGAAGCGTGAGCCAATGGAAGCAACAACACATCGCTCTTAGGCTCCGTAGTGATTCCTACACCGAGGTTTTTCTGTCTTGGTAATTTCATATTTCTTCTTGGGAAATCAGAGCTGGCCCTAGGTCTTTGTGGATAATAATAATTATGACTAACATCCACTGAGCCCTTGCCTCAGGCCAAGCACTATTCTAAGAGCTATACATTTATTAATTTATTTGATAATTACCCTAGGAGGTATGTTTTATTATATCCCCATTTTACATGAGCAAACAGAGGCACAGAAAGCTGAGTAATTTTCCCAAGTTTAGGAATTGGTTGAGTTAGTATTTGAATACAGGCAAATAGCCCCAAACCTTTATTCTTTTTTTTTGTAAATGTAGTTTTTTTGTTTGTTTGTTTGCTTTTAAAGATTTTATTGGGGAAGTGGAACGACTACTTCCAGGATTTTTTCCAAGTCGAGTTGTCCTTTCAATTGTAGTTGTGGAGGGCTCAGCCCAGCTCCAGGTCCAGTTGCTGTTGTTAGTTGCCGGGAGCGCTGCCCACCATCCCTTGCCGGAGTCAAACCGGCAACCTTGTGGTTGAGAGCCCACTGGCCCATGTGGGAATCGAACAGGCAGCCTTTGGCGTTAGGAGCACGGAGCTCCAACTGCCTTGAGCTACCAGGCCAGCCCACCAAAACTTTATTCTTAACCTTACATTGAACCACCTCCTGCAGGTAAAGACCATACATCTCAGAAACGTCCTCACTTAAACCGTCAAATAAACACTTGACACTCTACTCGTGTCATGATCCATGCTACTCAGGAAGCTTTAAAGACAGACAGTGACAGCAGTCCCCAGGGATGTGTGTTTCTGCACAACCGTAGTTGTCTTCTCCACGGAGAAGTTAAATTCATTAGCCCAGCAATAACTGGGACTATTTTATTCATGCTGCATATTTTCTTTCAGGTGTTTAGTTCTTCCTCATCTACAGCTGACTCACTCTCCTGTCTCTCGGTTTCAGTGTAATCTCAGAAGCGTGAGATTATAGAGGAGAGGGCACCTTGGACATTATTTTACTGATGGGGAAACCCAAAGTCAGGGAAGGGCAACACCCTGTCTAGTGTCACACCTGGAGCTCCCTGAGGTCAGTACCTGTGTGTGATCTGTCTTCATCTTCCCATTGTCCAGAAAAGTCTGACTCCATAGCTACTCAAGACAGTGTGAGAAGAAGGAAGGAACGTGGCACCAGGTGAGATGTGAAAGGCAGGGAGTGTCCGGGACATGCCTCTAAAGGTGGGACAGATGCTGAGCAACAGATCCAGCCCTGGTGACACGAGTGGAGCCACCACCTGATGTCCCAAGCCTATGAGAGTCTCCCATTAAACTGAGGCCTTTAATCTACAACATGAAGTGGGGCCTGGGCCTGGGGAGTTAAGCCACGTCAGCCAGAAAATAGCTGTTCGCACCAGCAATTGCTCACTGGAAGCAAAGCCTGAGGCCCAAAGCTCAGGCACTTACTCTGTGCCTGGTGCGGGACTAGATGCTGAACAGCACTCAGACTCTTGGAGGGGTCCCCGAAGGAGGACATAGGTCCTCAGACTTAGCAGGAAGGTGAAAGGAGACTTCCAAAGAGGTGTAAGAGAAAGGGCCTCAGAATGGAGAGCAAATCAGAGCTGCAGATAAATACCAGCCAGGGAAAAACATGGCCTGATAAAAGGAAGCTCTAAATGCTGACAGAGCATCTAGGAGTCACCAAACCAAACCAGGATGTGAGTTCAAAGCAGAGGGGCCAACTTATATACAGGCAAAGAGGAAGGAAGCATTCTAGAAGCTACAAGCAATTCAGTTTGTCTGGAGTCAGGTCCTGCCAGGTGTTGGTAGGAGGCAAGGTGGCTGTAGAAAATGATACGGCCGAGTCAGGGAAGGCCTCACACGTGCCCGACTAGGGATGTAGGACTTTATCCTGAGGGCCACAGGGAGTCATGGAAAGGAATTTAACAGGGGAATGAAATGGTCAGATGTGCCCGTTAGGAAGGTTACTTTGGTCCCTGATACAAAGGATCAGTTGGAGAAGGCAAGTCTGGATATGGGTAGGTTAGAAAAGAGGCCGTTTCACCATTGCCAGCAAAAGATGATAAGCTCTGACCCAGAGAAGCAGAATGGGGAGAGGAGCAGGAGATGGAGGTGAGAGTGGAGAAGAGGCCCTCCTCTGTGTTCCCTGGATGCTGGGTACATCTCCCCCAGGCACAGGTTGGGAGGTCCGGAAACCTTGATGTCCTTTCGCCCTCACTTTGCCTCCCTCCACTCCTCTCCACCCAGTCCCTCTCCAGTCCTTTCTGTTTCAACTCCTAAATCCTTTGGATCCTTCTACTTCTCACCATTTCTACTACCTTCACTCTCTTCCAAATTTTCACCATTTTCCTCCTGGATTTTTATAATAGCCTCCTCACTGTTCACCCTAAATCCATCTGTGCCTTCTGCTCCAGCCACCACCATATATTCCCTATCCATTTTCTTAATTACCATTAGCTGTTCTGTTGGCTTTTCAGCTTAAACAATTTTCACTGAGGTGTGATTTGACACACAGTGGACTGCACGTATTTAGTGTACAATCTGATAAGTTTGGGTGTTGTCTCCACCCTTAAAACCATCAAGATAATGAACAGTGCGCCACCCCCAAAAGTTCCCTTGTGTCGCTTTATAAGCTCTTTCTCTCACTCCTCCCCATTCCGCACGTCCCCAGATAGCCACGGCTCTTTGTTTCACTACTGATTAATCAGCATTTCCTAAAATTTGCATAAACAGAATTATACAGCATCTTCCTAGAATTTTATAAAGATGGACTCGTACAATGTGTATGTACGTTTTTTTGTCAAGCTTCTTTTGTGCATTACTGTTTTGAGATTCAGTCCCATTGTTGTATATATCAGTGGTTCATTACTTTTTATTGCTGAGTGGTATTCCATTGCATGGTTATACCACAATTTATTTATCCATTCATCTGTTGGTACACTTTGGAATTGATTCCAGATTTTGGCTTTTACAAATAAAGCTACTTTAAATATGTACAATTCTTTGTAAGGGCATGTGCTTTCATTTCTCTTGGAGAATAATTTTTTACCCACTGCCAAACTTTTTTCCAAAGTGGCTGTACCTTTTTACATTCTCACCAGTAGTATGTGAGAGTTCTAGCTCCTGCATTCTTCCCCAATACTTAGCATGGCAAACTTTTTCATTTTAGTCATTATAATAGGTGTGTAATGGTATCTTATTATAGTTTTAATTTGCATCTCCCTAATGACTAATGATGTTAAGCATTTTTTTCACGTGCTTATTTGCCATCTGTTTCTGTCCTCTAGTGAACTGTCTGTTCAGATCTTTTGCCCACTTTTTGTTTGGGTTGCTTGTTTTCTTATTGAATTATCGGAGTTCTTTATATACATATTCACGATTCAAGCCCTTTATCAGATATACGATTTGCAAGTATTTTCTCCCAGTCCATGGCTTGTCTTTTAATTCTCTTAACAGTTTTTTAAATGAGCAGAAGTTTTTAAATTTTCATCAAGTTCTATTTATCAATTTACTATTTTTATGGATCATGTTTTCTGTGTTGTATCTAAATCTTTAACTAATCCCAGGTGACAATGATTTTCTCATGTTTTCTTCTAGATGTTTTAGAGTTTTAGGTTTGATATTTAAGTTTATTAACCATTTTGATTTAATTTTCATATGTGATGTGAGGTATGGATCAAAATTCTTTTTTTTCCAATATGGACGACCAAGTTTCCTAGCTCTATTTGTTGAAGATATTCTTCTTTCTCCACTGAATTGCCTTCACACCTTTGTTGAAAAATTAGTTGTCTCTATATATGTAGGTCTATTTCTGAACTCTATTCTGTTTCATGTCTCTCATTATGCCAAAGCCACACTGTCTTG
This sequence comes from Rhinolophus sinicus, assembly GCF_036562045.2. Lineage (NCBI taxonomy): Eukaryota > Metazoa > Chordata > Mammalia > Chiroptera > Rhinolophidae > Rhinolophus > Rhinolophus sinicus. The sequence goes on along the minus strand of NC_133756.1, from coordinate 19,508,823 downwards.
ATTGCCGTAGGTTTGTATTAAGTCTTGAAATCAGGGAGTGTTAGTACTTCAACTTTATTCTTTCTTAAAACTATTTTGGCATTCCAGGTCCTTTGCATTTCCACATGAATTTCAGAATTAGTATGTCATTTTATATAACAAAGCCTCCTGGGATTTAGTGCTTTTTTTTTTTGGCAATACAAATCTAATTATTCCCATCCCCCTTTTAAACTCTTCAGTGGTTTCCCTCATGCTTGGACTACGTTGTTTCCCAAATTTTATTTCCTGGCCGAGAAACTTATGTGGGGTCCAGACTCTCCCTCCCTCACGGTCCCATCTTCACTGGTCCCCATCTCTGCACTCCGGGCCTCTGGTCTCTTTCAGGTCCATGAACTCGCCATTGTCCCCGCATACCTCAGCCGGTGCGACCACTGTCCCTCGGACAGGAGCACTCCAACCCACTCCACTCACGTCCCTTCTGCCTTCTTAACTCCAAATGTCTCTTCCTCAGGGAAATGGGGCCCAGAGGAGCAGCTGAACAAAAACGAAACAGACGAAAAACCCTATTAAATTATTGAACCCTTTTATTCAAGCAACTGTTTAGCATAACTGAAGCACGATTTGCTTCATTTCATTTTCCACTAATTTGACATGAACGAAAAGAAGTTGCGAGCCATACAGGGCTCGTGTTAGAAAATAAAACTGCATCCTCTACCTTTTAGGATTAGCCCATCCCCACCCTCCGCTACATCAGATTCTCCTGTTAAATATTTCATAATTCCCAATATTTTTCATTTATGACACTTATTAAAGAATGAAATCATCTATGTGAATATGATTATTTTTAAATGTCCATAGATTGTAAGAGGGCAGAATCTGTGTCTGTTTGCCTATCTTTATACCTAGCAAAAAGTTTGGCACATAGTAGGTGCTCAATAAATATTAGTCAAATGAATGAATAAAAAAGGTAGACTTTTTGGAATTCTCACCCTTTGCTTCATATCAAGGTGGATCTGGGCCTTGGGGCAGGCCTAAGGTTGATGGTCAAGGAGACCAGGAAAGATGAGGTTGAGCCAAGAGAGACCAGATCCAGGTTTACTGACTCCCTGCCCAGGGCTCAGCAGGCCACCTCGCGTGGGGTCCAGTGTCTTGAGGAAATCATGTTTGAATGATAATTCATTTTCAACAATTTGTGCGCAAGCGTTTCCACTGAATTTCTCTTTGATGCTTTGAAATGAGGCCCTGAGGAGAAAGCGGAGCAATGAAAAAAAAACAAACTATTAAATTATTGTTTGGGAATGTCATCTTCCCTTTTTATTCAGGCAACTGTTTAGCGGAGCTGAAGCACTATTTGCTGTTTTTCGTTTTCCACAAGTTTGAAATGAGGCAGGAGAAGTTGGCTAGCTCTATGACGTGAGGCCATGCGATTGTGGTAGAAAAGTAAACTGTATTCTGTTCCTTTGGGGATTGGCAGAGGCATCTCCGAGAAGTGTCATTCCAGGCTGGCCGCCTCGTGTAACACCACACCTGCTGCTCCTTCGTTGCCACCCCCAACCCCTGCCCCCAGGAGCCAAACGCTCAAGGGTGAAATCTCAGCTCTGAATTCTAGCTCTGTGACTAAAATCAAATGCCTTCACTTCTTTCTCTGGGGTTCTCATGTATCATTTGTCAAATCAGGGTAAAAATTACCCCCTCTCTACCCATCTTCCAGGGTTGTTGTGACACTTAATAAGATAATGATTAACTTATATAGCACGGCTACAGTGTGCCAGGAACCACATTGGTCACTTTACAGATGTGAATTCTAAAGATCCCAGCAGCCTTCTGAGGTAGGTATTCACTGTCTTGTTTCATGAATCAGGAAACTGAAGCTCAGAGAAGAGAAGGCAAGTGCCCCAAATTATGGAGGTTCCTAAAAGGCTGACTTAGTTCTTAGACTTTATCCAAAGGACAGTGTGGGAAGAGTGAAACAGGGAAATAGCAAGGTCAGATTTAGGTTGAAAAGGATCTTGCTGACTGTCACCATTGTGGAATGTGATATGGAGAGAAAGAAGACAGGGGCCTGGAAAATGGAAAGGAGAGGTGTAATAATAACGGTGCATTGCCATTTTCCAAGCATTTTTTTATATCCTTTCTGTTATCCGAGTCTCACGAGAACCCTGTGAAGTGGGGAGGAAGACATGAGCATTACCGTTTTTGAATATGGAATCTGCAGTCTTAAAATAGCATGAGTAGTGTGTTCCAGCATCACACAGCTCTCAGTAGCCAAACTGGGTCCCAAACCTAGAGCTCTGGCTGTCAGTGCGTGTTCTTTCATTGTATTGCTCCGCGGGTGCTGACGAGAAAGCTGATTGTGCTGCTACTGACCATGTGACATTGTCAGGCCCCATGTCCTTTCTGACCCTTGTTCCCCCAACTGTGGAATTCAAGGATCAGCACAGGCGACTCTCTCGGGTCCTTGCCCTCTCTCTCTTCCTGATGTGCCCAAGTCTCTCCCTGGGCCTCCACTCGCACCTTCTGTCCCAGTGGGGGGAGGAGTAGACGGTGGGGAGAGTTGTGCTCCAGTTGTCCCATAAAGGAAGCTGGAACGGGATAGCTTAGTTACGGAAGGTTAAAATCAACTTGCCTGATTGAGTATGAATTTTAAGCAGCTTTCTTCAGTGCAATCAGCTTTCTCCCGTTGTCATTCCTCATTAGGAAAGATTTCCATTCCAGTGGTGATTGAGAACGTTTCCCAGTATTTGCATTTTGCATTCTACACACTAAGCCCCTTGCTATCAGAGTTACGGCTGTTTCTCCTCACCCAGCCCCTGAGTGTCCGTCCCTGCTGGTCCTAAGTCCCTTGCTGGGAGGGTGAGGAGTGACCCCAGAGGAGAGGGCACAAAGGTCATGGCCATATTGACCAGTGGCTGGTCCGTGCCCAGCCGTAAGCCTGCTGGCCTCTGACAGGAGACCCTCTTCTAATTGGTCTTTATGAATATTTAATGAAATCAAGATGGAATTCAATCAGCAGCTTTACCTGCTGCACCTTCGGGAGAAAGAAGAGAAAGAAATGGCGGGATATTATTAGACCCCTGTAGCCAAAAGGCAGAGGTAACGGGCCTGAAATCCCTCAGATACGCAGGTGCCCAGAACCTTTACTGCCCACAGGCTTCTGCTGGGTGCAGAGGAATGAACGCTTTTACCAGTGGGAAGCAGGGGTTCTCCACGCGCTGCATAGCGAGGTGGGTTTTGTCTGGAGACGTCAAACTAATGTGCTGAATGAAGCACGCGCTCAAGCTGCAGGTGCTGAGAAACATCCTTTTAGCAAATGCTCTTGCCCTGCCTACTGGAAATCTCTTTGTTTTGCAAACAAAACATCCATTTTTCTTTATTATTAAATTAATTTCTTGTTCATTGCAGAAAAATTTTTGAATATAGAAAATCAAAAGTAAAACACCCATAATCTAATCAGCCAGAGATAATGAGGGTTAAGGTTTTTATATTTTTTCATCTCTCCACTCTAACCGCTACACATACCCACGTAATTACACAGCACGTGATGTCGTGTGCCGTAGCTTTTTCTTCTATACACTATTACCACTGGATATTAATCTATAATACCACGTGTAATGGCTTATTGTATTTTATTATATGGATGTATATTAATATTTTAACTGATTCCCAGCCATTGGCATTTCCATCCGAGTCCTCTGACGACGACCTGATGACTTTATGCTAATGGTATGTATGGGCTTTGGAATCAAAGAAATGTGGATTCCACCCCAGCTCTCTGAGTTATTAGCTGTGTATTCTTGGGAAACTAAATGAACCGAAGTCTCAGTTTTTCATCTTAAAAGAAAGAAAGTTGTTTTGAGGATTAAATGAGAATGTAAGCAAAGCACCAAGTCCACTGTCTGACATAAAGTAAATGTTCCGTTTATGGTAACTATAGTATCGTTATGATTAATGCTCTGATGAATAGCCCTGGAGCTAAATCTTAGTCATTTCATTGGACTGATTTTCTGAGTGTAGAATTGCTGAGTCAAAGGACTTGCACATTTTGAAGTCAACTAAAATTTTTGAAAACTCCTGAAGTATTTCTTTCCCAGACCAGCTTTCTGATGGTGGCTAACATTTCGGGTTGTCAGGGCCAGGGCATGGGGAAATCTTGGACAGCTGCTTCCCCTCCTTGATCTTTGCTTTTCTCATTATAAGATGAGGTGTTGGACTGGATATATGTGAGGCTGATGGATTTTCCTCCTCTGCGTCCAGTTCCTCTGTCACGGTCCAGGCCGCACACTGGATGGGCAGGTCTAAGACCAACTGAGCAGCCCCACGTGTCAGGCAGGGAAGCGGGCATTCAGTGCAGGCATCGGAGCTCCTCTGAGATGCCCTCAAGGGTGTCAAGCAGCATACAATAGACAAATGAATCTGTAGATGGCAAATGAACTCCAGAACATTTCTCCTTCCTGTCAATGTAGGTGTGTATTTTGAAAATATGGCTTGAATTATATCCCCGCAAAATATATGTTGAAATCCTAACCCCCAGGACCTTATTTGGAAATGGGGTCTTGGCAGATGTAGTCAAGTTAAGATGCAATCATACTGAGTTAGAGTGAGTCATAAATTCAATGACTGGTGTTCTTATAAGAAGGCCATGTGAAGACAGGGACACAGACACACCCAGAGAAAATGCCATATGACAAAGGGAGCAGAGATTGGAGTAATGCCGCCACAAATCAAGGGACATTAAGGACTGCTGGCAACTACTAGAAGCTAGAAGAGCCAAGGAAGGAATCTTCCCTAGAATTTCTGAAGGGAGCACAGCCCTGTCAGACCCTTGATTTCTGATTTCTAGCCTCTAGAACTGTGAGAGAATAAATGTATGCTGTTTCAAGTCACCCAGGTTGTGGCGATTTGTTACGACAGTGCTAGGAAATTAGCACAGTGTGTATTCTAATTTTTATTTCTCTTCTTCTCATTATTAGAGTACAAGCTATTAATTCCGAGGGTCAAGTCTGGAGACATGACAGTATAATGAGAAAAGCTTAGGATTGGGACTCTGACTGTCCTAGCTCAAAGCCCAGTCCTACCACTTAATCGCTGAGTGACCTCTGTGGGCTGGGAGTGGAATGAAGCTCCGGGCAGGGCCCGTGCTGGGAAATCCCTTCTTCTTCAGTCGCCACATTCCCTGCCTGGCCAGTGGGTTGCTCTCCTCAGTCACCCCAATTAAATCCCAATGTCTGACCTTATTTAAGAGTGACTTCCCTTTGCCAGAAACAGAAGAAAGGCAGTAGAAATCAAACAGGAAGATGGACTGTGGCAAAAGGTCTCAGACAGCTGCAAGCATACTCAGCTGAAATGACCTGTGTGTGTCTGTGTCCCCCACCAGGCTGGGGACTCCTCGATGCCAGTGGCCGTGCTTGATTCATCATTGCAACTTCAGCTCAGCCCCTGGTCCAAAATATGTGCTCAGTAAAAGTGTTTAGAAGAGAATTTCCAGGGACTCGGTTCTTGTGCTTTTGATTCCTTTGTGTCAGTTCCTTGAGTTTAGCTTCCTTCTTATATTTTGTTCATGTTTTGGGCCACGCGCTGACCCCGAGATCTTTACCGACCTGATCCTCCCTATGATTTTTATTTATTCAAATGCATTTAGTAAGTGGATAATAATGATGATATCTGCCATTTACAGAGCATTACCCCATGGTGGACGAAATGGGTATGAGTCTTGGTGTACAAGCTCAGGAGTGCAAGAAATACATTTCTCTTTGTACTAAAAGCCTTTAAATTGAACTTTTGGCCAAATCCTGCTGAACGGGTAGTAAACTGAATCTCTGTCATTACTGGGGCTCCAACCCCTATATTTTGCTAAGATCCCAGGATCTCATGCAGCCCCAAAGCGTCAGATGCATTAGGGCAGCCTCTCTCATTGTTGGTCATTGGTCCAGGACAAGTCCCATTGGCACAACCATTTCCATTGCCCTCATGTCCCCATTACCGCAGCTTCCGTGCACTTCTTGGGGCATAACAATCTTTGATGAGTCCCCCAGAACTTGACCCGTCGTACCCTGGGATGCTGCTGCAGAGTGCAGGACAGAGACAGGTGACTGAGCATCCTCCTCTCCGTTTGAGAAATGACCACCCTCCTTCACCCCGAGGCCAGCCTCCCCTCTCCTCCTTCCCCCTCAAGAAGCCTGTAGTCCACAGTTTCATCAAAACACAAGAATTCCAAGCAGCACATAGCTTAACTATTGCTTGGAGCAGGGGAGGAGGGGAAAATGCAAGAACACAGACACAAATTCTTATTCCAATACATTATCTGACTACACTGGCCCCTTCAAAGCAATATATTATCTAACATTCACCACCGTCCTGCAAAGGTAGGAATTTTTATGCATGCAAAAACCAAAACTCAGGGAAATAAAGGTTTTACAAGTAGTAAAGAGATTTCTGAGGGATGACGCAGGTTGGTGTGCCACGAAAGCTTGGAGGCTGCACCACTGCAACTCCACCACCTGTGTTCTGGGTGTGGGGAGGGCAAACCTGATGGCAGCCTTGAAGGATGGGTAAACCTGGGGGAGAGAGGGAAAAGGAGGTTGCGGAACCTGGGGGGAGGGAGAGCGGGAGTGCAGCCTGCCTGTGTGGGGGTCTTGCTTCTCCCTGCAGCCCTGTGCTCCAGTGTTACAGCACAACTCAGCTCTGCCAGGAGGCACGCACATACACACATCACAGGAACACTGTATGCACACACACACACACACACACACACACACACACACATACATGCACACACACGTAGGCCATGGTCTTAAGGCAGACCCAGTGTCAGGTTCACTGGATCCAGAAGGGTTTCCTGTCTCAGCCCCATAATGTTCTCGGAACTCTGCCATCCTCCTGGCCCCAGTGCCAAGCATGGAGGAAATTCCTCCCACTCAAAGACCCGGGGTAAATGATGCAGAAAGGAGCTTCCTGTGAGTGTCGCCTTCTATAGAAGAATCAGCTGCATGCTGAATCAGGAGGCCAGGATTTGAGTGCTTGTCCCCTAGGTCCCTCCCCTCTTTTATAAAATGAAATTCAGCTCATTAACCTCAGAGGTCCTTCCAAATCCTGTATGGATTTATGAACTATCCAGGCTGGAGCGTAAATCTGACATATTTCATAACTTCCCACTGTTTTTCCCCGTGTTAGACACACAATGTAGTGAGACAATCTGAAAGCCTTATGAGAGCTCCCTGGCTGCACAGTCTCACAGCTTATGAACAATTCATTTTTCTTAGCTTTATTCCAAATATAGTTTCTAATATTTTCTAATAAGCTCTGACCTATCTTTTTCACACAGTTTATTGCTATCAGAAAGAATTTCCCCTTCTATCTATACCCCTCCCTTCCAATATTTCCCTACCTTTTTTTTTTTCCCTGCTGGCAGTAATTATAAGTCGTAAAGCCCACAAAAAGGCGGATATGAAATAGACTGTATGTGATTAGAGATAATGTCACAGGCGTGCGTCCGAAACCTGCCGTCTGGCTAATGTGTGTTTTCTTCCCCTGACATTGAACACAGTTATTATGCCGTGGCAGGGGGCAGGGTTTGAGAATCGTGTGAAAAGTGCTTTCATGTGAAGAAAGTCTTTCTTTGTGCTGTGGGGCTGTCCCAAACGCTACCTCCTTGCCATGAGGCTGACCGGCCACATTTCTAAGATTCCTGATGGCATCAACTTGACACATTGCTCTTCCTCTTTTGAATCCTTGAGCCACTGTGGCTTCTTTGTTGATAGTTGGAGGGTTAACGGGGTCTACAAATAAAATAGGTTCCCTGGCCGGGGTTCTGAGCGTCGCCCTGAGGCTGAGGCCACGACCTAGTGTTTTTCAAGGAAAGATGGCCAAAGAGTGGTGTAGCTGCCTCTGTTATAATTTATCAAATATAACTATATTCATTCCACAAATATTTATTGGGCACCTGCCATGTGTTGGGCACTGTTCTCGGTACCAGAGATCAAGTGAAGAGCAAAGCATATAAAACTCCCAAACTTCATGGAGCCTATGTTCTAAAAGGGGAACCACATGTAAGCAAAACAAACAAACTATTTAGTATACAAGGTGATGGAAAGGGACGTGATCATTTAATTTATCGTCCAAACCAGGACACTGGGTAAAAGGGTATAAACCAAGATAATGGTCACCCTCAAATGCGAGGGAGGAAAATAGAAGCAATAAATGGATGCAAGTAGTGTGGAGACAGTATGGACAGGGGCACAGGGAAAGGAGTGGATTGGAATTTTAAATAGGATAGTCAGGGAAGGCATCACCGTGCAGGAAGTAGGGAAGCGCTATGTGGATATTTGGGGGGAAATGTTTTCAGCAAAGGGAACAACAGCCATTAGAGTGGACCGTAACTGCTGTGTCCGAGGAGCAGCAGGGAGGCCAGTGGCTGACATGCAGTGACAGAGGGAGAGCAGTAGGAGAGGAGGCCAGTGGGGCAACAAAGCATCAGGTCATATCGGGCCTTTAAGAGGACGTGGACTTTTACTTGGTGAGATGGCAGCCATCTAAAGCGTTGAGCTGACTTACCTTGTTTTACCATCATCTAAATAACGTTTTGAGAATAATCTTCAAGGGGCAGTGTGTGGCAAGAGTTGAAGCGGGAACACCTGTTAAGAAGTTATTGCAATAATCCAGGTGTAGCACTGTGGAGGCAGGGACGGTGTACAGGTGGTGAGAATTTGGGTATTCTGAAGACAAAGACTAAATAAGGGACATGGAAGAAAGAATATTGTCAAAGATGTCACCAAATCTTTTGAACTGAACATTGGGGAGGAGGGAGTGATGGAGTTTCCTTAAAGGAGTAGGAAGACACCGTGGGTAGAACAGATTTGGAGAAGGGAATTAGGGGTGTGGTTTTAGAGTGTTAAGGTTGAGATGCCTGTTAAACATTGACATGGAGATAATGAAGATACGGTTGGGTATGAGTCTAGCGTTTAAAGGAAAATTCAGTGCTAGAGATACACATTTTGGAATCTGTTAAATTGAGGGAGGTCGTTTCAAGAGTGAGTGTCGCTTGACAAGAAAAGCGCTGCAGACACCGAGGTTAAAAAGCCTGGAAGGAGAAGAGGAACCAGCAAGGAGTTGCAGGAGGAGAGGTCCGCGGTATAGGGGGGAAATCAGCAGCGTGTGGTGTCCTGGAAGTCAAGTTTTAAGACGGCGGCACAGGGCGGGGGGGTCACATGCTGCTGACATGTCGGGTGTGAGAACCCCCCACTGGGGGTTACACCAAGGCGTGGAGAGCCCGGCAGGAGGAGTGGTTTCAGTGGTGTGGCAGCGGCCAAGGCCTTACCGGAGTGAATTCAAGAGGAAAGGGGTGAGGAGGAATCAGACAGTGGTATGGACAGCTGTTTCAACGAAAGGAGAAAAATAAAGTAGTAATTGAAAGGGCAAGTGGAGCCTAAAGCCCTTTTTATTATTATTTTTTTAATGGATAAAATAGCATGTGTTTATGCTGTTGGGAATGATCCACTAAGCTAGAAACTTTTGGTGATGCAGAAGAGATAGGAAAAAACAGCTGGCTGGAGTGATGTCCTTGAGTAGGTGAGAAGGGAAAGGATCTAGTAGGGGAAGTGAGCACGCAGATGGGATGGCCATAGGCAGAGGGGCGGGGAAAGTTTCTCCCCAGTAACATGGGGAAAGGTAGAAAATGTGGCCGTGGGTGCAACTGCATGAGTGGATACGGTATTGGGCTCTTAGGCTCTTCAGATTGCTTTCATAGTGAAATAATAATAAGCAAGGTGTCAGCTTAGGTTAGTAAGTTTCTTTACTGCATCTCAGTGTTGTCTCTGTTGGGACATACTGTTGGAAGTTAGAGATTATAATCATTCATTTATTGAATATTCACCAAGTACCTACCCTGTGCCAGGCTCTGCGCTTGAAGCTCACGTGGGAGAGACAGACACATGCACACACACAATCCAGTACGAGGTGTACTTGACTAGACTTATGCTCAGAGAAGAGGAATATCTAACTGGGCCTTAGGAAGTCCAGCAATCCTTCAGAGGAGAGATGAAAACTGAGTTAGATCTAACATGATAAGAACAGACATTTTCCATTTGGAGAAAGGAAGGAAAGTCATTCTAGAACCAGAGAACATTATAAGCAAAGGCTTAGAAGAGTGAGAGAAAAAAAGACTGCGGTATTTTGAGAATGTGACAGCCTCTGTCAGAAAGGCAGGACTTGTAGGTGGAAAGGTCAGTTTGCACCATTCTGTGAAGGGCCTTCGATATCAGGCTCAGGAGCTGGGATGGTGTGAGTTTGTAAGATCTCAGGCAGAGATGTGCCTCTGACTGAAAAAAGTCTAAGCAAAGGTCGTGGTACGGGGAGAAGCGATGCAGCCTCCTGTGATGGACAGAAGAACAGTGAGGGTTAGCGGGACGTAGAGGAGACTGCCGTGGCCGTGGAAGGAAAAACTCTTCTCCCTGGTCCGGAAGTGTCTTCCCATTTACATGCAGAAAGCACTGCCCACTTTAGTGCTTTTAATAAAAATGGAAAATATGGGTTTGTGTGATGCTTTTAATCATTTTGGAATTGTAAAGAGCTCTGGGCTTTGGGGGCTCGGATGGCCCTAGTGTGAACATAAATTAGCCTAACCGAGTAGCTTGTGCTGTTTATGGGCACTATTTGCTGTAAATTTGGTTCTGATGCTAGAACTGAACATCACCCATGCAAACCCCAGCCTCCACAGGCCTCGTCCTGAAAACTGCGAGGCGAGGGCTGCTTTGGCTTTGGCTGCCAGTTAGGAGGGTCATGGACTCGATGAATTAGGGAGGTCTTTAACGCACGAGCTAGTCTGGTCTTTAATTTGCTCACTCAGTCTGCTAGCTGGGACCCATCACCTACTCTGCGCCAGGTCTGTGCCAGACACGGGGAACACAGAGAGGAGACGGGACCTTGAGGAGCCCATGGTCTCAGATACTTGGCAGTGTCAATTAAAAAAAGCGCCAATGGAGCAAAATGGAAGGAATGGTCACTTCTACCTGGAAGTTCAGGAGAAGCCTTTTAGACCAGGGCTGCTGCTCGCCACGGGAAATGCGGCTCTGGGCTGCTCGCTTGGGATTCTTGAAAAGCAGGTTGCAGCATCAGTAAGGGCATTGACCAGGGTGTTAGGTGCACGCAGGATAGGGGCCTGACTCTGCCTCCTTGTGAGCTGCGTGGTCTTCAGAGCAGCCTCTAACATCTTTGAGCCTCAGTTCCCATCTCTGAAAGGGGGTGGTTGTAATGTGGATACAGAGCGCCTCACATAGATCTGGTCCATGGTAGATTCTCCAGACCTAATTTTCTGCCTCCCTGTCCTATTGCTATGCAGCACTGAGCCATTCTCACTCCCTATAAACAGGTTCGTTCATGGCCAAGGGCACACATTAGCAAGTTTTCTCTGTGCGTCACTGAGCTCTTCAGTGGCCTTCCGTGGCCTCAAGAATGACATGCAAACTCCTAAGTAGGGCAGAGGAGACTCTATATGATGCCCTCAAGCCTTTCAGGAGCATCTCCCACGTATCCTTCTTTGTCCTCTGGGCTCCAGTCGTGCTGGGATATTCACCACTCCCCAGGTGCACGGGTGCTTGCTCACCTCTGAGCCTGTGCTCATGCCGAAGCCGCTGCCGGGGCCCCTAAGCCCCCTTTTCCTCTTCTCCACCTGGAGAAATCCCTCTCACCCTACAAGAAACAAGGCCTTCTCCTCAGGAAAGTCTCCACGATGCGTCATTTGGACTTAACTGCTTTCGTTTGTGGGGTCCCACTGCACTCTTCTGGCATCACATTTATCTGCTGACTTTGATGGGAGCTAACGGTGCGTAGGCTGGCTTCCTGCACCATCCTGAAACCTCTGAATACCCTAGAACCAGGCAATGGGAATGGAAGCCAATATGGCGCTGCCAGTGAGACTCTGTGATGGCCTAAGCTGCCTGAGGAAGCGCCACAGAAGGGGAAGCTAACCACAAGCTTTAGAGCACTGTCATTCCCTGGGATCACACTTTAACCCTTGAAGAGATGCATAGTGTACAGTGAAGAAACAATGGTTCTGAGTTAGGAAGGGGTAGAGCTGAGCATCCAGGTACTTTTCTACCATGGCACCCAGTATCATCTAAAAACATTCCTAAAACAGCCCCCCCGTCCCTAGTATGTGCTAGGTAGGGCCAGCTTCCTGGGTATTTGTATTTTATGCACCAAAATGATGAGACAACCAAGCCTGGGCTCATGCACAGCCTTGCCTCTCATCACCTCCATGCCTCCTCGGGCGGGATTCTTGGCCACACTTCGCCTCAACTTCTGGAGCCCTGGGCTCCACACAGCCTCCCCCTTCCCAGGATGGCAATGCCAGGGTATGTTCAGGAGACAACAGGGACAAGCCTCTTGCCCACCCCCATCCAGGTACATAGCCTATCCCAGTGTGAGAGTTGGAGGTTGCCATGTGCTACGGATTGGGGCAGCCAACTCATGGGGCTGGGACATGTCTGACTTGAGCTCTTTGTCCCCAGTTGGCAGCTGAGGTGGGGGCGGAGAAGAGAGAGGGTTCCCAGCAGCCAGGAGGCCATGCACACGTGTGCACCCAGGCTCAGAGGGGAGCCCCAGGGCACTCATGCTGGTCTCCATTCACTCCACAATTATCCCCAGTCCCAAGGGAACACAATCTTAAATAGCAAATTAAAAATAGCATGATAATTTGAGAGAGAAGCAGCAGAAGGAAAGGGCTTTCTATTTGGGCACCTTTCATGCACTGTAATCCTGCTATTTGAGCAAAGGGCTCATTTTCGTTTTGTCCGGGCCCCTTGCTGGGCCCCAGGGACAGAGTGGAATCTCATGCTTATAGCAAGGTGGCTGTGGGGTCTGGAGTTCGCACTAAATCAGGAAATTGGCAGACCTTTTCTGTTAAGAGCAAGAGAGTAAATATTTTAGGCTTTGCAGGCCGAGCGACCTCTGTCTCAGCTACTCATTGTACCTTGGTACCACAAAGGCAGGCATACGAGGAGACAGCATGTGAAGGAATGGGTATGACTGCGTTTCAATAAAGCTTTATTTTTTGACACTGAAATTTAAATTTCCTGTAATTTCCACATCACAAAGTATTATCTGTAGATATTTTCAGTCATTTACAAATGTATGAACTGTATTTAGCTGTGGGCAGTACAGAAACAGGCAGCAGGCTAGATGTGGCTGGCAGGGCTGCAGGGCAGCAGTTTGCTAACCTCCGACTAGACAATCTCTTGGAGCCCTGCTGTGTTCACTGCAATGAGCTTCAGGAGCGGGGTCTTTATTCTCGCTTTCCTTTCCCCTGTTTTGTTTTACATGTGTGTCCTCCCCATCTACCCTTCTCTCTTCCTTCTTGCCGCTGCTTTCACACGTACTCTGTCTTACTTCTACTCTACACATATGGGTGCGTATGTGCCTGTGTGTACATACACACACACTCACACACACAGACACACACACACACACACACACCTGGTTACAAAAGCCACTGATACATCCATCTCAGCACAAGGAGCTCGTTCTTCTTTCAACTGGTGTAAGTACTGGAGCCACTGCTCCCTCCATAGGAGGCCAGCTGCCGAATCCTTGCTTGCCTGGTAATTACAGAGCCATTGAAGCAGAGACAAGGGAGGATCCAATGTAGTGCTCCACTTGCAGAAAAAAGAAATATTGACACATTTAGGGACATAATAGCCAGATGAAGAAAAGCACGTCCTCTATTCTGTGCGCCATCTATATCCACAGATACATCTTTGTAAACGTGTTTTTGAATAGGATACAAATGTGACATTCGGAGAAGCAGTGGACAATTGTCACCATCTGCTATCTCCCCACACACAGGAGCTGGCTCAGGGAAGAAAAGGTTTGATTCAGAGAAACTGCAGTGCTTCAAAAGAAGAACGCAAATATTCATTATATTTTCTTACTCACCTATTGTGTACTCATAGCTAGAAGGCTGTTAGAGGCAGGGAAGCGTGATGGAATAAAGAGCATGGACCATGGAATCAGGGAGACCTGGGTTTGAATCCCCAGGTCGCCTAGAAAACGTAATTGAAACTCATTGAGCTTTAGATTCCTCATCTGTATGGGAAGGGAGACGCCTACATTTTAGGTATTTCTTTTTTTTTTTTTTTTTAGGAAGAATTAGAGATTTGAGGTAAGAGAAATAAAGCACAAAGTACAGTGCCTGGCACATGATAGGTATTTGCTCACTGGTAGCTGCTGGAAAGCTAAAGCTAGAAAAAAGGCAGAGCCAGGAATTAAGCCGGAGTGATTGCAAAGCCCATGCCTGGCCCTGTCCAGAATGCTGGTTGGTGGCCTGGCGCCCGAGGCCACCTGGGGGATGATAGCTGAGAAAACAGAGGCTTGATCGCCTACAAATAACGCCTTCCTATTTGTTTATTGGTGATCAAACTTTTTATTATTTATTTCACTGGTTGTCCAATGAATGCTAAACAGGAACATCCAATAACTCAAAAGTAGCTGCAAAAAAGGGCAATCAAAAACCCCTGACTTCCTGGAGGTCAATCTGTTTACTAGCTCTGTAATCTCTTCTGATTCTGCTCATTTATTATTCAGATTTACTGATATGGCATTGCCTTAGTCTGTTTGGGCTGAGATAACAAAATACCATAGACTGGCTGGCTTATTAAACAACAGAAACTTATTTCTCACAGTTCTGGAGGCTGGAAGTCCAAGATCAAGGTGCCGTCAGATTTAGTATCTGGCGAAAGCCTGCTTCCTGGTTCACTGATGGTCATCTTCTTGCTGTGTCCTCACATGGCAGAAGGGCTGAAATCTCTCTGGAGTCTCTTTTATGAGGGCGCTAATCCCATTCATGAAGGGTTCACCCTCATGACCCAGTCACCTGCCAAAGGCCCCACCTCCAAACACCATCACACTGCGGATTACTTTTCAGCATATGAATTTGGGGGACACACAAACATCCAGTCTACAGAAGACATCTACTCTGTGCCATGCACTGTGATGAAATGCTGGGGCTCCAGTTGTAAATGAGAGTATTCGCCTTCAAGGAGCTCACAGTTGAGTGAGAAAATAAACAGACAATTATAGGATAGTAGCTAAAGTGCTGTGATTGTGGGGGACAGGGGGGTGGTGGACACAAGCACAGAAGACTAGCGTCTAAACCAACCTGGGGAGTTCAGATAAGCCTTAATGGTGGAAGCAACCTTTAAGCTGAGATTTCAAAGAGGAGTGGGAGTAGCTAACCAGGGAAGGATTGTGATAGGGAGGATGTGGCAGGTGAGGGAGCAGCATATAAGAAGACATCGAGGCAAGAGGAAAGCATGATGTACTGGGGGCTGGAGCCTGGACGACGAGGGGAGTGGTGGAAGCAGGGAGGCTCCAGAGGCAGGCGGGCAGTGAGCATATTAGGTAATTCGGACGTTGTTTTGTCAGTGGGGATCTTTAAAGAGGGGAAGCAGCATGTCAGGTTTGCATTTTTGAAATTTCACTCTGGTTGCAGGGTGAAGAATGTGTTGAGGGCCGTGAAACTGGAGGCAGGGAGACCAACTCATAGGATGTGATAAATTTATAGTGTGATCATAGATAAATTCCTTTGCATCTTTGAACGTGTTTCTTCCTCTGTAAAATAAATTATGAACTATACCTCATAATATTGTTGGGCTTCTGTGAGCCAACGTAAACAAAATGCCTAGCCTAGGTAAGTACTTACCTGTGCCCACTTCCCATCCTGCCCCAGCGCTTAGCACAGAGCGATGTATACAATAGGTGCTAAGCAATGTGCATACATGACTGATTGAGTGACTGCCGTCCTCTGGAAGCATCAGAATAAGGAGCCCAATTATATAGAGAGACAGGGAGTAGATTGCTATTGCGCAGGCTCCTGAACACCTAAATCCTAACCTAAAAACAAACCTGTCCCTTAAATTCTCAGAAGACAACAGAAGACAATTCCACAGAAGACGATAATTGCTCCCCAAGTCCCCACCAAAGAACAAAACACACACACACAGAAAATACTTGAAAGTGGTAGGCCCCAGTGTGGAACCTCAGCCTGTGTTCTGAGAGAACTCCCTTTGGCCAGATGAGGCAAGCCAATGTGGCATCCTTTCTCAAGGCCTCCTGGGAGATCCTGCGTGGCTTTCTCTGAGGGCGAGGAGAATACCGCTTCCCAAGCAGGAGGCCCTTGGATTATTCTCCCTTCTACAGAATCTTGGAAGTGAGAACTGTAGGGGTGTCACGGGGATAGACGCACCTCCTGTACAGTGGCCAGTCAGTGCCCTTGATCTTCTGCAGATTTCCTCATGCTGTGTGGGAAGTGACATCATCAGTCCTTAGAAGGGGATTAGAGGAGAGGGGAGAGGCGCAGAGCATCCTTATGTCCTTGTGAGCCTATGAAGCCTATACTAACACTCTCTAGATGTGTATTTCCAACTTTCAGTGGGATCCATCTTTGACTGGAAACTTTAAAAAGGACCCTTTCATTTAGGGTAAGCATTTTATTTGGGGCCAAATCAGGTATTTCTAGTGCCACCAAAGATCGTGAACCAAGAGCAAGAGAGATAGTTATCTCCCGAAGAGTTTAAAATAAAATAAAGCTAAAACCTAATGCTGGACAAATAAAGGTGAAAAATAAGCTCTCACTGTTGGAAATACAATGAACAAACAAGATAATGAAAAAGAATTCAAACCCACTGAATCACCTTTAAAAAAAAATAAAATAGCAGTCAGATACAATATGATAACTATTAACAAAAAAAAAAAAAAAGTAAAGTTATAACTCCCCCATGCTGTCAAGGCTACAGTAAAACCTTTATCTCACACACTATTCATGGGAGTTTAAATTGGAATGATCCTGCTAGAAAGAAACTTGGCAGTAAGTATCAAGAGTCGTAAAAAGGTACACACTATCTGACCCAGTAATTCCACTCTTGGGTATTCATCCCAGAGAAATAATCTAATCCAAATGAAGGGGAAAAAATGTATTCAGGAAGATGTTTTTTGTAATGTCATTTATAATAACAAAATAATAATAGGATAAATATCCTGTATTTAAGTAAACTATGTACTTTCACTAAATGGAACATTATGAATTCATTAAAATAACGTTTACAATGACTATGTAACACTAGTGGAACACTTCTTATGATATAATGTAACCTAAAAATAACAGAATACAAAAAGTAACCAAGTCATACTTATGCCATGACTACATCTTTTTTCTATATACAATAATTATCATGCATTACACGCATGAATACTTAGACGAGAACTAGAAAACAGCATGGAAAAATGGAAATGGCTAATAAGATGTTGAGATTTTTGTGTGTATTTTTCTCTTTATTTTAATATCATGACTATTGTTTAATGATATGTATTATGGAAAGTGTATTTTTTAAGAACAGAAGCTTCATAGTCATAAGCTTGGTTTAAATCTTAGCTCTATCACTGACTGGCTTTGTGACTTTAGGCAATTTACTTAAGCTCTTTGAGCATCAGTTTCCTCATCTCTATAATGGGAGTGAAATACCTGCATTATGAAAGTGTTGCAAAGATAAAATGAGTAAACATAAATTAAAGCATTTGTTATAGAGTAGATGTTCACTTTAAATGTTTTACATCTTAAATATCTTAAATCTATTCTAAAAAGAATTTATCATATATATATATATATATATATATATATATATATATAAATTAAAAATAAGTTAGGAAAATTAGGCAAAAAAAAAAAAAGGCAGTTCAATAAATGTTAATTCCCCTCATTTTCTCAATTCCTGTCTGTTAAAAGTGTAATGGGATTTAAGAATGTTCTGGCTGCATTGTTCAGAAATCAGAGATGAACATTTGCTTTTTAAAAGGAAAAGAAAAGAAAAAAAAGAAAGCGATATCTCCCCCACCCCCCTCTAAACACACACACACACACACACGTATAGACACACGTACACACACACACACACACACACACACACACACACACCTCTTATCAGACTTAAAGATGTGTCTCTGGAGTTGCAAGAAAATAACATCTTGGTCTTATTTTATAGTGAACACATTTGCTTTCCCTACTTAACAAAAGGTATCATTTTACTTTTAATTACGGGTTGTTATTATGCATTGCTTTTATTTGGCAAAGATGTTTGTTTCAGGAAAATTAATTTAGACAGTTCCATTTTTCAAGCAACAATACCTTCTGTCCCAGGCTTACAAAGAACAATTAGATCTGGATTCTTTCCCCACAATCAAGCTGACAACTTCTTATGGAAAGTCGTGGTTGATCAGCGTGGAATGGAGCTTCCATGAGAGCCAGTCAAATGCAGAAAAGAGACTTTTCTGGCCTGGCATTTTTACTTCCTGCAGCATATATAACTCTGACATCGTGCAGAGGCATTACTCTAGCTGGGCACGAACACAGATTAATGTTGCCTCACTTTCAGTGCCAGAGTTTTATTCTGAATGTCATGATATTTTTCACAGGAACTCCACAGTTTCATGAAATTCAGCAAACATAACTGAGGGCCTGCTCTGTGCCAAGTACAGTGGCAGGAGCTGGAGACACCAATGTGACGCACACAGCCTCCTTGCCCACAAAAGCTCACAGACAGATACCTCAGCTAGATCACTGCAACCCACGGTGATAACGTCTGTGGCCAAGGGTAGCACAAGGTGCTACCCCAGCCTGGGAATGAGAGGGTTCCAGGAGGTGTTGATGGAAGAGAGAAGTCATACACAGAGAAAGAGGGGAAGGAAGCTTTCCAAGCAAGGAGTCTTGGAATTAAAAATAAAAAGTCTTATCAGACTATGTGCCATTTACCCAGATGTTATGTACCAGACACTAAGCTAACCGCTTTAATAGTAGATGGGTTGCTAAACCCATTTCAGAGTCTTTAACTGACTCACCCATTTAGCCAGCATGTGGTAGAGACAGGTTCAGAGAAGGTAAATGATTGGCTCATGTAGCAAGTAAGTAGGAACGCTGGGGCCAGAACACAAAGCTTCTGGCTTCCACATATTTCTGATCCATTATTTCATTCCTCACTGTGGCTCTGAGCACAGCTGCTGTGAACTCCTTTGCACACTTGCTGAATCTGAAGGAGAATGGGGGAAAAAAACACACACTTTCTCGAACACCTACTTGAGTGTGAGTGTAATAGGATCATTTTAGCAGTCAGACCTCTGAACTCTTTCGACTAAATAGGGGAGAATGACCGTGATACTCTCAAAAAATCTGAAACTTTACTGTTTTATTGAGTCTTGTGTATAACCTTTAAAAAGAAATGTTGATTTTCTATTTATCCCATACTGTAGTAACATTTATTGTAATATAAAAATTCTGAGTGGAGTTGTATTCAGTTTAAAAGCTCTTCATCCCCATTTTAGAAAAGTGGAAATGGGAGAGCGGTTAAGTAATTTGTTCAAGGGCATTGCCACGCGTGAGTGTGCCAGCGAGGATGTGTACTCACTGTCTGCCCTTCGCTCTTCTCCATGGCACAGACCTGTGGCTTCCTCTTCTGTCCACGGCGCTCTCACACCCCCACCTCTCACCAGTCTCTGTGCTCCATGAGCCTTATTCCAAGCAACATGGAAATCAGGTCTGCTGGGTCCAAACGCAGCTCTGCTGCTATGACAGACGCTGCCTAACCCGGCCAAATCCTGTCACGGCTAGGCCTCAAAATACCTTTCCTAAGGACCCAGTGAAGAGATTTCCCTCAGACCTCAGGTCAGGAAAGGTGGAGACTCTGTAATTCAACTGTTTTATTGGAGGTTTTTATTTGTTTGCTTTTTTTTTCATTCCTTAGGACACTGGGTATCTTATAACTGAGTTTTCCGCTGTGCCTAAGTCGCACCTCACCGCTAGTAAGTGAACAGAGTATCTTAGGATATGAATTGTGAGTTACGACTTTATACCTAGCATTATCCAATTTCTCCTATCCTTATTTTTTTCTCTATGTCTTTAGTTACATGGTTTTTATTTTGCTGCATTCCTTTATTGTAAGCGTCTTCAAATTCTGTTTGGGAATTAGTGTTATATACTAAATAACCAAATATGTAAAGACGCCAACAGAATATGGTGTTTCAGGGGGATACCCTGATAGTCTTAAGAACCAAATGTCACGCATAAACAGACTCATTAGCTCCTATTAGGTCGGTGCAAAAGTGATGGCAGTTTAAAAGGTTAGTAATTGCAAAAACCGCCATTACTTTTGCACCAACGTAATAGAAACAGAGGGTCCCAGGGCCTCATGGCCAATCCAGGTTCCTGTCCTTCTATTCTTTCTTAAAAGTAGACCCCACTTTCTCAGGGAAAAGTTAAATAGTTCCAATCCTGTATGGGCCATTTCAGTTACCACCTCTTGAAGGAAGTCGTCTTGATAACTCCTCGGTTAAAACCCGTCGAATCAAATAAGCACCATGGCATTGGAACTTGGAACAAATTCCTAACTCAATTCTTCCCCTGCCCCCAGTCCCCCACCCCATCCCTTACTTTCCTTAGCAGTTTTCTCTAAGCATCTATGCTTCTCTAGGTGCTAGGATATAGGCATAAATGTCTCCTACCCAAGGAGGCATACAAGCAGAGTGCAGAGCAATGTGACGGATGACACGGAGCAGCTCCCTTACCCTCTGTGGACTCAATTTACTTGTTTTGAAATAAAGTAGCTGGGCTAGATGACCTCCAAAGCTCCTTGCTCTGACACCCCGGGAGGCCATGTTGTGGGATAGCCTCTCTTGTGCTGGCTCTGGGTGACCTGAAGGATGAAGAGTAATCACAGCTTTAAAGTATAAATTGAAGGTCTAGAAGGCATCTCTTTTGAACTCTAAAGTTTGATTCTACAAAAGAAAAGCTGTGACTTACTCAAAACAGATTTAAAAGAGAGAATTTATAATCATGTAATTTGCTCTAATAAGAAGCCAAACCATCAGATCTACAGCAAACTTCCTGATGCCCTGTCAGAGATCAGGTACAGAAAGAACACAGAGAAATGGAAAACATTCAGCTGCTGACCTGGGAGGAGAAGGCTAGGCTTCGGGGGTAGGAAATGGGGAGAGGAGAGGTAGAAGTGAGGAGAAAAGAAAGACTAATATGCAAACACCTACCTATAAATGGGAGACGCTATTACATCAATGCTTACATGGTATTCTGGGTGGGCACCTGGCAGCCAGATATGCGTCCTCTCCAGCCTAGAGCTGCACCATTACTTTAGATGCCATGTCTGTTCTTGGAGATCCCCATGTGGCCTCCTGTCACTGGAACGGAGGATGGGGAAGAAGCAGTCTATCCTGCCATGAAATCTTCTGGCTCGTGACTAGAACAGCCTTCCTGTCACTGTTTCTTGATGCGTGCACGGGTCTGTCCTCCAGAGCTGGGGAAGGTGGAGTCCTCCAGCACAAGCCCCCGTCTGACCACTTGGGGTTTGGGGGATGTGTCATTTTTCTCCAGCAGGAGTGAGGGTTTCAGCTGTTTATCCAGTGCTGCCCTCCCATAGGCGATCTTTTAACACATATTTAGACAGAATCCAGTCTGCCAGCAGAGTTAAACCCTGTCCTTTCTGCCATGGAGCTTAGACTGTAATGGGAATGACGTTAGTCAAATATAAACACAGGTAAATATAGAATTTCAAACTGTGAGCACCACAAAGGAAAAGCAGAAAAGGTCACAGCTAAACTGTCGCTCCTGTCCTGTGCACAGAGGCCGTTCCCGTTGTGCAGCGTCACCCACCACAGCTCACACGGCTCCTCTGCCTAGAAACCTGAGACGCAGCCGAGAGTGTTGCCTCATTTCTCACGACTAACAGAGCATAGGCTTCAGAGGCCAATAGTTGGGTTTGAATCTAGGTTTTCCCACTTCGGCTGTGACCTTGGACAAGTAAGCTAACCTCCCAACCCTCAGCTTCTTCCTTTGGAAAAAGGGCTACCACTTGCCTCCAGAGGTTGTGAGCATTGGCACGTAGTCAGTGCTCAGCAACTGGAAGCTGCTGCAGCCTCTGTTGCTATTAATTCTACTTCCAAGATGTCTTTGCAGTTTCGTATGCCCCTCTCCATTTCCACTTGCCCTGCTTTTGTGCTGCCAGAGGCCGGACTAAAATGCTCCTTTAAGCGGCCCTGGGGATGAAAGTCACTTGCCTGCCTGGCTTTTCCAATAACAGGAAGCTACAGGAGCAGAAACTACTCGCAGAAATATATTGAAGCAATCTCACAGTGCAGCCCCAGCTTTTGTCTGCGATCCACTGAATTTAACCCCTAATGGTGGGATTCTGTTTCAGCCAAAGTGATGTTCACTGTCCCCTAAGTTAAAGGCTAATGCATTTTTTATTATCGCTATGGGAGTAGGTGCCCAAAGGGAGGCTAACCCTCAGCCGCAGCTCAGATTGCCCTGGCAGGTGGGGGCTTGGGGAGATGCTTGGGGGTGGCGTCCAGGCATTAGCCAGTGGGCCAGGTGAGGCTTGAGGCATAGTTTAAACCCAGTCATAGTACCTTTACCCATAGTTTGTTTGTTTTTTGGAGCACTTACCATAATTTAAATTATGTAATACTGTATGATTATTTGCTTAATACGCCTACCTCCTCCACTTCCCTTCAGCTACCTCTGTGAAGACAGGGCCTGTCTCTCTCGTGCCCTACCCTCAGCTACATGTCTGCTACAGAGCAGATGCTCCGCTGCTACTTGTTGAATTGCAAATAAATGAGGAGTCAAAGAGTAAAGGCACAATGCTATCTGGGAAATCTGTGTTGCACGTCAGTTGTTTAGCATGAGCAGACGTGGAAAGAAGGCCATGTCAGGGGCAGGAGGCAGTGTCAGTGAGCAGTTAAGGTGGCAGCGTGTCGTATGGTCAGGCCAACAGCTGGCCAGCACCCCACTTCTGAGGGGTGTGGGCATGAGCTCAGTGCCTTGAGACAGGGCTTTTCAAACTCGTAATCGCTGCTCCCTTTCCTCTCAGAGGTGACTGCCCCCCTTCCTCTGCCAGGTGAGAGTCGTCTTCTGCATCTGTCGTGGACTAGCATGAGTAAGCCCACCTTTAGTGTCTGCAGTTTGGTCCTGAAAACAATAGGTAACTTTTGTTTGTTTTCCAAGCACGAGGTTATATTAAAATATAAAAAACTGCTTTTTCAAATAGCACATGAAACTCATAGGGATTTTCCACACCCTCCTTGAATATCAAGCTAAGAAATCTTGTCTTTATCAGAAATACAATGGGGATCATTAACTTATTCTAAGAAAGGAGCAAAATTCATTTTAGAATGCTCAATCCTACAAGCAGTGAGGAGGCTGGATGGGAGTAAGAGAGATCAAAGGGTGAGTTTAGAGAGAGGTCAGAACCACTTGCAGTATTTTCTGAGGAAGAGGCTCTGTTTGGGGCAGGGCCGGGCGGGAGCATGAGAGCCGGAGGTGACTGGAAAATGAGTGTGGCTGAGGGCGGGGAGCAGCTGAGCAGGGAAGGGGTTGCAGGAAAGGAGGGACCTGAGCCCTGCACCCAAATGTGTGCCTGTGGCCCTGTGACTCCCACTTCTGGAGGGTGTGGCTCCTCAGGTCCTTCCCGTGATGGCTGGCTTCAGAAGTGACAGGACAATGCACAGGATGACAGGTGCTCTTGCTGAAATCATCTCCAGCCCATGCCATGAAAGACTGACTTTTCCCCAAATAGCTATCCTGAATGAAACGCAGAAAGCAAAACAGAACACATAATCAGTGACTATTCTCTCCCACCACTCAGAACGCGACACATCAAGCCGGCCTCTGCGCTCCCAGAACACCCCGTGCCTTTCTTATTCTGAGAAGTAATTGCGATGCAGTTCGTGACCAACATGAAAAGTCCATTTTTAACCACAGCCTCATGATTACCCATCCAGATGAGCAAGGCCTAGTCTCTGTGTCCCTAGGTCCCAAAGCAGACACAGAAAGGGTTTTGTGAAAAATTATGGGGGCTGTGTGTGTGTTATTGTTTTTTTTTTTTGGGGGGGGTAAACTAAACCTCTTCTGATGGCCAATTCAGTAGGACCCTGTCTAGCTGTCATCTAACAGGCAATCAGCAGATCTTTGTTGAGCATTGTGTTGATGAGGCACTGGGCTAGTTCCTGAGGGAAGTAGTGACGACCCAGCCCTGCCCTCGGGGAGCTCACAAAACCAGTGGGGAGGATGGAGGAACAAACAGGGCACAGAACTGCAATGCGATGGTGCTCTGGTGGGGAAAGTGAGGGGGAGAAGGGCAAGAGCCAGTCCAGCCTTGACAGAAGAGGTGGCATGAGCTGAGAGCTGAATAAGAAGTAGGAATTAGCCAGGCAGAGTGGGTTGGGTGCAGGCTTGTTGTGCCAAGAAGAGGGAACAACATGTGCAAAGGCCTAGAGATGAGAGCACAGCACATTTGGGGAATTGGACGTGGTCCATGGTGGCTGGAGCTCAGAGTCTGAGAGAACAGGAGATAGAAGGCGGGTCGCGGAAGTCGTCTAATAGTAGCGAAAGGGTTGGACTCCATCCCATAGGAGCCTGAGGAGTTTTTCGATGTGCACTGTAGAAATCTCACGCCAGCTGCAGTGTGGATGAACTGGAGGATGCAGCACTAGAAGCAGGGGAACCAGCTAAGATGCTGTTGTAAAGTGCCAGGAGCCAGATGGTGAGAAACCCCAAGTCTCAGCCGGAGGTGGGGCAGAGCGGTGTGGAGCCTGCACTTAGAAATCCTGGCGCTCCAGTAGTGTGCTCCCTACTCAGTCTGGGTCCCCCTGGTCAGAATGGTTCTTCCTCTTGCTCTCAGCTTTCCCTTCCTGTTAGGCTCTTGGAGCTTGGTCTGCACTGCTTTTATAGACAGAGTACCTAATCGCCAGCTGGCTTAAGTAACATGCCTAGGGTGACATAGCTCGGAGATGGCAGAATCAGTCTTCACACTTTTAGCTTTCTGATTCTGAGTCTGGAACTCTTTCTGCAAAGTGCTTTCTGTCACTGCAGTCAGAGGGGCGTCATCTACGAAGAAGAGTATCTTCCCGCTTGGATATTGCCTGGAAGAGACTTTTCCAGATTCAGACAACTTTGTTGCCATTACTAGGCTGCAGTAGCTGGGCCTTTCCAACTGCCTCGTTGTGACAGAATAACCAAGTGGTATAGCCAACTGATGTCTTGACAATTAATGTCACCTTCCTTGAAAAAAAGAGCCAGAAACAAAATCACAGCGGTAAGAGCAAACTTATCAGTCATGAAAATACATATATATGACTTACAACCTTATGCTTCAAAACAAAGACTCAGCCCAGGACGAAAACAACTAACAATGTTGTACAAGATTAAAACATGCTTTGTTTTTTATATATAAATATGATCTCATTAAATATACACAAGCAAGAAAGATGACAAGAAAATACATCAAAATGCCAACGATGGTTCTCTTTCAGTGGTGGAATTTCATTAATTTTTACTTTCTGAATTTTCTAAAAATTTAGAAAATGACAAAAATAAGTATATGTTTTCAATTACAAAAGAAAAATTAAAGATAGGTTCTTAAACTTAGGACAACAGTAGTTTTTACTGAGAATAAATTGAACCCATAAAAGATCCAAAATTCCTGGGTAAAGTTGCTAATTGGCCCTCCTTTTAGTACTTCTACCATTGGGGCAGTCAACTGTGACCAGAAGTGGGGTGACATTGTATTAACAAAACGCCTTCCACTAGATGCATGGGAGAGTACGGATAACTCTTGGAGCAAGGATGCTAATAGGTAATTCCTTAAGCATCCGATATAAGTGCTCTGACTGACACCAAATTTAGAGATGGCACCTGTTGACGTTGGCACTACCACCCATCAATGGTCTTTATGGAGTCATGACACAGCATGCATCCCATGGTGGTTAAGCAGAAATGCATTTCTCTTAAATGTCCATGGGCACCACTGTACCAGGGAAGGCTGGAAGCAGGGCTCAGACACAGCCCGGAGTCCACACATCAACTCCTAATTGACCTACCCTGGTATATCCACGCCCCTCAAGAGTCCATGGGATACCACGCAGGAATACCACACTTGAACGTGTTTCCCTCTGTCTAGGTGTACACTTCCTTCACCTGAGGAAGAATGCCCCCCACCACCCACAACACACACAAATACACACCCAGCTACCATACCAGACACGGGAAGGCCCTGCCTTCCTTAGTGGAGCATTTCCTCGGCTAGTGGTTCAGCAGCTCAGCTCCCGGCCCCCAGGCCCTGTCAGCCGACCAAACCTGCCTAGATCACGGACTTCATTTCCTCCATCTAACATTACATAGTTTGCCTTCCAGGCAGTTAGATAATGTATCTCCATATAAAAGGCCCTTATCTCTCAGTTGGTAACTAATTATAATAATTAGGTAATTCTTTATGTCCAACATGCCCCCTTCTATATAAGACTGATTGTACATTATTAGCCAAACTCTACAAATCACAATCCCTATTTTCACAAATGCCATGTAGCTTCTGTTGGCAATCTAAAATGATTATACTAGGTAGACTATTTAGTAATAGAATTTTTCACTTCACTTCATTCCTTTATTTTTGAAGGACTTTCAGGAAATTATTTGGATATTCCAGTTTCTTAGGTAAATATGATTGCACAGTGATTCTTGAACGCACCCTTTTGTTTCTATTTACATACAGAACAGGTAGATTTTGCAATCCTATCTAAGACCTGCAGGTTAAAACAATAGCCTACACTTACCTGCTTGGGCCACTAGGTGGTGCACACATATGTCAGTGAACTGTAGGTTAAATGGGCTTGTCCCCAGGTTAGCTTGACTTGGTCACCACAGGAGTGGCACAGACAGTAGGAGCTGTAGGAGTCAAGAAGAGACAGTGAGTGACCCTGTTGGGTGGGAATCAAAGAAGGAAGATCTCCCAGAGGAGCTGGATAGACAGTATTGCCATCTGCGGAGACGGTGGGAGCAAAACCATGAGGCAAGAACCCCAAGGCGCGGCAGGGGGAAATCCTGGAGAGGAAAGGGCATGCTGACTTTCCATGCTCATTAATTCCTGCCTAACAGGATCGCTGCCGAGGGAATAATGGGGCAGTCGAATCATTTGAACTACGTGACATCAAACACTTGTTCCAGGCCTTGGTGCTGGGCCCTGGAGACATACAGAAAGCAGGACCAGTCTTGTCCTTGAGTAAGGACCTTGTGAGAAATGGAGAAGGAAACAGACAATTCAGAGCATGATACAAAAGGCACGTTTTACCAGATGCACTGCAAGAACAAAGTGTGAACTATTTATTCTGTTCTGAGGAAAGGAGGGAAGGGGTTAGGTTTGGGAGTTGCTGTGCAGAGAAGAGCTCATGGAGGTCTAGAGATGCGAGGAGGAGCCGCCACAAAGATCAGGAGCTGTTAGGCGTGGGAGGCCGGCGTGAGCAAACAGTGGTTAGAAAGGATCCTATGGATCGCAGGAATGGTTCTGTTGAGTTTAAGCAAGTGTTTTCTGGGGGTTACTCTAAGCCGTGGACTGGATAATAGATGTTCCGGGTCCTGAAGATGCTCCTCAACTAGTGAAGACACACATGCACTGAACACTGCAATGTGAGAGGAAAGCTTAGATTGGTCCCTTTGAAATCCAGACTCTGTCCTTGGAGCCCCCTGTGTCCTGACTGCAGAGATTCTCAGGGAACTCTCTACACCAGAAGAGGGAGCCCACAAGCATAGTACCTGGTTGCACTGGACTCAAGAGTCACTGAAGGTATTTTCAGTCTCACTCGCTCATTTTAGAGGCATGAGGTTTAAGGCCACAGCCATAAAGTAAGTTACCCAAAGCCACACGGAGGGGCCAGGGCACAAGCCCAGGTATGTCTGCCTCCTGTCAGGGTTTCTTCCCTTTTTCTCTAGTGGACCCTGAACACGGAGTCACCGTTTAGAAATAGCTCTTAATTAGGAAAAGAGACACTTTTCAGATAACTAGACCTTCTTCACAAGCAGCCATCACAAAGTTGAGCTTATGGAAAAATCGAAGTGTACATGCGTTGTATGCTTTCCTCATGCATGAAGGAAGTGCCAAACCACACAGACTGGCCCAGGCAAAGGCAGCTTGAGCCAATTGTACTACTGGCCCGGTTCGGTGTTCACGGAGGGCAGTCTGCCTCCAGCATTCCTTCCAGCCCCTGTGCGTGGATATGTGTTTCATGTCAGCACGAAGATGTGTTTCATGATGTAGGTCAATGACGTCTTAAAGTTGCATTGTTTGCCTGAAAATGTCAACTGGCAAGAGTTATAAGCTGGCAGGAAAACAAGAACGTGTGACTGAGAGGGTTGGGAGAGGATGCAATCTGCGTTTAGGCTGATGAGAAGTCCCCGAAGCAAGGGCGGCAGAAGTCTTAAAGAGGGTCTGACAGGGACGGAGCAAAGTGAAATGGAGGCGGAGGGGGACCACAGGGTGAGGAGATTTGAGACCAGGTCTTACGAGGAAGGACCAAGGAATTGGGACTTTAGCCTGGAGAGAAGAAAACCCAGATCTTCTTCATCTATCCAAACTGCTGTCATGCGCTGAGGCAGCTAGAAAGGGTGGTGAGGTCATAAGCAATCAGCTTTTAACCCTGTTCAGTAGAGCTGTCCAATTTATAAGAAGGCGTGAGTTCCCCATCAAGAAAAGGGATGAAATGACAGCAGTTGTTTGTACAACTGGTGGGGACATTGCAGAGGGGATTCGTGTCCTGGTAGCAGGTCAGACTCAATGACCTTTGAACTCTAAACATCCATAATGCTATGCAAAGGGAAGAGGCAGCTCATATAAACTGAGGGTCACATGGACTCTAAGAATGAATACCACCAACACTAAACATCGGGTTAGACCAACTGAACTCTAACTCTGGCCCTGCCGTGTAGTGAAGATGTGGACTTGGGCAGACCACGTCTCCTCTCTGAACCCCATGCCCCTTCTCTGTACAATACCAACCCTGTAGGACTGTCAAGAGTATGCAAAGAAGCGACATACCATATACCGGGTACTGTGCCTGGCCTGTCGTTGGTATTCAAAAAATGTTGCTGCCTTCCCCTCTCTGCTTAAACAAAACTGTAGGAAGCCATTCTTGGAGAGAGGCAGATAAAGAGGGAAATGCAGGTAAGGTGACATGGCAAAGGATCCATTCGATGAAATACCAGGTAATCAGGAGCTCCTGCGATGTAGCAGTGGTTCTCAAAGTGGCGTTTGTTGGGACCCCTTTTAAGAAAAAACAAAATACAGATGTTAAGGACTATTTATGGAAAATCAAGTGTAGGAAAAAGAAAGAGGTCGACTTGGGCATACGGAATCCTGACTTAAGTCTTTATGAGAGTTGCTCACCACTGCCCCACCCCCGCCTCCAGTACCCACCTCTCCCTCAGGTTCCTGTGACATCCCGTCCCGGGCAGGGCATCCCGGTAGGTATGCTGTGATGGGGGCAAGCCTCCCGAAATGCTGATCCCCTCAGCCCTTAGGGCTGCCAAGGCGTGTTGCCTCCAAACACATGCAGCCTCATCCATATGGCCTGGTGTGCCCCGTGAATGTTTCCTTTGAATCTTGTATGGTACAAAGCCATGAGGAATCAGTTGGAGAGGAATAGCCTAATGGTCAATAATTGAAATTCTCAGAGCATTCATTGCTGAGCAAGTTCAAGAAATAAAGCAGTCCAGGACTATCTTGGTTGGAAAGGCCATCAGGAGGGTGACAATGACTTCAGGACCCCCGACAATGACGATTGCTATGATATCAGACCCTTAGTCAGTGCAGCCAGCGTGAGCAGAGACAAATCTAACACCATCTGGTACCGACGAATGAGCCCATGGCTTTTCCCTAAGTGTAAAACAAGTTTGCCTGAAAGACCTCTCAGATCCTTTCAGCTCTGACCACCCAAGGACAAACCAAAAGGCCATCCATTCCCTTTGTCTCTCTGCAGAATTGTGAATGAGCACCAGCTTACCCCCAGAGTACCCTACGCTGGTGGTGTCTTTCTGTGTCCACCCTGACGTGCTGGCACAAGTTTGGCCCTGACTCAAATCAGTGCTCTCACAGTGTGTTTTCTTTTGCAGCAACAGCGGCAGCTTGATCTCCTGACAATAACCAGCCCTGGTGAGTAGTTGTGGCCTTTGTGCGTTGGCTCTTCCCTTATTTCCCAGAGCGATACCTGGCTGCATATGCAAATGCAATCCCTGCCCTTCTCTGACGCCCTGAATGAACAGCAGAGCTCTTTTGTGCCATGAACAACCCTTCTCCCTGCACCCTCTGCCCCACTGGCAGTTTCTTTTCGCCCTCCCAGCTCTCGCTGCTTCCTCTTAACTCTTCAGATGGCAGGGCTGATACTCTGATGTGGCTGCCAATTCCAGGGGCAAGTTCTCACTAAATCACTTGACGGATTCAAGTGTCAAGGAAGTGTCCTGGTCTCCTGAGAAATAAGTTTTAAAATCATGGGGAATGGGAAAGCTGCCTGGAGGTGGCCTGGAATGAAGGGAGGACGGCCCATGAAGGTGGTCTAGTCTGGGACAGTGAGCAGTTTGGTGTTCTGCGATGAGTGTCAGGCTGACTTGTCTCTCACCCTTAGGGCTGGACAGTCACGTCCTCCAACAAAGCTGTGGCCATGGGATTAAAAGCTCCTTCCTCTCCCCTAGGCCTGGCATTGAGCCTCGAGATAGGTTGAGTGGTTTCGTTTTGCCAGAAAGGTATTGTATTTTGGTTTGAGAACTTGAGGGCAGAATTGGCCAAGAGATGCTGTTCTCTGTTGGAACCTAAGGAGGTGACGGTACCAGCAGGGTTAATGAGCATTCAAGAGTGGGTACAGAGATCAGTCTCCATCCATTGGCATAACTAAATACTTAGCAGCACAGGTGACCCCCCTGCTGTGCAGAGCCATGTACTTTGGGGAGATGAGATCCTGGGGGAGGGGCTAGTGTGGCTGAGTGGTCACATGGCAGGGTTGGTGGGCTCTAAGGGGGGCTAATTGCCAACGAGCATGATGCACTTCAGTATTTTAGGAACCAGTAGGGCCGTTCCATATCATGCCTGCCTTCCGTCAAACTCATGCTGTATCCCATGGCCAGTTGGCTCACTCCCAAGGCGACTGAGAAATTGCCCTCTGCAGGTTCTTCCCTAGCACCAGGGCTAGTTATCTGGTCTCTGTAACTAAGGTATAAAACAAGGAGTGCAAATGTGAGTGGGATCTACCCAGTTCGGGTGATCACTGTATTTTCACCTGAGAGGGCTTGTAGAACTTGGGACTTCAAAAGACCAAAGATGAGCTAGTGTGAAAATTGTGTAATCTGTCACATAGAATGAGCTGTGTTTAACATATCAAAATTCCAAATCATAAGCTAATGTAAGTGGTGCTGCCCAGTGGTGTGACCTGCCAATTTCTCCCCTCTAAAGTGCTGGTAGAGGTTATAATTGGCAGGGATCATCTTTGTTCTGTGCTGTGTGGTTGCTCTCCTTTGCGATAATGTCCTGTTCCACTCCACACGTGCCGACCCAGATTACCTGCTTCCATATCCCAGTCTTGTTTGGTCACACCCTGATAGGATGCCGAAGTGTGAATTGAAGAGGGTTCTTGATCTGTCGTCAGTTGCTTCAGAAGATAAGCCGCAGGCTTTATTAACTACATTTCTTTTCTGCTAGCTCTGCCTTTTCCTAACTTCTACTGCACAAATTCAAGCAAACATAGTTATGGCTCTCAGAAAAGAGTAGAAATATAATGAACAGCCATTTACTGCGTCCCCCCAAACACCTTGGCTTTATCCTATCAACACTGTGCCATTTATGCCAAAGAGTCTACTATTGAAAAAAAAAAGTATATATACATATATATATACGTATATACATATAAATATATATACATACATATGTATATAAATCTAGTTTAGACTTCTGCTTCTACCTGATCGTATCTCCGTCCCTTCACCCTATAGGTAACCACTGTACTGATTTCAATGTTTCTTCCTATCTATGTATCCAAAAATATAATTGATGTTGTTTTATAATTCCTACAAGTGGTGTCACACTATAAATGTTATTCTGTGACTTTTCCCCTACTCATTATTATATTATAGAGATTCATTCATGTAGCTACATGTCGTCTGGTTCATTTGTTTTAACTGCTATATAGTATTCCACATATGATTAGATCACAATTTATTTCTGCATTTTATTGATCATAATTTAGGATATTTGCAGTGTTTTGCAAGTGAAACAATGCTGCTAAGAGAATTTTTGTGCACCTCTTCATGTGAATAAGTATGAGAGTATCTCTAGGGCGTATAGTTAGGAGAGGAATTACTGATTATATGCATTTTTCAAATTTACTACATAATGGCTGATTGTTTTCTAAAGTGGTAAAACAAATTTACACTTCCAACAACAAAGTCTACGATTCCCTGATCCCCAAACACTTGGATTGTCAGACTGAAACATTTTTACCAGTCATCAGGATAAATGTGAAATGGTATCCCATTGCTTCTGTTTCCCTGGTTACTGGTGGGATTGAGTCTCTTTTCATGTTGATTGGCCATTTTCTATTGGGTTGTTTCTTTTTATTGATTTGTAGTTCCTTCTTATTCTGAGTATCAATACTTTCTCATTTATGTGCATTACAAATATCCTCTCCCAGATTGTGGCTTGTGTTTTTTGGTGATATATTTTGATATACAGAAGGTGTTTTTAATGTAGTTAAATTTATCAGTCTCTTGCTTTATGAACTTTGCTTTTGAGACTTAAAGAACTCCTTCCTTACCTGGATAGCGTATTCTCCCATATTTACTTCTAAGAATTGTCAAATTTTGTGTCTCACTTGGATATCTCATTTAGGATTGATCTGTGTCCTTAAATTACTCTGGGATTTAATAATATTTTAATTTACATATGGATAACCCTTTGTCTCAGCACTATACAAAAGCTAGTTCATCCTTTCTCTTACATATTAGCAACTCTACATCTGTTACATATCAATTTTCCTATGCACAAACCTGCTCTGAGCTCTCTGTACTATTTCACTGGTCCACCCCTCTTACTCTGCATTAACTGCATGCTCTCATATTTATAATAAATCTTAATTTAATATTATCTTTATAACTGGTAGGGAAATATACTTCTCCCTTTACCTTTTATGATTATCTTTTGAAAGCACAGTTAGCTGCTTTAAAAAAATAAAATCTAATAATCCCTGTATTGTGACAGATAAATTTAATCTATTTATGTTTATTATAATTACTGATATATTTGGACATATTTCTACCACCGTATTTGTGTTTTTGGTTTATCTTTTTATTTCCCCTTCCTTTTTTGGATTATGTTTTATATATCACCTGTTACATATAGTGTGAACATTTTTCAATGCTATTAGATATTTCGATGTTATTAAATTTTATATAACTGAAAAGCTTTCTATTACATTTTAATTCCCCTATTATATGTTCAACTGTCCCCAATTATTTAATTATAAATAATACCACAAAGAACATTTTTATATAAAGATTTTTGTGTGCCTCTCTAATTATGTATTTCTTCAGGAAAAATTCCTAGAGTGAGAACTACTAGTACACTAGTCATGATAGGCTAAGTTACACTAAAGGAACAATGACATCAAAATTGCAGAGGCTTAAAAAACAAAGGTTGGTTTTTCACTTTAGGTACATGTCCCTCATGGATTGGAGCCAGCTCTGCTCTAAATCTGCTTTACTGTGGCACCCATACTGACTAAGCATCCTCTGTCTAGAACGTTGCTGGGTGTCTTAGTTTGCGTTCCCTACGAGGTGAAGATTTAGCGAAAGTAGGTTATTTGGGAGGCAATCCCCAGACCTTGGTGGGAGTGGGAAAGTGATACAGGAAAAGGAAGAAAGCCAAGAAAGTTTCCTTACCAAGCAAGCTACCGCGGAGGGCAGCTGGCACTTAATCCAACCCGGGAACCGTGGGAATCAGTGTAGACAATAAGCCCCAGAGTTCTCCCTCCGAGGGCCAAGGGGTGGGGTTGACATGGTTGTGCTAATTCTCTGGCACGGCCAGTCTGTTCAGTATATGGACATAGGAGATTCCAGTGGCCAGAGAAAGCACTCAGGAGAGATTCACATGTGTCAGCAATTGGACGTTATTGCACATGTGCAGAAATAGTAAGTGCAGAAGAACATGTGAGATTGTGGGAAGGTACTGACAGCGCCTGCCGTGTGGGTCATCCTGACAGAGGGATCAGGGAGTGATGGTGAGCCATGCACCTGCTCTGAAAAAATTTAAGGAGCCATTTCTTTCCAAATATCCTTGGTCAAAGCAAACCATATGACTGCTCCTAAATTCAACAAGGTAGAGATGTGGAATCTTACACAGGGAATGGCACTGCACTGAGGAGAAGTAGAATATTTGGCAATGATGAATCTACTTTATCACACTTCTGGAAAAATTTGTATGTTCCCACCATCAAGTTAAAAGTGCTGGTCATAGCTTTTTTAAAAATAACAGCTTTATTGAGATACAATTCACATGTCATCAAATTCATCTTTCACAGTGCAACATTTAGTAGTTCTCAGTATATTCACAGAGTTATGCAACCATTACTACTAATTCCAGAACATAATCATCACCCCCACCCCAAATAAATTCTATACCCATTCCCTCCCCATGTCACTCCCCATTTCTGCTTTCCCCCATGTCCTGACAACCACTAATCCACTTTCTATCTCTATGGATTTGCCGATTCTGGACATTTCACTGTGCAATGTGTGGTATTTCATGACTTTCTTTTATTTAGCATAATGTTTTTTAAGGCTTATCTATATAATAGTATGTATCATTACTTCATTCCTTTTTATTGCTGAACAATATTCCAATGGAGGGGTATATCACACTTTGTTTTTCCAGTCATCTATTGGCCATTTCAGTTGTTTCCATTTTTTACTATTATGAATAATGCTGTTATGGAAGTTTATGTACAAGTTTTTGTGTAGACATATGTTTTTCATTCTTTTGGGTATAAACCTAAGAATGGTGTTGCTGGATCATATGGTAAACATTAGAATAAACATTTTGAGGAACTGCCAAACTGTTTTCCAAAGTAGCTGTACAATTTTATATTCTCATCAGCAATGCAGAATGCTTCCTATTTCAATGCATCCTCTCTGACACTTGTTATTATCTGTCTTTTGACTATAATCATCCTAGTGGGTGCAAAGTGGTATCTCATTGTGGATTTGATTTGCATTGTCCTAATGTCTAATGATGTTAAACATATTATCATGTGCTTATTGGCCATTTGTACATCTTCTTTGGAGAAATTATTTCCCATTACCCATTTTTAATTAAGTTATACTTATCTTTTGATTGTTGAGTTGTAAGAGTCAAAATATGTATTCTGATATATATTCTTATATTCTAATATAAGCTCTTTTATCATATATGAGATTTGCAATTTTTTTCCTATTCTGTGGGTTGTCTTTTCACTTGCTTAACGGCCTCTGAAGCAAAAAAAAAAATAATAATTTTGGTGAACTTCAATTGATCTGTTGTTTTCTTTTGTTGCTTGTACTTTTGGTATCATAGCTGAGAAGACATCACCTAACCCAAGGTCATAAAGATGTACTCCTATGAGTTAATTTTTTTTATATCTTAGTAGGAAACCAACTTACCTCTTCTGAATAAAGCTGTCTAGCTTTCCCAGCACCACGGTTCTTTCTCCATTGAATTACCTTGGCACCCTTGTCAAGAGATCATAGTTTTTTGATGGTGTAGCATTTAGGAAGTACCCAATACTGGCACTCAATGTCAAACTGCATCAAGTGCTTTACATATATTTTTCACATGATTCTCTCTATTATCCCATAAGACTGCTGTCATCTTTCCTTTCTGCCAATGGAACATAAAGGTACTGTGTGATTAGGTAGGTGAATTGCCCACATGTTAATAAATGACAGAGTCAGGATTTAAATCCAGACCCGTCTGACTCCAAAGCCTTTCCCTTTTCCACTGTTCCATATATATAGCACTTCATCTGTGATATTGGCCCATGGAGTCTTCTTCCTCACACAGAATTCTTGCTGACCCACTGTGCTGGGGATAAGGAAAACCTAGAATGGCAGGGATAGCATCGTCTCTGGGACTTTCCTACTAACTAGGTGATGCCCTGAAGAGATGTCCGATGTCCTAAGACATCAAAGAAGCCTCCAGAAAAAGAAAAATCACAGCTCAATTTAATTTGTTCCTGATTGCAAATATCCACAAAGGTGTTTTGTTTTGTTTTAATCTCCTCTTAACATAGTTAGAACAATACCTATGTTAAATGGTGGTGGACTGAACCTGCTGGCCACTGCATGACAATTGGGGCTTTGTCTCCAATGAAAGTCCCCCATAATATGAATTTAGCCCCTCTGGAGACGAAAGGAACAAGAGAGGCCAAGCTAGCCATTATTACCTGCCTCATGGCCATTTGTAGAGCCAACACGGCCTGTGGAGCTGGCTCAGAGTGGCCAGGACCAGGAGTGAATCCAAGCCAGTGGACTCCTGGCCCCACGGCCAAAAAGCTAGCAGCACAGTGGACATGCAGAGAGAGGATGGTTCAAAATATGCATGCACATCACTAAAACAACTTTGAAGAGATCTTTGGAGAAGAAAAATAAATTACTCCTAATTCCACAGCCTTAGCACAATACAAAACCTAATTTTATTTATACATTTTCCCTTTTAGTTCTTGTCTATATGCAGAAACATATTTACATAATTGCAATCACAGTAAGTTTTTATATACATCTTTTTTCACTTAACATTATTTCATAAACAATCTTCATGTTGCTATGTAGTTTACATACTTAGCATTTTTTATAATAACTTTCTCTATTAAAAAATTGCACGTGCCCATGGTGCAAATTTTGAAAAATGCAAAGAAGTTATAAAAATGAAAATATCAGTTATCTCCCAGAGGCAATCACTGTTTAATATTTTAACACATTTACTTCTTTCCCTTTTTATGCATGTATAATTTTGTTTTACATGGTTTAGATCATATAGATATAAAATTGTATCCTGGTTTTTCACTTAATATTACAACAGAAATATTTTCCCATGCCAATAATGTTGGATATTTAACTTGATTCTAGTTTCTCGATCTTATGAATAATTTATTAGTCTTTGTGTATATGTTTTTGTCTACATTTCAGATTATTGTCTTAAAATAGATTTCTAGAGATGGACTTACTAAATCCAAGACATTTCATGAGCATTTTTTAAAGCATACTTATTTTTAAAAGCTCTAATATCTTCCATCTTTTACATGTTGCCTGGTTTATAAAACTATATGTCCTATTGTGCATTTGTCTTATTTCCAGATGTTTTTCTCTTATAAATAACTGTACCATAAAATCATTTGTGAGTAACACTTTTTACTTCTTTTGCATAAGTTGTTTTTATACTGAATATTTTAGAAGTGGAATTACTAGGTCCAAGAGCATTAATATGTTTAAAGCATTATTGAGTCTTATTGCCAGTTCATTTTCCAGAAAGCCTGTATCAATTTACACTTCCATCTCCACCCCTCAACCTTCACCTCTCATGTCAAGAACGAAAAACAACAGCATACAGTGTTACTCTGGCAATTTATTAAATCTATGTAAACAAATTCCAGAATCTGAGAAACATAAAATGGCAGGGAGAAACATGTTTGTTCTCAAGGTTCCTAGGAGACAACCTGAGAAGTACATTCCTAGGACATGTGTATAGGATGCCATATCCCAGGACTCGGGTGAGGAGGTTTCTGAGAAGGAGTCAAGGGTCCCATTTTGGAACATTCGGATGGGTAGGCTGAGCTCTGGGGAGGTATGGCACCCAAAAGCGTCATAGCTGATCAGCATGAGAGAGGTCTGGTCAGGAAGGAACTGGCAAAACCTTGGTCATCAGATAGAATGTAGGTCCTGAGGCTAGAAAAACTGGAATTCAAAGCATGGAAGGTAAAATTAAGGCACGGAAACTATGTAAGTGGGAGTCTTTAATCACAACCTGAATTGGCTCAAGCAAAATTAGGTAATTCATTGCTTCACATAAATAGATAATCCAGAAATAAATCTGTTTTTCTGTGCATCCTGATGTAGGGATTAGAGGACCCAGTCTGTTTTTCCTCTCTTAACTCAACTTGCTCAGTATTAACTCTATCCCCAGGCCATATGTGGTCTCAAGATGGCAGAATTTACATCCTCCCAAATTCTAGTCTAGTAGGGAAAAGCAAGAGACTCCCACACAGAAGTCCCAGCAGAATCTCTACTGCTTCTCATTCCGTGATTGGGCCATTATGAGCTCATCTTTGAACAAGCATCTGTGCTCAGGGAAATCTGTACTGATTGGCTGATAGTTATTACAAATATTACCCATGAAATTGGGGAATACATTGGGACCTGGCATAACCTGTAAATAGCCCAAAATCACATGAGTTTTTGCAATGACTATATCGGTGGTCAGTCTAAACCAAGTACTTGGGTTATAAGGTCTGAGAACAGAGCAAACATTGATTGCTCTGCAGCAGCCCTTCTATCCAAAAGGCTAGACACATTCCAGGCTCCATAGCTAGAGTCTCTGGGCAGTGACAGGACTGATGATCAGGTGGGGACTGTATCGTGGGACCCAAGGAGGGCCTTCCTGCTTAAAGCTAGACCCACACCAGTGGCCCAGCATATTGAGAGCAGGTCTGTTCAGATGTTCTGTTTCTTCCTGATTCATTCTTGGTAGGTTGTACATTTCTAGGAATTCATCCATTTCTTCTAGGTTATCCAATGTATTGGCATATAATTGTTCTTTGTAAAAGGTGTCTTAATCGGCTCCAAATGAACCCAAGAGCAGGCATATGCTCTGTACACTTTTTATTCATGTATTTCCCTGTTTATTTATTTGTTCTGCATGTGTGCAACAGCAAGGTATAGGTGGAAGAGCAAGGAATTTGTAGTGCATGCATACATTATGTGCTCGAATCCTACCTCTCCCACTGACAGTTTTATCTTGGGAAAGTCTATAAGCTTTTCTGTACCTTACTTCCATTTTACCTTCTGTAAGCGCAGAATGATAATAATGCTTTTCAGAATTTTGTGAAGATTAGATGTATGTACAGTGGCCAGCATAGTAACATGCGTGACCCATAGATTTTAAATAAATAGTTGTTATTGTGATTGCATTGCTTTGTGACAAATTACCCCAAACCTTAGCAGTTTCAGACAATAAATGTTTACTATCTCACAGTTTGTGCGGGTCAAGAATCTAGTAGCTTAACTGGGTGGTTTTAGCTCAGGATCTGCCACGAAGTTGCAGTTAAGATGTCAGCCAAGGCTGTGGTTATCTGAAGACTTGAGTGGGACTGGAAGATCGTCTTTCAAGATGACTTACATGGATGGCAAGTTGGTGCTAGCTATTAGCAGGGGCCCTCAGTTCCTTGGCACATAGACTTTTCTACAGGGCTGCTTGAGTATCCTCACAACACGGCAGCTGACTTCCTGCAGAGGGACTAATCCAAAAGAGAGCAAGGTAGACACGCTGCAATGTCTTTTATGATGTAGCCTAGGAAGTCATGCACTGTCATTCTGTAACAATCCTGTTAGCTACACAGATCAGCCTGTTCACTGTGAGAGGAGCAGATAAAGGACATGAACACCAGGAAGTGAGACTCATTCAGGGGCCATCGTGGAGGCTGGCTGCCAAAGTGCTATTGATGAGGATTATCATTATCAATACAGACACTCCCCGACTTGTGATGGTTCAACTTACGATTTTTCTTCTTTACGATTGTGCGAAAGAATCTGTACTTTGAATTTTGAATTTTGATCTTTTCCCAAGCTGGCGATATGCAGTAAGAGTCTCATGATGCTGGGCCGCAGCTCTGTCAGGCACGCAGTCACAGGGGAGACAACCAACGCTCTAGAGTGTACTGTGTTGCCAGCGTCTTCTGGATATTGTGTTCTGAGGACGTTTAAGGTACGCTAGGCTACGCCATGATATTTGAAAAGTTAGGTGCAGTAAATGCATTTTCAACTTACGGTATTTTCACTTTATGATGGGCTGATCAGGATGTAATTCCATCATAAGTCAAGAAGCATGTGTATCACGTCTTTGGTTCCTTTCAGACCCGCTTACCGTTTCTCATTCCTTCAAGGATTCTCCTCTTACTCCGAAGATGTATGACTAGTGGCCTGGCTTTTTGAGATTGGCAGAGTTTTCTGAGGAAGTACTGGGAATCATCTAGCTACTCTTTCTTCCGTAAATAAATAGCTGTGTTTGTCTGTCTCTGTCTTTCTGTCCTAACATACACCTAAATTATAAGGCCCTTTCCCTTGGTCATGAAAGTGAGAAATATTTTTGGTTCACTGGACTAAGAAATGTAAAATTTCTCATTTAGAAAAAGAAGGTTGTATGCCCCAATATCCAGTTCCCAGTTTATATCATAGCCCTTTGCATTCTTGGTAAACGGGTGTTGGGAAGGCATGGATTGAGGCAAGGCCTGACCCATGTATGTGTACTTGTACTTGAATTTCCTAGATACTGAGGAAACAAGGGCATGTCATAGAAGGTAGTGCACATCTTCCAGTGCTCTGGTCTACAGCATCATGAAAGAGAGCACTGAAGATGGGCTTGAGGAATGTGGGAATTGCTCTTAGCAAGATTTACTGACCTACCAGGGCTTAGCAGCACTATAGGGGCAGAAAAATAAAGTGTCTCTATGGCAAAAAAAAAAAAAGAAAGAAAAGAAAGATAGAGATAAAACAAAGTAAAAGAAAAGCGAGAAAGAAGGAAAGAAAGACGAAAAAGAAAGAAAGAAATTCTAGATAGCATACAGCAGAAATCTTGAGGTCAGCTAGACCAGGGTTCAAATCTCAGTCTATCATTTACTCTTTATGTAATTTGGGCAAAATACAACCTCTCACAGCTTCAGCTGTCTCATCCCTAAAATGGGGCTGATAATACTGACCTCAGAGTGTTCTTATGAGTATTAGATGAGATAATGTATCCTGCAGACATCACAACCTTGGAAATGCTCATGTTGTTTTGGGAAGTCCTTCTTTGAAAATGGTCACCACAGAAACCTGTCATTTTTCCTTACTAACCTGGCTCCAGCTTATGAAATCCCAATAGGATCTGTGTTTACTTGCAGTACAATTTCCTTTCCTCCAGATGATGGCTGAATCGTTGTCTATAAGCCTGATACACTTCTTTCTAGAAAACTGGAAAAATAAGAGGGTATCAGCCCAGCTCATCTGAGTTCCATTCTTGGACGGATGGCTGGATGTCCTTCAGGTTTCCTTGCTGGTAAAGATTATACAGAACACTGGCTTGTTAGAAAAGAGCATTTAATCACAATGATGAAAAGAGAATTGGTGGTTTTCAGCTGCTTTTAGGAGAAACAAACCTTGCTTATCAAGTGTCATTAAATTAGTCTGTGAGGTGGGCTCAGTTCCAGCTTCAGATGGTGCACTGGCAAGCGCCTTATATCATTTCACTACATTATCTTGGAGACCAGGATCTGACGACTCCCTCCCTCCCATGCTCTGGCCTCTGCCCATGTTTTGTTCCGTAGGGTTAACCCACAGGGGCTCTCAGGAAGGTGCTCCTGTTGTTTCTACTAAGTCCGCTGCCCTGATTCTCTCTCAGCTTTTCTACTCCAAATTCCTGAATCCTTCTTTCCTTCCTCCCTGAAGGTTCAGAGAAGGGCCAACCTAAACACCTTCTATTCACTGGAAGGAATAACAATAGCATCAGTAATGACCACCACAACTGGTTCTGATACAGTGCATTTTGCATCCAATTCTTTGTTTAAACATCAAAACAACCCTATGAAGTAGGTAGGCATCTTCATCTTAGAGAAATAAGATTTGCCTAAGTTGACAAATGCTTGTACCTGGAAAAATCAGAGCTTGAACCCAGATTTTCTGACTCAGTATCCAGTGGACTTCTGACTTCTCAGCTGCCTTCCTAATCACAGGTGTGTATTCATCCAGAATGCGCAGAGATAATTAAAAGAAAAATGAAATGAATGAGAAAAGGACCAGTTTACTGCAGAAATGAGAACTAGGATGAGAAACAGTCACGGGGCGTGAGACAAAGGTCTGGATGCAGAAAGTTGGGCATAAAGAGCAGCATGAAAGCAGACGCTGATCCCCACCAGCTAATTTACTAACTTGACGATCTTATATCTACTGTCCCTGCCCTTACCTGACCACGAAGCCAGAATGATCCTGGGACTTGGCAGGCTGCAAGGGGGGCTAAGTGGCCTCAGTTGAAGGGATGGCTGCTGGAATGTCTGGGGCCTAGAATCAAGCAGGTCATCACGGCCTCCTTAACTTAGAAATTCAACAATACGGTTCCCTGTAAAATCCTTCATTTGTTCTGAAAGTATGTCCCCTGGCTCACTTGTTGTTTGGGGCTGCTGGTAGACGGTTCTAACTACGGGAGGGGGCTGTGGTGCCAAAGGACAAATATCAAAAAGTGATTTAAAGAATTATGCAGTGATTGAACCAGCAAAGCGACTCCAGTATGATTGTCAGGAAACCAGTGATGGTAGGAGCAGCAGATAAGAAGAACAAGCAAAGGGGAGGAAAGCAGAGCTGTGTTACTCAAAGCCTGGTCCACAGACTGGTGCCAGTGTGTAGTGTCCACAATGGGATAAATGGAGACATTGAGAGAAAGCATCAAGAAACTCGAATATCTACTTGACATTGCTGCAGCATCCAAGTTATGATGAGCGGACCTTTCCAAAGTATCAGCCAGGATTAGAAAAAGAGAAACACTAGTCACTGGTGTAGGTGAATTCCGGAAACATTAGCCAATATATACATCCGGGTTTTTTATGCACACCTAATACCTATTTGTGTAAGTGGTTTAGGTTCGTCAAAAATGACAAAGGCCTGTTGTTAATCACGAGACCTGGCACATAGTAGGGGCCTAGAAATTATTTAGAAACGAACTGAAAACAAGGGCCGTTTTCCTCTTAGTCAGCTGTCAACCTGAGTAAGTCTTGCGAAGGTTGGCCCATCCAACCAGCCTTAAGTCTGAAGTACTGCTCCCGCCTGCTTCATTACTCTCCCTTCAACATCTGGCTCTTCTAGCCTTTGCAGAAGCTGGGGTTCCCCTCCCAGCCTGCCTGGGGCCTAAGTGATGTTTAGTCAGGTTTCAACAACCCCATGGAGGGTGGTTGAAAAGCAATCTCCATTTCTTTTGGATAAGAAGAAGAAAGAAAGGAAAAAAGGTGCCTCCCTCTTCCCTGGACTTGCTCATTAGGGCTCTGGCTTGCAGGGATGGTGCCCGGCCACTCTAATTGGATCTGTGCTCACACAGGTCTGTGCGGCTCCATTGAACGTTGACATTTCTAACTAACTGACCTTTTCAGGACCACCGGTACTCCCATAATGAGTGTGCAGCGGCATTGTGTGGACACAATAC
This sequence comes from Rhinolophus sinicus, assembly GCF_036562045.2. NCBI lineage: Eukaryota > Metazoa > Chordata > Mammalia > Chiroptera > Rhinolophidae > Rhinolophus > Rhinolophus sinicus. Next base: position 19,465,525 of record NC_133756.1, on the reverse strand, counting down.
AGCAGACTTCACAGTGCCCGAAGAATGCAGGATTGAAAACGATTCAGAATCCCCAATCTCCAGTTAGCAAAATGAGAAAATTGGGTCCCAACATTCATCAGCGTGTTATTGTGCAGGTATCGATTTCAATGCCCTTTCATTTCTTTCAGAAAAAAAAATGTTGTATGATACAGGTCTAAATTAACTTTTGTTCTGTTATTTTTCCCCTGTACCTATAAAAAGGTCAAATGCATTCATAAGGCTGAGATAGATTTGCTGGATATCAGCACTGAGATAGCAATCAACCTTCAAATAACCTTTAAGGAGACACGGCTCTTCCATGAACAATAATTGATGTACTCATTAGGGCTGTGAAATTCTGCAGGACTTGCCTGGAGGAGAGCAGCTCTAGGACCAGTGGCAAAAACATGCCTCCAAGAACAATGAGATAATGACTCAGATATTTGAAACTGTGGTCCATTCAGTGTTGTTGGGACAAGGAAGGGGACTTCAAAGGGAAGCTAACAAGATGGGAAAGGAGAGCAAAGGTTTTCATGCTGCCCAGCAGGGACAACATAGGCTGGGCCTAGACAGGAGAAGACGTGATTTCTGAGTGTCCCTTGGGCCCATGGCAGGAAATTTGAATCTTTTTCTCCATATAAATACAGAAGGGGCGTCCTGGATTTATCAGTGATACTTTCTTTCCTCTGAGGAAGAGGGTATGGAGCAGGTAGTAGCCACAAGTAGCAGCTCTTCTGATGAGACAGTACCAGGAGTGCGTGCACGTGCGGCCCTGCCTCTCATGCTCCTCTGAGAATCCCACGCTTTCCACGAATGGAATCCTGGAACCAGGCCACCATAGAACCATCTTCTACAGGTGTTTCCGAACATGGATCATGTGCCAAGTTCTGTGTCGGTATTGAGAGGAATCTAAAAGATAATCTTATTTCATTTCGATGGAATTCAATTCAGTTCAGGCCAGGAAATACTTCTTAAACATTTCTTTTCTGTCCAGAACTAGATGTAAAGAGACCAATAGGCCACAATCACTATCTTTAAGGCTTTCATAGTCCAGAGCTCCCTGCACTCACTTTAAAGATGAGAGACAGAATTAACATTGAGACTCTCCCTCACAGAGTACTTTACTGTACTAGGAAATATATATTTTATAATTGTCCAAATTCTAATCACCACCCCGTGATTGAAAATGTAATTACCCAATTTTGGAGAAAAAGCAGCTAAAGTTTAGATAGGTTCCGTGATTCACTCAGAACCACCCATGTTGTAAGGAGAGCACCCTCCCTCCAAAGTCGGGGCTTTTTTTGCCTCCTTCCTTTATGAAAGGACCCTCTTTGACCTTGATTTCATTCGCTCAAGTAGTGGGTAGTTCTGGTTGGATCGTCTCTTTACTGGGTAACTTGCATGTGCAGAAGCATAACTACATCTTGTGATGAGAAAAGAACAATCATTGATGTGCTGATGAAGGCTGGGTAATTCTTTAGCACTGCTAGAAAGAAGATGGTTGTAGAGTATATTATCTGGTTCAGGAGGGAAAAAATACATGACACATGGACTGCCGATCACTTATATACCCATGGCGTCACTAAATCAGTATGAAAAGCTTTTCTTCTCAGCCTAAATTCAGTTTCAAAATCTCCTTGCACAGTCCTCTAGCCAGCGCTATTCAAGCACTGATACCTGCATGTGAGCTAAAACCTACTTACCATAGTAAGTCTAACTGCTGAACTAGTCTAACTGAACTAGTCTAACTGCTGCATTTTGCATATGAAGTACCATATTTTGCCATGTGTAATGCGCACTTTTTTTGCCCGATTTGTGAGGGACAAATAAGAATGTGCATTATGCATGGGTAGTACTAATTCTGTATCGATATACATGTTTTTAATTCTTTCATTTATGCTTATGAGTTAAAAGTGTAACTCTAGAAATCAATAACAATATCCATATGCAAAATAATACACTGGAATATGATAATCGGTTTTGTTGAACTTATGACGACCTTGCAACGAAGAGTTTTTGGCCTTCTATGATGCGTAAATGTGGTAAATTTGTTACCGGTACATAAAATTTCTTGTACCTCACAGCTGTTCTTGTGTTTTGTAATTATTTGTTCCATAAAATTTCTTGTACCATAATATGTTAAAAAGTAAATGCTAAAATTCCTTTATAATACAAAAAACAAGTACCTATATATAAGCACGTAAAAATTTGAATTAAAAAAATTAAAATGAAAGATTTTTTTCCCCTGAAAATTTGGACCAAAAACGTGGGTGTGCATTACACATGGGAGTGCATTATACACGGCCAAATACAGTAACTGGGTCCAGACAGGGAAAGGACTGGCTGAAGGACAGGAAGTGAATGGGTGGCAGTTAAAGGAACTGGAGACCCCAGCACTTGTACAAGGGAAGCCTAACGCCTGGGACAGAGTCAAGGTCACGGTGGAAGTAGGCAGGAAGCGCTTGCTTCTTCTCATCTACACCTGCTCCTGGTGTCTTGCCATTCACCATTCATTTGATCTACAGATGTATTGAGTACTTACCATGTGCCAGCACTGGGGAGACACAATAACCAAGGTATAGAAAGCCCCTTTCTTTTAAAGTACAAATGATGATCTTCTTGTATTTACTGTAGGCTGTGGGTGTGTGTGGGGGGTGGGAGACAATCAAAAGTTTAGTCCAAATAATGAGTTTGGGGCCTGAGCTCCTCTCTGGAACCTCCCAGGTTGAGGGTCTCATCTGCTGATGACCAAAGGACTTTATACGCCTTATGCCAATACTCTCAAGGAACTGGGACCGTAGGCCTGGAGCTTCCTGGGCCTCCTGCTACAGTGGCTTCCACTGGACCAAATGCTCCAGGCTGTGCTGTAGAAACAGTGCTGACAATAATGAGCAGCACTGGCTCTTAGGTACTGCTCTTAGGGCCTCTGACATGTGAACTCAATCGTCACAAACACCTGTATGAGTAAGCACCACAATTTCATGTCAGTTGGGTCTTAAAGGAGGCACAGAGATTCAGAGCACAGTGAAAGCAGGGTTGTGAAGGGTGTGGGAGGGTATCCTAAGCCAAGAAGACAGCATATACAAGGCTCCATAGTAGGGAGTTTATCAATCTTGGTCTTTGCTAATACAGGATCTAGGATGTTGAGCATGAGAGATCAGTTAGTGTGTGAGTTTAAAGAAGAAGGGAGTGATCACTGGTGTGAGATCAGAGGATTTTAAAAGTGCCCATGGACTCAAACCAGAAAGAAGTCATTGTGGAGTGAGTTGGGTGGGGGTGGATCCCAGTGGAGTGAGAAGTCGGTGGAAAGTGAAGGAGAGATTGCAAGTGTAGGCTCTACTCTCATAAAGCTGGCTGGGGAGGGAAAGAGGAAATGTAGGACTGATCAGAACCTGTTGATTCACTGTGGGGTCGGACCTGGAGGCGGTGAAGAAGAGGTCGCAGGTCCTGCAGTGAGAGAGAGGGCATAAGGTACAGCTGAGGCCCTGGTGTTACAGGAAAACAGGGTCTTCCTTGGCTTCGTGCAGGAAAGAATGTAAGCCTGAGCCAATATAGAGTTTAAAGTGAAAGTAAGGTTATGTAGAGAAAGTAAGAAAAGAAAAGCCACCCCACAGACAGAGTGGCTGTCTCTAATCGCTAGTGGAAGAGACTCCCTCCATCCCCCAGGCGAGGCTTTTTATGTGTTTCTTGTTTCCATGGGAAACTTGTTTGTATGGGGAACTTCTGCAAAGTGCGAGAAGAACAGGGGCAGGTGTACCTTTAACTTTTGTAAGATACAGCCTGTGGCTAGTTTGTAATAGATTTAATTATGGGAAGGGCCATAATACAATCTCATTGCTCAGTAGGCTTCGGATGGTCTGTTCTGTGTGACTGATTAACGTCTGCCTGAGTTCTGTGTCTGGCAGCACGCAGGCAGCCGGCTTGGAATCCAACCTCCTAGTTCCTTCTTCTGTAACAATCGTCCGCATGCCCCTTCCTAGTATTACCAAGAGACTGAAGTAGATGGCAACCAGAGGACAGGATGCACCAAAGATGAGTGGCCAAGTTAACAAAGCCCAGCGTGGCTGGTGTGGAGGGCAGGAGGAGGCGAACGATGCACCTGCAGATTAGGTGTCATGCACCCTTCCTCATAGGACAGTTGTGAGGACTAAATGAGCTAACACTGTAAGATACACGTGGCTGATAATAAATGCAACGTCCAATATATGTGATCCAGAAATGGGGACCAGGAAGAAGCAGAAGAGACTGCCGACTCGTACTCTGACCCCTGGATCTGCCCAGTCTAATAAGAGAGACAAGCGCTCAGCATAGAGAGTTTCAGCGCTGCTCTTAACTTGTGAGGACTCAGAGAAACTCATCGCACTTCCTCATTCTCAGTTTCTTATGTGTAAAATGAGAAGTTCATACTAGATCATTTCAGGGTGTCGTTCCGATTAGAATATCCTATGAATCTGTGCTTCTGTGAAATCCAGAATTAGAACTTCCAGCTTTATTTTTGTGTGTGCATGTGTGTATGTGCAATGAAATTTTATTATAGACACTGAATTTGAATATTATAATTTTACATGTCACAAAATATAATTTATTTTGCTTATTTTTCAACCATTTAAAAATATGAAAACTATTTTAGCCCGTGGGCCATATAAAAACAGGCAACAGTAGGACACATTTGGCTTGTGGACCATAGTTTACCTAATAATATGAGTCCCAAAAAGCTGCCCTACCATCATTTAAAGCTGATTTTTATTAAGAGCAAAAAAGATTTTTTTGAACTTAATTTAAAACCTCCATTTTAACAAGATATTTTACATTAAAACATCATTCTTAGAAAATTGTATATCCCATAAGCAAAATATGACCTCATGAAAATTTGAGAAATCATAAAGATTTTTAAAATCCCCCATAGTTCTATAATCTTAGCTCAACTACTGTTGTCCCAACATAAGGTGATTTTATTACACATAAAACTTTTTCTCCCCAAAGTACCCCTTCCCTGGGCAGTGTTTGACTTTTCTTTGTTTGTTTACCATCTTAACCATGTTTAAGTGTACAGTTCAGTGGTGATAAGTATATTCACATTGTTGTGGAACAGACCTCGAGAACTTGTTCACCTTGCAAACCCGAACTTCTATACCCAATTAAGAACTACTCCGCTTTCCCTCCCCTGCTCCCAGCTCCTGGTAACCACCATTCTACTTGCTGTTTCTATGACTACTTTAGATACCCCATATAAGTAGAATCATGTTATATTTGTCTTTTTGTAACTGGCTCATTTCGCGTAGCATAATGTTCTCAAGTTTCATCCATGTTGTAGCATGTGACAGGATTTCCTTCCTCGTAAGGCTGAATAATATTCCATTGTACGTATACACCATATTTTGTTTACCCATTCATCTGTCAATGGACATTTGAGTTGTTTCCACCTCTTGCTATTGTGAATAGCGCTACTATGAACATGGGTGTGTAAATATCTCTTCAAAACCCTGCTTTCTGTTCTTTTGGATAGATGCCCAGAAGTGGGATTGATGGATCATATGTTAGTTCTATTTTTAATTTTTTGAGGAACCTCCATTTCACTTTGTTTTATGGTTCTGTTTCCTTCCCTCTAAAAGCTCTGGCAGAATATGATCCCACTTTCTCTTCTCTTTCTTATGACCTTTGACAAATCAGATTTGTGACTGCTCATAGCTTTCTTTAGAGGGTTACTAATCCATGGGAAGACTTTAGTACCCACAGGAGAACTGGCCCAGCCGTAATAATAAGAAACCTGAATGAAAGTCCTGATCAGTGCTAATTCTGTTAGTTTTCATTTCATTTCTCACTCTGATTTGAGTTACTGAAAATGCTGTACTGAGGACAATGACTTGATGAGGTCAGCTTTAGTGAAATGCACTCATCTGCCTTCACACACCCCCCCCCGTGGGGGGGTGGAGGGGGAACCAAACCATTTCAAATAATGGAATTGCAGGAATGATAGGAAATGGGGTGGTAGAGTAAGGAGAGTGTAGGCTGGTGGGTAGAGGGTTTGAGCTAGGAAATTGAAACCACAAATGCAAAAAAAGATGTAAATGTTGTTTCCCAGATTTTATAGCTCCCAGATGCCTCCTCTAATTGCATAGCTAACCCTGAGTTTATTAAGTTATTTTCCAGAGTCGAACTCATTTGTATACATGTCAGAATGTAAACTAAATTTTAAAAGTAAGGTCCTTGGATTAGAATTCAGGAATGATAAACAAACTCATTTAGAATGTAAGATTTGCATGTCATTTGCATGTGCCCAAATGCAATTACATGTGCTCTGTAAATATGCATTTCACATTTATTTGTCATGATGGAACAGTATGGAAGAAATTAATTGCCGCAGATTTTTTTAATATTTAAAGAAAAAAATGATGGCTCTTAAAATAGACTCTGCTAGCGCATGATTCAATGTGCAGAAACTGGCAAGAAGAGATAAGGATCCGTCGAAAACCATAAATTCCCGCTGCAACATCTGTAGTAGTTCAAATCGCATGGTTTATGGAGGCCCCTTTGCCTTCTCCGTGGGTATTACCACAGCGTTCTGTAGATTTATCGCTGGCTCCGTGTAAGGACAGTTTTACTAGCAAAGCTTTAAAGGGGGGAGGGGGGACTGTTTCCTCTTTGAAAGTTCAGGATTGAATTGAAATGAAATAGCTGTTCTAGCATTAGAAACTTCTAGACAAGCAGTCTCCCATCTACAACCTGTTCCTTCTCTCTCGTTTTTCACATTTTGTGATGATAGGGAGCTTGAATAACTAAGACACTCTCATTAGATTAAAAAGATACCTTCGAATTGGGAGGCCTTGGGTACTAGGTGTCGATGCCAGTGTGGGAAAGCTTCTTATTTCATTTTTTAGATTAACACAGTTCAGTTGACTGTTTTTTGTGTGTACAGCTCTGAATTTTAACACAGGTATATATTTGTGCATCTGCCACCCCAATCAGGATCCAGAACAGTTCCATCACCCCAAAGGACTGCCTAGTTTATCCCTTTGCAGCCATACCCTCCCCCCACAAGCCCTAACAAAACCCTGACCTATACTCCATCACTCTAGTTTTGTCTTTCCAAGAATGCCATGAAAACGGAATCATACAACAGGTAATGTGTTAAGATTGGCTTCTTTCACTTGGCTTAATGATTTTGCAATTCCTCCAAGTTGTGTGTGTCAATAGTTCACTGCTTTTCATTGCTGCGTACTATTCAATTGTGGGGGTGAACCAAAGTGTATACATTCATCACTGAAGGGCATAGGATTGTTTCCAGTTGGGGCAATTATGAATAGAGAGCCCACGAACGTTCATTTACAGGTTTTTGTGTGAGCACGGTTTTCATTTCTTTGGTAAATACCTAGCAGAGGGATTGCTGGGTCACATGATGACCATGTTGAACGCTTTAGGGAGCTGGGCCAATTTGCATTCTGATCAGCAATGTGGGAGGGTTCTGGGTGCTCTGCATCCTCACCAGCACTTGAAATTGTCAAATTTTTAAAATGTTAGCCAGCCTATTAAATCTGTAATGATACCTTATTGTGGTTTTAATTTTCATTCCCTGCTATCCGATGATGTTGAGCAAGGGAAGGCTTTTGATGTAGAGAAAATGTATGAAGACGTCTCTTCAGCCCCTACACTGTTAGGTGTCTTACACACATGCTAATTGATTTACACTTCACAGTCTTGTGAGGTAGCCGTTAACTATTCCCTTTTAAAGGTTGCGGAAACCAAGTCTGGGAGAGGTTAACTGCTTTATTCTCTCAGTAACCAGTTACTGAGTATATAGTCTGTGCCAGTTGCTGTGCCCGGCACTGGGCATGCAGAGGCGTCGCCGCCCTTGGCAGCCTTGTAGTGCAGTAAGAATGGAGCACACATAGGAACAAAGAAATGTTCTGTGTGAATTGTGCATATGAGCAGAGTGAGGGGTGAGCCAGGGGAGGGGAGGTGGGCTTTAGTTGGCCAAGGTTCCCAATTATCCCAGTGAAAATATGAAAACTAGGAGTCCAAAGGTAACATGGACTTGTAGAGGCATCTGGACTCAAACTGACATCAAATTCATTTCTTCACCTGGGAAGCTGGGAAGCCACAAACCACACCATCTGTCCAGTTTTCTCTGCGGGAGCAGGAGAGAGCAGCCGTATGCCCTCGGCAGGAGTGGAGGCTATTTCCCTTTCCTGATGCCCTGGGCAGGGCAGGTGCTAGCAGTTAGCAAGTCGAGAATGAAGCAAGTGCAGGACTCCTGTTCTAATACAAGAATGCCCAGAAGCCTCCTCGCCACACACCAACTTGGCACCAGTTAATATTATTAATAGTTATGTGTCCCAACTCAGCTGAGCACCCTCCAGCCACGACAGGCTGGGATGTGTGGTGCGCTGGGAAGTGCACTGTATGTGGAGTTAGACATCTTGAATTTAAGTTTTGTTTCATTTATTTCCCATCTGTGTTCTTTCCTGGGTCTCAGCTTGCCCACATGCAAAGATGAAGAGGTTAAAAATATTTCCTTCAACCAGCATCGAAATTCATCATCAACTCCTATCTGTTCTCCTTCCAAAACATGTCTCGATCTTTCCCATTGTGTTTCATCTCCACCACGTTTCTCTTTTAGCTGCCAACCCCCATCTCGCCTGGACTACTATAACAGCCTCCCATTTGGTCAGCCAGTTTTAACTTCTGCCACTATATGGTCCTTATCTACACATCAGCCAGAATGACCTTTTTAGAACTAAAATCAGGTCACATCACACTCCTGATTAAAACTCTTTAATGACTTCCCATCACTTATAATAAAATCCAAGTCTTTACCATGGTCCACGGAGCATTTTGGGTTTGGGTTCTAGTACCTCCGCCACCTCCTTCCTTTCATATCACTCTCTCTCCCCTACTCATGGTTCTCTAACCAAACTGGTCTCCGTTTTGTTCCTCAGACGAGTCAAGCCCTTTCCCATAACTGGCCTTTGCAGTTGTCATTCTTCTTTTTTGTAATGCTGCCTGCCAAAAATGTTTTTCTGACTATTCTATTGAAAATTACCTTCTCCATTTACTTGTTAACTTACCACCCTAATTTTCCTTCATAGAACATCCTATAAATAATAATTATTGTTTTATTATATTTTGTTATATATTATGTACCATCACGTAATATATTATTATATACTTTATATAATATATTTTTATTATATTATTATTTTTTTAACCCCCGTTAGAATGGAGACCTTGCCTATTACATTTATACTGGCTCCTACACTACGGCACATAACAGGGTTTAACAAATAGTTGTCAAATAAATGAATATCTAAAGTGTCTTTAAATACTGACATTTCTCTTTCTTTCTTTCTTTCTTTCTTTCTTTCTTTCTTTCTTTCTTTCTTTCCTTCCTTCCTTCCTTCCTTCCTTCCTTCCTTCCTTCCTTCCTTCTTTCTTTCCTTTCCTTCCTTCCTTCCTTCCTTCCTTCTTTCGTTCTCTCTCTCTCTCTCTCTCTCTCTCTCTCCCCCTCTCTCCCCCCTTCCCTCCCTCCCTCCGTCCCTCCCTCCTTCCCTCTCTTTCTTTCTTGAATTCATTCTACTCCTTTCTATGCCCTGCCATCGCTCACAAGGTTGTCAAATGAGACAAGGCATACTGACACACTAAGTGAAGTTAGGAATTATTATAAGTACCATCATCATTACCATCATCTAAGGCATTTCCCCATCTGACACTGATTTTTTGTTATTGATGCTTTTGGTCCCTAAGGGAAATTTCCAATGAGAGATTCTTTTTCTTTCCTTTTGTGCAGTAGACACCTGGCAATGTCTGGTTCATAAGCTGATTCAAGGTTTTGCAACTGTTTATCATGAGGCTTGGATATCATTCCAGCAAGTATGTATTTAAAAAGTCTTAGGCATTTGAAGAAGAGAAAAGGATTCGGATCACGAAACTATTGCACCACACATGTCCGCACTGGCAGGTCTCTGAGAGATTCCTTATTCCTATGGTTTTCCGATTTCTACTGTTTCTTGGAGGAGGCTCACGGGCTTCCCTGGTAGGACAGGGGGCTGCTGAGGGCCCAGGAAGGGATTTGAGCAGGTTTGTACAGACGTTTGTAACAGAACCAGGACAGGTATCTGGACCACCTGTCCTCTACTCCTGCTCCTTCTGTTGCTTCTCCTAAAGGTCTAACTCCATCTACTTTTCTCCATGTCTACCACCACCACCCTGGTCCAAAATGTCATTGTCTTTCATCTGAACTGCAATAGCCCCCTAACTGGTCTCGCTGAACTCATTTGTCAAATACACATGATTATTCCTGCACCCCACTTTTTCAACTCCACTGGCTTAAAACTTCTCACTGGCTTTCCAAGAGTTTGGAGATATTCTCTCTAGCCTTGTCTCATCCCGCTTCCATGCCCCAACATTCTTTCTACGCTGGCTTGTTTCAGTTCCTGGACCCTACATGTTCCCTCTGATTCCCTCTGCCTATGTTCTGTGTTCTTTTAGGGGATGGTCGGTCAGGTGTGGCCACAAGAGGGGATACAGGAGAGGCTCAGAAAACAAAGTTTACTATAGTCACAGGTCCTAGAGAGACAGAGCCAGCCTATGCCAAGTGGGGGTTATGTGGGAGGCAGCGCGGAGGGAGCAGCCTCATCCAAGCTGGTAGGGCGGAGAGAGAGAGAGAGGGGAGCATGAGCAGGTGCTTTAGTGGGGGTCAGGGTGGAGCACACAAGAAAAGATGCAAGGGGATTTCATTGGTGCATTTGGATGTTACTAGGTCATGTCAGGGGAGGGAAAGAAGGGGAACATATGGCAAGGACCAGTCTTGTCACACTGGTACACCTGGTTATGGGCAGGGTGCTTTCAGCTTGTTTGGGGGTGAAGGGTAGGGGTGGGGGTTGAGGCAGCAGCAAAACATGAAGTTTTAAAATTTACAATATAGCCTGGATTAGTGCTAGTCCCCATATTTCTTTACTGGGGAACTTAAAAGTAGTATCCTAGTTGGAAATAGAATTCTAGCATCTTGAGGCTGCATTTGTATGTAGCAAGCCATTCCTTTTTACTTAGATTGTATTTTATTTTAGATTGTTTCTTTGGAGTAGATGGGGGTTTATTAAGGTTGTGGACCCCTAAACTCCCCCTCGGTGCTACGACTTCCCTGCGATGTTCTTGCTGCTCCCTTCACCCCAGTACCACCTACACGTTATTCATGTCTCAGCACAAGCTTACTTCCTCAGGGGAACCTTCCTTGAGCCCATGACCTCAGATTCCTTTGCTATACGCACTCAGAACACTGTCCTTGCTTTCATAGCACTTATCTCAGAGTTCAGTTTTCCCCATTTTGGGGTGATTATTTGAAGAATATCTCTCTCTGCCACTAGCCTATCAGTTCCATGAGGGCAGAGCCCATGTCTGCTACTGCTCACCATCAGATCCCAGCGTCTGGCATCATCTCAGGCCCTTGAAAGGTGCTTACTCTGTGGCATAGATGGATAAAACTCAGCATTCCCCCTCTGCTGGGATCTCTAAGAGGCATCTGGGTAGGGCAGGTTGGCTCCCTCATCCCAAACCTCACAGAGTAGGGTCGAACTTTGAAACCCTTTAGTAACTTAGAATAGGTTCTCACAGGCCTATATTTCTGAGAAACCCTTTCTAAATTAAATGCATTTGCATATTTAACACACTCATGGTTCACCAGTCACAGAACGACCCTGGGGTACATGAGAGGCAGCTATTTTTTATTAGGGTAAGGCATTTACATGAAGCCTCCATCACTGTCAAACCTGATTACAAGGACACGTGACGAAGCTGATGAAGAAGCAAACACCAGCTCCAGATGCTGGAGAAACCTCTGTCACTCCGCACTCTGAACATGCAGCAGCTCTCACCAACGGAGGAATCTGGGGCTTGTGAAAGTACCGTTCAAAGAGACCAGGCTCAACAGTATTGTATTCTCAACCCATACTCCGAGAGAGCGCGCTGTGGTCTCCCTTCCTCTTTGTACAACGACACTAATCCAATTATGGGGGCCTCGCCGTCATGATCTCATCTAATTATAAGTACCTCCAAACGGCTCTACCTCCAAATACCATCACTTTGGGGATTAGGGCTTCAACATACGAATTTGGGGCCATACAGATATTCAGTCTGTAAATTCTGCCCCTGGCCCCTCAAAACTTCATGTCTTTATCACATGCACAATACATTCATTCCATCCCAACAGCCCTAAAAGTGTTAACTCATTTCAGTATCAACTCTAAAGTGTCAAGTCCAACGTCTTAACCTAATATCATCTGAGATATGAGTGAAATTCAAAGTATGATTTAACCTGAAGGCAAAATTCCTCTCTAGATGTGAACCCATGAAACCAGATAATTTATGTGCTTCCAAAATACAGTAGTAGCACAGACATAGAATAGACGTTGCCATTCCAAAGGGAAGAAATTGGAAAGAAGAAAGAAATGACAGGTTCTGAGTAAGTGCAAAACCTAGCAAGGCAAACTCCTTAGACCTTAAGTCTTGGGCACAATCCTCTTTGATTCGATGCTGTGCCCTTCAGGCCCACTAAATACAAGGTTACCACCTGAGTCTGGGGAGGTCCCCAGCCGTGAGGTACAGAGCAGGGGCCTCCTGGGCTGCCGAAACTGGAGAGGCAGCCCCACTCTTTGAAACCAAGGAGGAACTAGCCCTCCCCAGGCGTGTGGTGCAAATGGCAGCCCTGATGATTTCTGAATCTGCTTTGGCGTCAGCCTTCCCTTTTCTTGAGGAATAGTGCACATTCACACCCAAATAGCTCCATGGTCCCATCTTGTCGAATCCAAGAAGTCCCACAGCTTTCCTTCATTCCACCCCACTTTTTGTGTCTCCTTCAGATCCAGCTGCTAGTGTTTCTGCTGGTATAATCCCATCTCTATTCCTGGCTTCTGTTGAGATGGCTGATTAAGTTTATGAGTTGTACCCATGATTCCTTTATCAAGTGATATCCTGCCACACATTTAGTGTTCTCTTCCAAACACGCTTTCTCACTCTTTGCAATATGGAAAAGCTGAGACTTTTCCAAATCTTTAAATTCTGGTTCTCTTTTTTGCCTAATAATCCCTTCTTCAATTCATCTCTCTCTTCTTACTAAAAGCAGTCAAGGGGAACCAAGCCACTTCCTCAGCATTTTGCTTAGAAATCTCAGCTCAGTTAATTTCATCACTTGCAAAGTCTATCTTCCAAAAAAGACTAGAACACAGTTTAGTCAAGTTCTTTGACACTTTATAATAAGAATTGCCTTTCCTCCCATTTTTGATGTTTTTTCATTTCTACCTGAGGTCTCATCAGAACCACCTTCGACATCCATATTTCTAGCAAAATTCTTCCAATCTCTACTTATTACCCAGTTCTAAAACTGCATCCACATTTTTAGGTACTTGTTACAACAGCACTCCACTTCTTGGTACCAAAAGATCTGTATTAACCAGGCTTCTCTAGAAAAGCAAAACCAACTCACTGTGTGTGCATGCACACATGTGCGTGTGTGTGTCTACATATATGTGTACATAGATAGATTTATTGTAAGTAATTGGTTCACATGATTATGAAGCTAAGAAGTCCCATTGTCAGCAGTCGGCACGTTGGAGACTGAGGAGAGCCAGTGGTGTACTTCCAGTCCAAGTGAGAAGGCCTGAAAATCAGGAGAGCCGATTTTCCTGTGAGCAGGAGAAAACCAGCATCCCAACTCAACAGTCAGGCAAACAGCAAGCAAATGCTCCCTTCCTCCACCTTTTTGTTCTATTCAGGCCATCAGTAGACTGGATGTGGCCCCCCCCACACCGGGACCAGCAAGGTGCTTTACGCAATCTACCTGTTCAAATACTAATCTCCTCCAGAAACACTCTCACAGACACACCCAGAAATTATGTTTAACCAGATACCTGGACACAATATGGCCCAGTCAAGTGGACACATAAAATTCACCGCCACAGTCTCTTTCCTTTTGTTTGCAAGAATCCAAGGTCTCCTTTGCGCCCGGTTCTCAGCTAGCACGGAGACAGGAATACCAAGCCCCGGACCTCAAATCTAGTGGGAGACGTTTGTTGGCAACAACATAAGGGAGAAGTAGTTGGTACCATTAAAGTGGAACAAACATGGTGACCTGGGAAAGTCGTGGACAGCACAGAATCCAGCCCGTAGATCCTTCGACTTGCTGAAACACCAAGATGTTAGCTTGTGTGACTGTGGGTCTGTGTGTGCCTTCCAGAAACATCAGCCATCTCCTCATGTGAGAGCCAGTGAGCTGACGCACCTGCAGGAGAGGAAAACACAGCGTCTCCCACCCCTCTCTTGAAACCTTTTACAGCCTTTCCTGAATCACCTGCCATGACCAAGGCTCAGGGAACAAGGACGTTGTAGTCGATACTCCTGGCTTCTTGGTGCAACTGCTCCCTCCAACTTTGCACGTGAAAGCAATGCCTTAATCTCTCCGATACATTTTTCTTCATTGATAAAATGAGGATATCAGGAATTACATTCCCCTCAGGATTATTTTGAAGATCAACTTTGGACAATGCGTCAATGGTCTACCTAACACATCGCCTGCCGTATAGTGGGTCTTTAGCAAAAGTGAATATTTCTCACATCTCTGCCCCCCTGTGCATCTCCATGGTACCATATCTGACTATTGTCAAAACAAGGATTTCCTTGCAGAGATGGGGTAATCCTCACTCAGCAAAAAACAAACAAAACTGCTTTTCACAACATGGGCTTATTCATTCAATGAGCTCTGAATTAACTAAAAGCCTTACCCAACTCTTGTCAAAATCTTGTGCAATCCCCAAATGCCTTTTTAAGTCAGTTCAGCTACCCCATAGTAAGCACCATCATATACCGGTCATTGAGTTAGGGGCTGTGATTCAGAAATAGATGACACATTGTCTTTGACTCAGAAAGTTAAAAAAATCAGGCCCTGAAAAAAACAAAATGCTACAATAAATAGTGAGTGGTATGTAAAAATTTTAAAGGGAGTCCAGAAACATCCTCCCTGACCAAGTGAGGAAAGGCTTCAGAGAGGAAGTCATAGTTGAGCGTGGCTTTAGCAGATGAGTAGGATTAACTTACATCTGTGTAGCACTTGGGATTTTGCAAAATATTTTGGTAACAAGAGGCTCTTTCCGTTACAACTCGACCTAGTTCTGGGCCCCAGTGGGAGGAAGGAGCTCCTGGAAGGACCGAGGAGAGGGACCTTGCTCTGTCCCAGCCCACGCGGCTAGAGAGCTCAAGTGATTTGCCTAAGGGCACAAAGAAAACTAGCTTATAAACAACAATTCTACTCTACACCACTCCCTCCCTTGTGTCGTTAAGATCTCTACTCAAATTGCTCCTCCTCGTAGATACTTTTGTTGAGCCCCAAACCAAAACATCAGGTCCTTTCCCAGTCCATTCCCTTACCCTCCCCTGCTTCGCTTTCCTTCATAGCTCTTCTTGCTACCTGACATCGTACTGGTATTTCCACTTGGTGTTTGTCTATCTGCCCTACAAGATTGTAAGTTGCATAAGACCAGGGGCTTTGTCTTGTTCAATGGAAATGCCCAGAACTATGCTTGATATATAGTAGGCTCTCAACAAATGTTTTGAATGAATATTTTGGTTCATCTTTATACAATCATTCAATTATTTTCTTGGGACCAGTCCCCAGAAGCAAAATTGCTGAGTGTTCAGGATTATTCATTGATAAGTGCAGTGACTGGCATACAGTGGATATTTGATTAACATCTGCTAAGTGACTGAAATTGAATATTTTTTCTTGAACTGCACCAAATTAACTGATTCCAGATTTAAATTCTGCCAATATTTAATCAAAATTCTAAACCATCTATTCTATTTGATTACCAGACATTAGCTGTATTAAGGATACAAAATCAGTTAGAAAATGGTCCCTTGATCTCAAGACGCTGCCATCCTAATGAGGAAGGCAGACTGGTTGACCCATCTTTGGGTACTAGGCCTCTTGTTCTCTCACAGCGAGCCCAACTGCCTAGATTGTTTTCTGGCCTCTGTCACCCATCTAATGTGACACCTTAGGCATTTTGCATGGCCCCTCTGAGCTTGTTGTCTCACCTGTAAAATGGAGAGAGTTGCAGTAACTATTTCACAGGGCTGTGGAGAAGAATAAAATGTTAATGTACATAAACGCCCTCAGGATGCTGTTTGGCGTGTAATTAGATTCTGTGAATGTTAGTTAACATACTCGCCCCATTTTACACAAATGACTCAGGCTCCAAAAGGCTCCACTGTTTGTCCAAGGTAAGCAGTAGAGATGGAATTGGAACTCAACTCCATCGCCACACGGTCCTTGCGTTGCGATTCTGCCCGTAGCAGCGAGATTTCTCGTGGACGTGATCTTCTCCTGGACTGTGAAATATGAGGGTCAGGCCTTGAGTCGGGTCTGTAGGCCTCCTGGTGCCCATCCAACCCCCACCAAACCCCTCTCGCCTTGCCCTTCACACAATGCTGATAAACCCCCAACTGCAAACCCACATGTTAATAGTTTTAGGGGGAAAAAATGTCTTTTGATAATTAAGCTGGTGGAATTTAGAAATCAACAGAACAGTACATTTCCCCAGCAGAGCCAAGAAATTAATTAGGAGCAATTTGCTGTCAGAAACAATTTCCATAATTTTAAGTTTTTAAAAAAAGCATAAAATCATTTTTGTGGTTTTTTTTTATTTCTTCTCCTTCCCATTCTAAAGAGATTTAACTCCTAAAAAGACGAATGCTTTCAAATACCCTATTTTCTGTTCCTCAGACTCTTCCCCTGAGGGATGTTCCAGCTCCTCTCTGACTGGGTATATTCAAGGATGAGGAGGGATTGGATGAGGCAGGGCCTTTTTGATCCCCTCCCTCACTGCGTGGGGCAGAGCTCGTACTTTTCCAATGGAGTGATTATGAAATGGTATATATTCCTGTCCCCAGAGTGGGGGACATCTGCTGCTCTTAGAAGGAATGTGAGAGGGGAGGACCAGAGGTCGTGGTACAATGAGGGGAAGTGCTACCAGGCCACCAGGTTGGCACGCTTGCTGGGATGCACCGAGGCGTTGTGGCTAACGGCATAGGCTCTAGTCTCTAGGGCCAGACTGCCTGGGGCCACAGCTCACCTCTGCCCCATTACTGCCCATGTGATACGTTTTCATCTCTCTGTGACTCAGTTTTCTCATCAGGCAGTTATGGTGGCTCACTGAGCTCGTGCGCCAGCATGAAGACCGGCGTGCCTGGCGTGTAGCTCATGACTGTTTGCGAGGAGGAGAGAGGAGGAGGAGGATAAGGATGATGATGACGACAGGTCCCACCTTCCCAAAAAGAGGTCTGAGCCGTTAATGGGCCCGTCTTGGACTTGGACACTCTGGTTTCAGACTCACAATTGCCAGTGCTAAGGAGCTTTTCTATTTCAGCAACCCTTTATTTTATAAGACATCATAGCAAAGAGCAGTGGTTATGATATGTCACACACACACACACACACACACACACACACACAAGTGTTACTCACAGTGTGAAGACTCTAAGGTTTACAAATGATTTCCTTTTTTTAAATCAGGCAGAGAAGATTTAAGGTTACCCATACAGCTTTATTATTCTTATTTTCTTACCGTTCTAATAGGAGAGAAAAAGAAGGGATTGGATTTACAACTAGAGCTAGGGAATGGATTGTAACTGGCAGTCTAGAAACATCGAAGGCACAACCTGTTGTTAGCAGCCATTACTATTGCACAGTTAATAGTTCTGGCTAATTATGAGTTATTATCATGCATCGTGACCAGGTTTTGTTTTGTTTTGTTTAAGCTTTTTCTAAATCTGGTTGCATCAGTCCATGTACAACCAAGAAAAAGAAACCACTCCAAATATTTAATACAGATTCAATGCAGGGAATTGTACCAGTTGAGAAGCCAAGCAGAGAACGGTGAACAAACCCAAAGGTTAGCAACAGCAGAAAGACTGCCACCCTGGGCTGGAGGGTCCAAGGGAGGACAGGTGGTACCAGAGCCCAGGAGCTCGGGTTACGTGGCAGAAGCTAGAACTATGGCCATATGTGCAGCAGGAGCTAGAGCCATGGGGTACACTCAGCCACGGCCAGGGAGACCTCTGTGTGGGTAGGGGAATACTCTGGTTTCTCTCACCCACTGTCTGATGCTGTGGCATCAGGAAGCAATCCTGGCTTTGTACCCCAGCTTCAACACTTACTAGCGTGCAACTTCCCTGCTAGAGATTCCAGCCTCTCTGAATCCGATGGCCCATTTGTAAAGGGGATACCCATCGCCTTAACCTATGGAAAATTTTCCCACTGTCGAGGTTCTGTGCCCCCAAGACCATCTCTTCTCCACAGCTGTGCCTACGAGAGCTTCCCAAACAAGAAAGCCTGCGGAACATGCGTGCACTTCATGGTTACTCAGGACATGACTGTTGCCTTGAGTTGAAGTTCATAACTGCATGGAACAGTTATAAGATCCAGGACATGGAGTCAGACAATCCAAGAGCCAGGAGGATGAGAGCAGAACAGAGGGTGGCAGAGAGCGTGAAGACAGGAGACCAGAGCTTTCCCCGCAGGGGGCTTCTAGGGCTTTTCAGCAGCAGCGTGGGCAGGAGATGCACATGGTGTAGAAAGGCCCATAGCCTGGGGAGCCAGGATACGGAGAGTCCATATTTACAAAGTGCTCGGCGTGATGTGCAGTAAAAAATAATTCCCTCCTCTGCCCTCTTACATTTGCTTCAACATGTACTTACTAAGCACTTCAGCTACATGAAGACCTGCGCTAGGCACTAGGGCTGCAGAGACAGTATAATGAAGAAAAAGACAGAGACACAGCCAACTAGAATTCAAACACAACAGACTTTCTACCAAATAAAAGGACTGTACAGTAATATTCTCTGGAGGCAATACAAGAAGAGTGGTTAATTCTACCTTAAGAAATCAAGGCAAGTTTCAGAGAAAAAATAGCACTTGACCAAGGCTTTGAAGAACAAGCAAGTAGAGATGGAAAAGATCTTGCTTGGAAAAGAGCGCACTCAGGCAGTGGGGACAGCACGCGCACAGGCCTGGAGGTGGGAGAGTACAGAGCGCTTTGGGGAATAAATAAATAAATAGCGCAGTGTGCCGAGGCTTTGGGGGATGGGAGGAGGAGGAGAGAATATGAAGTCATGCCATACAAGGTGAGGGTGGGCAGGACGGTGGAGCTGAATCTTGAAGGGCCTCCTATTCAGCAGAAAAACCTCAGAATTTGTGACACCTTTTAGGGCTGACAAGGTTGAGCTCAAACAGGCAATTTTCTGGCAGCAAATCATGGAAACACTTAATTCAGAGGAGAAGGATAAAGCTTCTCCTCTGAGTTTTCAATTATTCTTCTCCTTCCTAGGCCTTTACTCAGCCCTCCAGCGAGGGAGATTTATAAACTTCAAGTTCCCGGTCTCCTCTTGCTTGATGTCTTCTTTATTGGGCCATGGAGCTATTTCTAGAAGTTTCTTATCCAGTTCATCTGATCCCTGGACTCTGGAGTCTCAATGAATCGCAAACATGCTTTTTGGGAGCCGGGGCGGTGCACTGGGGTAGTAGCTCGGGTGCACGTTTGCTGATGTCTTTCGAACGCCTGTGTCCCAGCCCAGGGACAGGCTTCATGCCTGGCGGTGATGGCATGCGGCTTAGTCGCCTGGCAGTTCAGCTCTCTTTCACACCCTTTGTCTTGTTTACTTCTCCTACAAGCCCTGAGAGGATGGATGGAGTAATCACCAGCCCCATTTTGCAGAATGAGAGGGTGAGGTATGTGGTAGGAGCGGAGGCTGGCCTAGAACCCTGGTCTTCTGACGCAAGTCAAGGGTTTGATTGTCAGAGAAGAGTTGTCTAAGGCATGACAGGAGGAACTCTCATTATCTGGGACACGGGGAAAGGACTTGTTCCTTAATGCTTGGGGCTTAAACACAGTAGAGGGATCTGCCTTAGGGGAGAGTCTCTGTCCCATTGAATTGTGGGAAATGGTTGGAGAAGAAGGGCTTTGAGGTCCAAAATGAAGGCTTTGAACCGAGCAAAGGACCAAGCTACCGACTCCAAAAGCAGCGAGGAAGCCTTTCCAGTCTCTCCTCCTTCAAGTCTTCCAACCCAGGAAGCGCTTCAGCGTCTCCCCGTCACCCACAGGAGACAACCCAATGTCCGTCGCAGGGCACTGAGGAACTGCACACTCTGCACCCAAAGACTTGTCCATCTGTGCCGCTCAGACGCGCTGAGCTTTTCACTTAGTACTTGCGTAGATGCAGCATTTTGCCACACCTGTGCCTTCCTTTGCTTATAGAATTTCCTCTGCCAAACATACCCTTTCCCTTGGTTCCTGTTTGTTCGTGTCTTCATGCCTGTATTCCTTTACTCAGTCAGTGAATAAAGTTCCTACTATGTGCCAAGCACTTACTTCTCCAGGCACTAGGGACATAAAAGGGAACATCGTAAAATAGTTTCTGCCTTCATGGAGGAGGAGAAAAGCATTAAACAATCACACAAACATACATATAAGTACAAACTATGATAAGGGTAGAATAAATGGTGCCATGAGATATTATCCCAGGAGGTGCTGGATAAGTTGCCACATCAAGGAGGGCTTTTCTGAGGCAGGATACATAAGTTGATCACTGGAGGAAATATCTGATGTCCCTCAGGCCAGTCAGAGAACAGATCTTTTAAAAAGCTGATTTAAGAGGCATGTTGGAGTATTGAAAGCCCCAGTGAGAAGGCGGGTTGCACTAAAATGGGATCCTTCCTTCCCTCCTGGCCTACGCAGTCATTCCCAAAATAGGAAGCCAACGGAATTGTGTTTGTGTTCAAAGCTGAAATTATTTTTGTTTCTCTCCTCCCTCGTGCCCCCCCTTACCAACAGGCTTCTCTCTCCCTCTCAGTGTTTGTGTTTAGACTCTGAGGAGCCTAACATGCGCGTCTTCCATGTGCCAAACATGTGCTGGGCATTTGATGTGCATCTGACATTAAATCCTCACAGCAACGGGCCGACGTCAGCATTACAGTTCTGATGTTACTGATGGGGAAACTGAGGCTCGGGGGGTTAGTGACTTGCCAGGTTGACACAGGTGGCAAGTAAGTGGCAGAGCTGAGATTGCAGGCCACTGGTCCTAGCACTGTGTAAAGCACGCAGAGCATATCTGCTTCCTCTCCCCCAGCAGCCTCAGCTGCGAGGACAGCAACCTGGCCACCCTCCAAGGCTTCTCTTCTTCAGGCCAAGCTCCCCAGCCTTTGCCGTTTATCCCAAAGATGGAAAGTCCAGAAACTTCCCCCCACAGATGTCCTCCTCCCGTAGGGTTCCTGTTTCACTCCTTTGGGGAGCAAATCTGGGCATGTTACTCTCCCAGGTAGACTCATCCACTGACCTGTGGGCAAAAGTACCTCACTGAGGCTAACAAAGTCCTCTGTGACTGGCCCTTATCTGCCTCTCCGGTCTTATATTTTAGCATTTACCCAACCACCACCTCCTCCACCAGCCCTCACCCAACGCTTCACACTCTGAACTTTGTGATGTCTTCCCTTCTCTCATCTCCGTTCTTCCTAGCACGTCTATCCCTGATCAGAACAGTCTTCAATTAACTGACTCCTACTTATGGAAGGTGAAGTCTCCTAAGGGAAGTCTGCTCTGACCACGTGGACTGTGTGAATGCCTTTTCTCCACGCTCACACATTTTCTGGGTCCCACCTCTTGGTGTGCTCGATTATAATTGTCATTTAATATCTGACTTCCTCAAAGGGGTTTTTTAAAAGCAGAAAACAGGTTTGACTTTCGTGTTCCCAGTACCTGGCATATATTAGGTGTTCTGTGAATATAGGAGGGCAAGAAGAAGGTAGGAGGAAGGAGGAAGGGAGGGAGGGAAGCAGGGAGGGAGCAAAGGGACTCAAAGAAACATGGTCCATGGAGGGCTCAAATCTTGTTCACACGTCTTGGGAGAAGGTAACTAACTACCCCAGTGGCTCACAAGGCATGTTCCCACGTACATACACAGCCTTTCTGTGGGATCACATCGTCCCACCATCCCCCTTTGCTCTCATATGTTCCTCAAAATAATTATGAGAAGCAAATAATCCAGTTCTACAGATGCTGAAATTAAAGCCTAGCAATGGTGTCTTGATTCAGAGATGAAATAAGCAGACCTGAAATTCAAATTATTACTCCTGATTCACTCATTCAGTTATTCATTCATACATTATACATGCTTTGGCGCATCTTCTGTTTCATATTTTGTGCTGGGCACTAAGAAGAAGAGGAATCAGACTTGATTCTTGACCTAGAGAAAGTCCACAAGAAGAAAAGGAGAAGGGAAGAAATACACGTATAACACCATATCGTGTTTGAGTGGGAATGTGTGCAGGGGACTGCGTGAGCACCACGGAGGGAGTAGGAAGGTTTGCCTAGAGCAGGAGGCATCACAGCTGGGCATTGAGGGAAGAATGGGACGGGTCGGGCAGACAGGAAAGGGAAGTGCTCTCTAACCAGAGAGTTGGGGAAATGCACGTGTGGGTCCAGAGTCCTCAGTCTGCCCCACGTGGTCTCTGCACTGGAGCCAGAGTCTAGCCAACCTCTGAGTAAGGACTGTCTCCAGGTAGGCCTGGCTTACTTAGAAGGGAGGTTGGGTAATTATTTGACACTATTGTCCAACCTACTGAGCAGGGTTGGGCCCAACAGAGGGAACTGGTGATAGACGGCAATGGAAAAGCAAAATTGCTTCTTAGGATTTGTTTCCTGACTGTGCCTACTGCAAAACACACTGTCAGAAGTAAGGAAACCTTTGCTCTGTTACTGAATAACTAGGCAGTGAACAGTTAAGCGTATTCAGAAACCGAGCATTTGCCCCTGGAAGGTCTGAGGCCAAAAGGACTGGTACAGGCAATCAGGAATTGTTTTCTCTCAGATAGTCCTGGTATGTTTGGGTGCCGTGTGGTGGAGTGAACAGGCCCTGGGCACAGACCTTGAGACCTAGGCTTCCATCCCGGCTCTGCCACTGGTTAGGTCCACTTTGGTGCTCGTGAGGCAACTGGGGATGCCAAAAGGGCCAGTGTGATCACAGACTGGATTAATAGAAGTCTGATTATAGGAGCAGAACCGGTACCAATAGATATGTGTCTATCTGTCTGTCTGTCTGTCTATACGTAGAGAGATTTATTATAAGGAATTGTCTCATGCAATTATGGAGACTGAATGAATGAAAATATATTCCATGATGCCAGCTGGCGTCCTCACTCCGGGATGTGGAATAGAGTGACTTTGTGAAGTTGCCAGTACGACCAATGATTTCCTCGGCTTGCCTTTTTAAATGATTTTTAATTGTAAAATTATTAGGCTGGCGCAAAAGTAATTGCAGTTTAAAAGGTTAAAAATAATTGCAAAAACCACAATTATTTTTGCACCAACCTAATAATATATGTTTATTCAAGGAAAATATTGGAAAAAATAGAGGGTGAAATGCTCAAAATTGCCATCATTGCCATATCGATGTGTTTCCTTTCAGACATTTTTTTTCTATGGACATTTTTAAGGAGGTGTCAAACACCCACATTATTTTATTTCTGCCTTATTTTTCTCTTAACAGTACATGTAAGAATTTTCCATGTTAATATGTAGTTTTTCATAATCATTATTTGTAATGGCTTGATAATATTCCATTGGGTAAGTGCATAATAACTTATTTACCCCTTTTCTATTGAACATTTAAGTTAATATTTTTTTTCACCAGTATAAAAAAATTCTATGACCGGCGTCTTGGTACATAAAGCATTGCTCTGTGTTTAGGATTTGTTCCCTGGAATCAGTGTCTATGGTTGTTATGCTGTGAAAATCAGGGCCTTGATCTAGCAAGTGCCTGTGTTTTCTCCCCTAGATCTTCCAGACCAAAACAGGAAAAACTGTCATCAGCGCCCTAAGAGTCACTTAGCCCAGTATTCCATGTATGGCTCCTGATTAAGACAATGTGCCCTTTCTCAAATGTGGTCATAAATATTTGCCTCCAGTGAAGTAGATGCCAAGGAGATAATATTGATTGCAAATTACAGGCCTTGTAATTAACCAATTTGCGCAGCTGGAAGATGGAGCTGGTGAAATCATTTGCTTCTGAAGGAGGATGATGGCCTTTCCAAATCTGTCTCTCAGATATGAATTTGGCCTAATCCTAGGAACAGCCCTAGTGTGGCTGCAGACAGGTGCTTTAGAAGTTGCCAAGGCTCTGGACAGAAAAGCAGTGTCTTGGCCTCTTGCTTGCTGACCACACATCGTCCACCAACTACTCCAAATGGGCCTGCTGCTCCCAGGTGCCTCTGCAAACACATGTAAGCACACACTGGGAAGGTTATGTGCTGAAGTTGGCCCTGGGAGCTGTGCTGTCTGTTCCTGCCATATCAGGTAGTATAGGGGGGAGGCCCCAGGTAGCACCAGGCTGGGCTTCCGGTCGGTCCTATAGCTACTGTGGCCGCTGGCTCCAGAAACATGGGGGCAGCAGACAGCCAACATGTATGGTCAGCTGGGCTTCTACCCGACCATCACTGATGGGAGAGCCAAAGCTCAACAGTCTTGGAAAGGTGAGAACTCGATCTCGACACGTGCATAAATGGAACAGTGGTCTAGGTACCCACAGCATAGAGATGAATCCTAATTAATATTCATAAATTCACTCAGGTAGCATGCCTCAGTTTATAAATAGAATGACACTAAATTATTTTATTAAATCCTCTCCATTATCATACCTATTTGATAAATGAAAAAACTAAAGTTCCAGGAAATTTAATAACTTTCCCAAGTTCACACAGCCCTAAATAGCAAAAATAAACCAGGTCTTCTGACTCCATATGAAGTGACAGGAATATGTTAAGTTCTTTATATCCACTATCGCATTTGATTCTGGAAGTCGGTCAAGCCAACCAAATGCCCTTTTAAGTGGACAGGCTGAGGCCTCCTGAACATGACAGAGCACTATCCCGGGTGATCGGGAATCCCCAAGGGCGGGAAACATGTGTATGTTGCGGGTAGGTGGGGGCACTAGTCTCTGCCTCCCGTGAAACACTTGGGCAAATATCTCTCCAGCCTCATTTCTTCCTGTCGCCACTACTTTTCTTCTCTGTGCTCAAACTATTCTCAAGTTTTTACAATTGCTAGAATAGACCAAGTTGTCTCTTATTTTCAGGCTTTTGTGCATGGTGATCCCGGGGTCTTGAATGACTTCCCTCACACTCGTTGGTGTGGCTAATTGCCTCCATCCTGACCGCCTCTAAGGGCGTTCCCTAGCCCCACTCCCTTGGCATCCTCAGGCACATCTGTGCTCCCACCTCCATCTTAGCAGTTATCACACCATCTTATGGTGTCTTTTCCCCTCATTAGAACGTGGGCTCTTTTATCTTACTAATCTCTCTGTTGGGCACATAGTTGATGCTCAGATATCTGTTGAATGAACGAATCACATGCATACATGCATGAAGAAGTATCTTCTATGGTGCAAGAGTCCAGAGGTGCCAGAGGATTCATGCTTATTTATTATAGGGAACAGCTCCCATAACCCACTAGGGAGAGGAGTGCTGATCCCCGAATCTTTGGGTTACAGGCAGCAGGAAGATGGCACATTCCTTCTTCTCTTCAGAAGTATGATCAGTTTCCCGCCTAGGGGACCATCTAGTTAAAAGGTACTTAACACACTAAATACACCTCATGCAACAGAGACTTAATCCTTATCTCACCCCCACTATGCCTGGATGTAAAGTCCAGGCCCCTCCATGGTTCTCTTTGAACTCCTTTTGGATTAACTTAGCAGAGTGAAATCTAGCAGTTCAGCCACAAAGGGATGCTCTCAGGCTTGATCAGGGCACTTCAAATTTTACTGGCCCATCTAAAAAGCAACTACATTTAGTATTTCAAAGGTTGCTTCCATTGCTCAACTTATACACAACCTTTCTCCTACCCAACCATTGCTACCCTGACACAAGCTTTTAACTGTAGCTCCACAGCAAATTCCATAAATCAACAGAAATGGCTCCCTCCCTCCTTCCCTCCTCCCTCTCTCCCTCTCTCCTTTCTTCCCCCTCCCTCCCTCCCCCATCTCAAAATACACACACACTACAGTGCCTTCTCAACGAGTACCCACAATCTAACCATGTTTTATTTAGTTTGAGCAGCTAATGCCGGAACAAAGGTAATGAAATATATTAATTACATTAAAAATGTTTTAGAGAAGCAGGATTTGCTTTCAGAAAGAGCACATCTGACTCTGAGCAGAGATGATAGCAACAGGCACACAATTAACAGCTAATAACATTAGCGTTGTAATTGGAACCACCTTGAACTCTTAACCCATCTGCCTCTCTGAAGTTTAGGTCTGTACAGTAAAGAACGAGATGAGCATTTTCTTTTTTCTTTTTTTTCCTTTCTTGATTTGGCTGGAGGTTCAGAATATATTCTTTCTCAAATAAACATTTCTAATAGCTATCATCTACTGTCCATCCACGGGGCGTCAGGTGCTCTGCAGGCAGTGATGGTACATTGAAGAATATGTGGCATGGGCTCAACCCTGGAGGAATTAAATGCAGTTTACTTCTCTCAAAGATCTTACCTAGTGGAATTATTACCTTTATTTTTATAGATGGGAAAACAGGCTGAGAAGGGTGAAGGGACTGTTGAAAGCCACTCAGCTTGTAGGGTAGCTAAGCACAGATTCAAAATTAATTCCATCCGACTGTAGTCAGTCGATGTTCTTTCCAGGGTGCCACCCTGCTCGACGAGTGACCGTCATTGCCATAACCTTGGTAGTTCCCCCCCTCCCCGTTGACTCTCTGGACTCACCTCACAGTTGTATTCAGCAGTGGAGGAAAGGGACAGGAAGAATGTGATGGAACAAGAAGTCAAGTACTTCTGGCTGTTTGAGAACGCACCAGTATCATTCACGTGGTCGGCATCTGCGGTCCCAATAAACGCAGCAAACACACCGCTCGGTGATGGGGAAATCAAGCAGGTAGGTCTTAGACGTTCACACCGGCAAACACGTGGCATCAGGGAAGCCTAGACTCTCGGCTGGGGTTCCAGAGAAGAGTGGAGATTCTAGGTCCCAAGCAGGGGGCAGCAGGGAACGGGGGTTAGTCGCTCTCTGGCTGAAACTATAATAGTAGGCAGCAGTCGTGCTGAGGGCATTGCTGCAATAATATCATGATAGCCTTTGGCCAGGGGACTCAAAAATACCCATGTCCAATTTCATCTCGGCCAACTCTCCCTGGTGGCTTCCTTAGGCACATATATTCACAAGGGAGGAGAAGTTACTTATCATTATTAACCTGGGACTTCGGCTCCAAATCCCAGTGCAGAAGTTCACTGAGCTAAGCTGAACTAAAATGTGGGTTCTTTTATCCCAAGCGTGTGAGGCTCAAATGGTCTAGAAACAAACAACTCCTAAGTCCGCCTCTGTTTTCCCCAATGCCCTGGCCAGAAAAAGCTGCCCAAAGGGTCCCCATCAGAACCACAAGGAAAGGAGCAAAGTCCACACAACAGAGGGTACTAGTATAACTCTAGTGCTGGGACACCCCTTTCCCATTTCTGTTCCATGGCCAGTTCTTCCTTTCCACCAAGGCTCCAAAGGAGGGAGATACAGAAAGTCTGACCCATGCGAAATAAAATAAAACTTTATTCTTAGCTGGAGTTTTGTGCCCAAACCCTCGTGCAGAGAGCCCTGGAAACCAGGTTGTGGACCTGGAAAAGAGTAAATGAGCTAATATACAAAGCGTGTACCAATAAACCTAGGCCGCTTTCAAATCTCTTCTCTCTTCTCTTGAAGCCCAGCCGAGAGTCCTGATCTCCCTGGTGCCATGTGCTTGTTAATTTGGACATCTAAGAACTTCCTGCTCAAGTCCCCCATCACGGAGCTCTGCACGTGAGCTGAGGGGTTTGGTTTGGCTTGGTTTTGGTTTTCTGCCAGTGCTTTTCCCAGCCTGCCTGTGTCTCTCTACAACAATTGGACACTATCCCCTCCTTACATGTCTAATTCCGTTTCTCCTTCAGCAGACATTACCTCCCTCTAGAAGCTTTTCCTCCCCACCAGTACTTTGCCTGCAGACAGGATCAGGTGCCTCCTCTCTGCTTCCATCTCACAGCACTTGCCCCTCCATGTTATCTTTGTGTTTACATGAATGTCCCTCCCCAAGAAATGAAATTCTTAAACGCAGGGAATGTACATCATTCATCTTTGTTTCCTCAGTGTCTAGCCCTTGATCTGACACAGAGCAGGCTCTAGGGAGTGTTTAATGAATGAATAAATGAAGACATTACGCATTTGTCCAGTCCAGTGTAGTGTTATCCAGGAGGGAGAAAAAAAGTAATGTCTGATCCAGAGTCACTCCCCCAGGTGAATTACAATGAACCCCCGACCTACCTCCTCCTTCCGCGCCTCGTGACCCATAGCCACCCAAATTGCTGTTCATTCTAAAATCACGAACAGCACGGCACCGTGTGCATTCCCATTCCTGACTCCAACTTTGTTGCTTTCTCTGAGTAACTCTCTCAGGGAAATGCCCCTCCTGTCCTAACTCATCCCCTGGAAACATCCATCCATTTTGATGTCCCCAAAAGCAATTCCTCAACTCTAAGGTCCCAGCCACTCAAGAGGACTCACACTCACTATTTGACTCAGTTTCAGGCAGTGACCTCCTATCACTTCTCTTGGCCATGCTGCCCTGGCTTCCAGACAGTCCTTCTTGAGTTTACCTTTCTGCCCGAGCTTCCAAATTATATCCCAGTTACCCATCGTGTGTGTAAGCCCTTGCTGACGGGCTCCCTACTTTTCATCTCAGACTCCCCTGGTGCCTGCCTCTCAGGCTCTGATGGGACACAGCCATGGACGCAGCTGGGCCAACTCCTCCAGTAGGAGCTCTACCGTCAGATTCACTAGCTTCTCAGCTGCCTCCTCTGACAGCCTGTGCCCTTCCTAGATAAGCCCCCCCATTGGCATGCTAAATGGAGAAGGCTGAACCTCAGCCAGAGACCAGAGCAGTCAAGACAGGACAGAATAAAAAAGATACATGTAACTAGGTATCCTAGAACACAAACCAGAGACAAATGGATTTTAAAAACTAGAGGAAAATTTGGATCAAAATTTTAATAGCAGGAAGTACCAGTCCAAGTGGTCCATTGAGTCTGAAACAGGCTAGAGTGAGAATCAGATCTCTTAGATACTGAATGCCAAACCACACAATTTGAATTTGGTACAGTTGGAAAGAAACCCCTGTAGATGCTTAAACAAAGCTGCCCAGGAACAGAAGGCAGACTGAGATCGAGGAGACCCGGCTTTGTCACTGGAGGGCTGTGTGGCTATGGACAGCTCTCTTCCACAAACGGCTCCAGAAAAATGATGTGCCAATGGTGAATAGTCTTAGAAGTCCCTCTCAGCTCTTGAACTCCATGGCACAGATAGGTTTCACCTGAAGCATTTGAGCTTCCCTCCATTTAACATCCAACCCCCTCTGCCCCCCACCCCCAAATCTGATCGGGGTTCCAGAGAGTTTCTTATTGTGTCTCCTCTGTTGGGGCACAGCGAGAGAGAGGAATGTTCCTGCGACATGTGCCCTTGTTTTATTCTTGATGCTTTCCAGAGAGCTGGGGGATAGAGGGGGGTGGGGGTGCCTCCTTGCAGGATCAGTTGTAAGTACTGTCGTCCCATCCGTGTAGGGACCGGGCCCAAGCACAGCGGCCAATCAGTATGTGGGAAAACCGGGGCCTTTACCAACTAGCATCCTCTGAAGGCCAAGTTAGAGACTTGGAATTTAAAAGATAAACAGGTAAAATGAACTGAGTAAGCAGATCTAATCAGATGCCTCAGGTGGGTGACTATGAGAAGAACGTATCTTGGCCTTCGTGTTAGTCAGTATATGCTGGGCTAGGCTGCTGAACAGATAAACTCCAAAATCTCAGTAGCTCATCACAGTAAAAGCCATTTATATGTTGAACGCAAACAAATTTTGCAAACCTGAAATTTGGGATAAAATAAAAATGGCTTCCATTTACTCAGTAGCTATTCTATGCCCAGGACTATTCTACACACTCTATATAAATGAGCCCCTTTTCACACATAAAGAAATTGAAACTCAGAGAGGTGACGTGACTTAAGGTCCGACAACTAACAAATGGCAGAAATGGGGTTGAAACCCATCGCTATCTAGCTCGGAGGCCTGTGCTTCCCCGAGGGGGCTATAAAGAGTGGACTCTCTCCCTCACCCACATCTTCCAGGGAAGAGCCTGAGGAAAAGAAACTGTCTGGCAGTGGCCTGGAGAATGGTCTGCATTGTTCTTTCAGGTGGCCATTGTGGACAGTGCAGCTCAGGGCACAGCCCTCTGTTAGCACCTAAAGCATGGAGGCCGTGTGTCCCGTGCCCAGCACCGCCTGGCAGAGTGCTCAGAGAGTGTTTGCTCATTGGTTGAATAAATGAGTGTGAATTCATTCATTCTTTGACAGGTTTGGGGTTCTTCAGATGAATGGTTGAAATCAGATCCTATATCCTTCAGGGAAAAGGCTTTACTCTATTGCTTGTTATGTTTCCTGCATTAAACATAGAATGTTTAAATAATCGCCACCCCCCTCAATCACTGATAAGTGGACCCTCTTCCTCATGCACTCAGAATAAAGCTGGAGAAGTAGGGAGGAAGTGAATGTGGAAAGTATTTGCAAGGATGAAATAAGAGGACTTACTAACCAGCAGGATGTCAGAGGTAAGGGAGGAAATACATAAAAGAGGTATAAGCATATCTGTCTTCAGAAATGGCCTCAGACCCCTGGGATTGATTTGGGGTAGAAGCCGAGTGTGTAACTGACATTTCCCCAGACCAAACCAGCCTGTGGGCACCAATGGGATTCTGTTTACAGTAATCACCTGTACTACGCTGGCTCATGCCCCTACCTGCTAACGCAGGACTCCAGCCGCCCTTAAAGTCCTCCTCAGTTATTTCTGGGAGTCTCCAAGTGGCATCGCAGGTGAGCTCACAACGGATACTATCTGCTTCATGCGCCATCTACCATGTTGCGTCTTTCCTGCTCAGCCCCTCTCGAGAGGTTCCCCGCTTCCTGCTTCCTGCAACTGAGAGTGTTCCAGCCTAGCCAGGGCCGCCAGGACCCACCAGGAGATATCTGATGGTATCTACCGGGGGGGTTCCTGCTTATTATGTAAAGCTGCCAGGAAAGAAATACTATACAGCCAAAGCCACAGGCTTTTCAATCTAGAAATGGGAAAAAAAAAGATAATGTTCATTTCCCCCACTCTACATTTATAGTTCTACCTGGGGCCCTTTAGGGAATGATTTCCACCTGCAACCCCTCTCTCCCTGGGGCTCAGGCATGGGTCCATAGGGCTGAACCAGGAAACTGTCTCAGGGGCAGATACCCCGCTGTCACCGCCTCCTTCCCTACTGCATGTCCCGTTTCTGCCAGTTTAGACAGCCAAGGACCTTCATGTAATGGAACCCCTGCAAGGAGTCTGCCCCAGCAGTCCTTCAGAGTCTAAAGCTGGGGTCCCCTCCTCTAAAGAAGGAATATAATGACCTCTGTTACTCTTTCTAAAATAGTATAGTCCAAACAGTAGTCTGGGTATTTTCTTCTAGATGAGTTTATTGCGCACTTGCTGTGCTTCAAACATGATACAAAGAGCTTTCTGTGCAGCCCTTCATTTAGTCCTCACCTCAGCCCTGTGATCTAGGCATTATCACCCCCTCCTGAGGGTCCAGGGAGGGAAAGTGCCTAACCAGGCCCGCCAGCTCTGGCAAACTCACTCTGGTCTTGGCCCCCACCCTGCCTCGCTGGCCACGGCCTCTCCCTGGAAGCCTGCGCTGGCTTGTTTCTTGCCCTTCCTGATTGTCAGCCTTATCGCTTACTCTCCCTTCTCCTTTCATGCTTCACCCGTTGGATCCAACACCCAGCCCATCTTTCCAGCTGTGATCTCAGCCACTCTGGACAAGAATCTGATTCTCTCTTCTCCCCTGCTCCACATACAGGCTTAGTGCTCCTTTCCCTTGGAATGCTCCAATTCTGGCTCTGCCTCAAGAGTGACCTTTACATCTGGCTTTCCATGGCCCTGAAAGTTAAATCTGACAGTCCCCATATGTGCTGTGTGGACTTTGGCAGTTTCTTAACATCTCTGAGCCTCACTTTACTTAACTGCAAATCAGGGGTAATGATACCTGTCTTGGAGTTTTATTGTGAGAAATAAATATGATGAAATCTGTAAGGCTCTCAGAACTATGGCTGATACACAATGTAAATGTACAGTAAACAATTGTTCAAACAGAACTGACGTTTACCAAATACTTATCACATGTCCTGCTAAGTGCCTTATGGGGCTTCTCTTATTTAATTCTCCTTATGCAGCAGATACAATTGTCATTCCATTTATAGATGTGAAAACTGATACCAAAATAGGTTATAGGACTTACCCCAGGGCTCAGACCTTGAAAGTGGTAGATCTCAGATGTGCAGCAGGTCCTCACATTTCATGGGTTTCTGTCTTACACTGCTCAGGACAAAGCGGACCCTCTACTCATGGGGTAGTGGGGCTGCTCTTATCAAATGAATAGGTAAATGAATGTATTTTCATTGTCTTCCCTTTGTACCATTGCCTAACTTTTATTAGCCTACTTGTAGGAGGCTAAGAAGATATTGTAGTTTCCTCCAGCCCCAGAAATGTACCATATAGCAACCTTCCCTGAGTAGGTCAAAGCCCATCCCCGAGCAGCTCAGGCCCTGGCTGAGTTCCTTGGCCAACTACAGTGCAGGGAGACATCCTTCCACTACTGAGACTTGCCAACGGAGCACGACTGCTGAGCCAGGGCCTCTCGCCAAGCAACTTCTCCTGCCCCTCTGATATGCAGATGTGTATAAGAATCCTGCACATCTGCCTGGGAGCATCCAAAAACTGTGACTTGGCCGTAAAGAAGGAAAATGTGAACATCAACTCTGGAGGAATGGCTGCTCCAGAGGGGCCAGGCAGGGGAGGACAGCAGATCACGGCTGGGAGCAGTCAGCTCAAAGCAGATGGAGGATGGAGAGACAGCACTGTCACCCCAACTTCCCCTCTCATAGGGAGGCAATTCAGAAGCATGGGTGCTGCTGGCGTATCTGAGTGATACCCCTACGGAAGTCCCCATCTTGTGGGCGTTACGCTCTACGTAATCTGCATCACCTTAGAATCTTATAGGTAAGGAAAGAGAAACATGGCAGCAGAAGCAGTGGTAAGAGCCCTGGAACAGGACTCAGGCACCTTTTCACAAATACATTCATGTAGCCAACGTATATGAAGCACCCACACTGTTCCAGCTACAGGGGAACAAACACGAATCAGACACAGCACCCTCAAGAAAGTGCCCGCCATCTAAGGGGGCAGACGGGCAAGGAACCGAACAATATGGAGGACGGTATGGAAGGCTTGCTGGGGGTGCAGGTAAAGGGGAATGTTGGGGAAGGCTTCCTGGAGGAGCTGGCATCTGAGTGAATCTTAAAGGCACGTGATTGACCAAGTAAGGCATTTATCCTATACTAACACCACCGAGGCACTGTGGAGTGTGAGAATGTATGCTCACTCCTAAGCACCCATACTTGCATGTACACACGTACACACACGTACACACAGCTGCACACACTGACACACATGTGTACACACACACCTTCTGAGGTGCGCGCAGTGCTGGGTGGGAACAGTTTGTAGGGGAGCCCTCTCTGTTCCTCCTGCTGTAATCCAAAACTTTCCCTTCCCCAGTTGTGCTTTCTGTT
The DNA here is from genome assembly GCF_036562045.2 of Rhinolophus sinicus. Lineage (NCBI taxonomy): Eukaryota > Metazoa > Chordata > Mammalia > Chiroptera > Rhinolophidae > Rhinolophus > Rhinolophus sinicus. Next base: position 19,431,760 of record NC_133756.1, on the reverse strand, counting down.
TTCTGAAAAGCCTTGGCAAACTTCCCCAGAATGAGCTGCTTTGTCCTTGTTACTTTAAAATCTTCATTTTCTCACTGAATGGCATAGGAAGCCAGAGAAAAAGGAATTCACCAAGGCATCTTGAGCTTCCCTTTGCCCTTGCCCCCAAGGCTTATCCCTACAGAATCCTGTGCTGGTCTGTGGTTGCAAGGAGTGGGGATTCAGCTCAGAGAAAAGGCTAATTTGGTGAAAGGGAGAGGGTCAGCGCCTTCAACCCCCACAGGACCATCTTAGGACAGAAGAAGCAGGGTGAAGAACAAGGATGAATGGAGGAACTCCTGAAGCGGGGCGCTTGCTCAGTGTGAGAGGCTATTCCCCCAAGGTAAAGCCGCCCACCAGTGGGGTCAGCTGCTTTGAGAAGCGGTGAGCTCTGTGTCCGTGCTGGAGCGCACGGAGACCAGCCACAGCTGACTGGAGCAGGAGCTGTTGGAACAGGGCCTCGATCACCAGGTGAGAGGCCACATCGTTTTGCCCAGCTCCACCATCTTCACATGGAAAGTGACTTAGCACAGGAGGTATGCTCGGGCCTCTGAGAGCCCAGGGATTTGCATTTCCAAGGTTATGAAGAAAGGCGTGCAGTAAGTGTGTTTTTAGGCGTCCAAGATGTGAAAGATGTGATTATTTGCAGAACCTAATCTCATACCTCACCATCCTTGTTGAACTGAATATTGCAAAACTATTCTCATTCGTATTTGGAATGGTATGTTTCTAAGCAATCATCAAACTGAATACTCATTTCAGCCAGGAGATGACCTGAATATTGAATAGAATAAAAATGTATACATTAGATTACTTATTCAAATGCCTATCTGGCAGTTTGGATAGAATTAAGCAACAGTCCAATCTGGCTGTTGTTTTATGCATGGAATGTCAAAGCTAAACGGCCCTTCGAGAATATTCCCTCATTCTTCCTCTGCATGGAGCCTCACCGTCCTGTCTTGTTCACAGATGGGGAAATAGACTGAGAAAGAGTGGGATAAGGCATGGCAATGGGAGACCTGGGACCAGTAGTTACTGTGTTAGTGGTCAGGCAAGTAACATTGTCCCCGCTGGACCAAGGAGGCACCGGAGGCTCAGTGTGGTTAAGTGGCTTCTGCAGACTCACACCCAGTTGCCAGCATCCCAGGCCACTGTCCTTTCGCACTACCTCACTGGGCGGCTAATATAGCCCCAGAGAGATTGTGTTCCTTCTCTCACGTGACCTGCAGACTCCCTGCCAGCCAGTCAGGTATGAAATCTCGGGAAATGACCGTATTATCCCTGGTCTATAGTTGAGGAAATTCCAATGAGGATATGGAACCGCAGTTTAGGTCCCCCAAACCAGGGGCTCTGCCAAACCGCTGTTCTACCCCGCGTGCCCTAAAAGCTCCCTAACGCTGAACAACAGCCTATTGTTTGGCAACTGCAATCACAAAAAAGCAATAACCCCAATTTGCCTTTCGAAAGGAACCCAGGGAATCCTTGAGAAGGAACATGCTCGCTCAGAAGCTTGCTTAGGTATCACCTCTGAGAAGACTTCCCAGCTCTCCCTAGCCCAGCCCCCAGGGCACTTTGCACACAGTATTGTCATTGTATGTGGGGTATTTTCCCTACTAAATAAGGGCCAGCACCACTTCTGATTGTTTTCTGCGTTCCCAGCATGGGGGCCTGCCCCCCCCCCGCCCCCGCAGGTGTCTGGGAAGGATGTTTGGGGGGATATTTGGCTGGCATCACTGCAAGGAAGGAAGTCAAGAGGGAGAGACCCTTCAACCCTCCCCAACCGATCTAGTCCCTTAATCTCTGGATGTCAGAGAGGACCTGGCAAACCCGGAAACCTACCATGATGCTTCCACCCCACTCACAGTAACTGGAGCCGAGAACAAAACCCCCAAGCTTCCTGGGGCTCTGCCAGTGTTGGGGAAGAAGAGAACAGCATCCGAAGCACATGTTTCCACTCAGACTTGAATCTCACTTCATCTCATCAGATAATTCTGAAATCACAGTTTCAGCATTTTCTCCGGTATTATCCTCAACACCCTGTCCCTCCCGGCGCCATGAGCCCCGGCCCTTCCAGGAAGCCTTCCCCAGTCAGGGAGTCCACCGTGATGTCTCCGTCCCAGCTCCTCTTTCTCACCTGATGCGTGCGCTCTTCTTTTCCTGCTCATCCGATGCTGCCCCTTATTGGCAGCTCGTGGCTGGTCCATGTGGGGAGACGCAGTGTGAGCCAATGCACAGAGCACAGTCTCTGGGCTCAGAAGACTTGGGCATAAGTCCCAGCTGGACCAGTGAGTAACTGTAGGACCTTCAGACATTTACTTAACCACTCAGAGTCAGCAAATGGGGGTAAAACGTCCTTCTCAACATTGTTGGGAGGTGCAGGGACCCTGATAATGGAGGGCCTTGTCTGCAAAGCTAGCAGGCTCGGGCCTTCTCCAACAGACAAGGGGGCACCATTATGGGGTTTCTCATCTGAAAACCATATGATCAAGTCTGCTTTCAGAGAGAATACTCTGGCAATGGCACAGAGGATGGATTGGAGAAGGGAGAGTACAAGAGGGAAATCAGGCAGGAGACTGGAGGGAAGATCAAGGGTTGGGTAGAGGGGCAGTGAGAAGTGTGCATTTGCAGATGCTAACGTGTTGAACAAAGGAGGAAATAGGATTAAGAAGAGCTCATGTTTATGAGCTCGACTCTGGGCCGGAAATCAGGCTAGCGCTTTATAGGGATTATTTCATTGAATCGTTAACAACCCAAGATTCTTAATCTCCATTTTACAGATGAGGAAACTGAAACATTGAGAGGTTAAGTAAATTATCCAGGTTGGCATAGTAAGTAAGAAAACTGGATTCAAGTCCAGACAGCCTCACTCCAGAGCCCAAGTGCTTAATTACTGGACAAGCTCACGACTGAGCAGAGATTAGACGATGGTTAGAAGTTGAAACTGGCAGGACTTGCTGAAGGATTGGCTGCAGGGAATAAGGAAGAGGCTAGAGCACAGGATGGTGCTCAGGTTTCTTTCCCAAGGTCCACAGCTCCTAGGGCTCAAAGCCAGTGTTTTAACCCAATTTTATCTAACTCCAAAGCACGTTCTCTTCACAGACTCAGAAAATTTCACCTGAGAGCTTGGTGTTCTTAGGACTGAAGGGATAAAGTAGAGATTGGTACTTGCCCCAGAATTCCACAATTCTGTTATTTAAACCACTATATCGTGACAATAGAGCTTTCCTGAAGGTGTTGAGGGTGTACGTTTCTCTACAGAGGGACTTCGTACCAATTGCAAAGAAAAACTGAGAAGAAAACGCATTTGATACTTTGCTTCTTTGGTGTCAAACCAAAGGCAGAAGAGGATGCCAGGTACCTTTGGAAACAGAAGTAGAGGAATGGCAGAGAAGCCACTGTAGCCAGAGGGAGATTAGTGAGAGCTTGAGCTCGAGACCCGTTCCTCCCCTTCCCGAGGCTCTTCTCTGTGCCAGGCTGGACACTGGGCCATTGGGTGCTAGGTGTCCTGCCTGAGGCTATGAGATGCCTGCCTGGGCGTCTCATAACCAAAGTGTAAAATGGACAATTAGACGGTCCTTCAGATGGCTGTAGGAGGGGGCTGTTTTCGAGAAGAGGGAATGTGCCCTCCACACAAGAGGAGATGCTAAACCTGGGTCTGGCACAGGGCAGAAGCCAGGCCATGTGACCTTGGGCACTTAACTTGACTGAGCTTCCTTGTTGTCCTGGGAACAGTGGTGTAATCAAGGCCACTTTGATCTACTCTTTCCTTTTATATAATCAAGGACCTGGCACGTTGGGTTGGACTGAGGTTCTGGAGCCTTGGCCCTCCCCTGGGGTAGAACAGGCTTAGGTGTGCGGACAATGAGCTTGATGCTGAGGGTGAGAGCCAGTGTCTGAGATGGAAGTGAAACAGAGGCAAAGAACCTGCCCCCAGTTCCCACCTGAAGGGGCCAGGTAGAGAGGCGAGTCCAGGTGGGAGGTGAGAGGGCGAACACGAGCCCAGAGGCCCTGGGTTGGAGTGGAGGGCAGGGCCAGGGACAAGTATGGCTGGAGCATCTATGGGACACTTGCAGTCACCCTCTGGGTGCAGAGGGCTCTGCTAAGAGTGCGGAGTGGTCCCCGGGCTGTTAGGATAATGAAGTGACATAATACACGTGAAGCACCGAGCTGCCTGGCACACCACAGCTGACTCGCAGTGTTAACCATGAGGTTGCTTTCCTTTTCCATCAAAATTCACCAAGGGCTGCTAATGTGCCAGGCCTCGTGGTGGGCACTGAGAGGAGAGGAATGATTAAGACACAGTCCCTGTCCTCCAGAAGCCCCGACTTCCGCAGATACAGACTCATAAATAAAACATCCCAATCAAAAGCTCTAAGTGGCATGATGGGGGGAGGCATAGCATAGGACAGGGTGATGGGTCAGTAACCCAACCTGAGGGTTCTGGGAAGCTCCCCAGAAGAGATAATGACTAAGGTGAATCTTGAAGGTTAAGAAGGACTTAATCAGGCAAAGATTGGTGAGAAATCCATTCTGGGAACGGGCACAGCTTCAACATGAGCATAATAAGACAGCATCGTGTGCTTGGTAAAGTGGGATGTGAGCAGAGGCACGAGGTAAGGCCTGGGAGGAGGCGGAGCTCTGCTGAATCTGGAGGCTGAGGAACCTGGACGCCATCCTGAAGGTGACGGGAAGCCACTGCAGGGTTCGAAGCAGGAGAGTAACCTGGCCAGATCTGGGCTTTAAATATCTAGATCGCTCAGGCTGGTGGGCGGAGTGTATGGAAGAGGGCCAGTGGGGGCCCGGGGAAGTGTTTAGTTTGATGCTTCTGAGTCAAAGGTCACTTATGCTTTGGTAAAATGAATTCGGGAAGATTCAGAAATGAGAACAAGGGCTTTTGCATATAAGGCTAGATATGAAATGTTAACATTTGTACTCCTATATACAATGAGCTAAATCCCCATTCTCTGTGGTATGAAAGGTACTATAAGGGGACAAAATATAAGGACCCTTCCAGCTTTAACTCTTCAAGACTCAATAATTCTGTTCTGCTTAAGGTATGAAACGAGCGTTTACGTTATTGATCCCCTAAGATCCCCTGTGCTTTGGTCCTGCGTTCCTTGTGTCAGGGTGGTTGCCCTGAAGGCTTGCCATTACCCTACCTGTTCTTGTGGCAGATGCCATGTTTATCACATGGTTGGAGAGTGTCAGGATCTGTGTCAAGACCAGAGCTCATCATGTGGCTCATATCTGTGCCCAAGATTGCTGCTCAGTCTATGGTTATGGAACTGAGAAAATTGTCCAATTGAGATCTTTGAAATCAGGCCTTTGGGCTCATTACCACATGTCTGCTCCACTTAGCTGATCTGCCAAACTGCTAACGGGTTCTGGGCATAGACTCGAGGCTTCTTCTAGTCCTGGCTGTGACCAACTTTGTATATTTGGAAGCTGGAAGGAAAAGGGATACTCCAGATCCCCTAACTTCCAGTGCTTCTCTCCAAGACAACACTAATTCACGTATTAGAGTTGCCTGTTTCATGACTGGGAGCTCCTGAAGGGAGGCCGCTCCACCTAACTCTTCTGTTTTCATGAATTCATTATTCCTGCCCATTTTAATTGAGGGATTTCTTTGTATAGTCTTAGTTGCAGAGACTATACTAGGTGTTGGAGATATTTAGAAGTGAGCAAGCCAAACACAGTCTCTACCTTCATGCAGGTTAGTATCTCTCAAGGAATGAGAAAATAGGGTTTATGATGGGAGAGGGGTATAGGGTGCCTAATGGAACAGAGAGCAAGCGTCCGAACTAAGTGTGGCATCTGAGAAAGTCATTTGAGGAGTTTATGTTTAACTCAAGGCCAGACAGATAAATGGTAATTGACCAAATGAAGGGTACTAGGGGAATAGATTACAAATAGGGGAAACAGCTTGTGTGAAGTCCTGCAAGTAAAAGAGTTGACCCATTGAAGGAGTCACAGGAGGGCCAGTTTGAGCCTTCTGACGGAACTATTCTATATCTTAACTGCAGTGGTCAATGATTCTACACATGTGATAAAGTTGCATAGAACGAAATACACACAAATGAGTACATGTAAAACTGATGTGATATAAGGTCAATGGATTGTATATCAATGTCCATTTTGTGGGTGTGAACGTTGCACTATAGTATGCCAAATGTTACCACTGGGGAAACTGGGTTAAAAGCACATAAGCTCTCTCTGGATTGTTTCTTACAACAGCATGTGCATCTAGAATTATGTCAAAATAAAAAGTTAGAATAAGAAGGAGGAGGGGGAGAACCAGGCAGTGGCCATGGGGTTGAAGCAGAAATGAAGGGCTATGTAAGGTGAGTTGAGCTCAGAGAATTGATAGACCCTACAGGATTTCTATCACGTGGGGCTTCATCTGAGGACAGATGAGGAGCCTTTGGCAAGTCTTATTTGAGGAGTAACATGATCAGATTTGCACTCGAAGACGATCACTCTGGTTTGGAGAATGCATTGGGGAGGGGTATGATTAAGAACAGAGAAATGAAAATGAAAATGGGTTATGGTGCATAAGAAGGCACACAGGTAGATTTGAGAGGTATTTATGGGGCAGAATCATTAGGATTTGATGACTGAGAGGTGAGAGGACAGGAGGAGTCAAGAACTCACAGGTTTCTAACCTGGTCACTGGTGGATAATGGGTCTCTTTCCTACAATAGAGAACATATTGAGAAGAAATAGGCTTGGGGAGAAAGGTTTGAAGAGATGGGTTCGGAATATTTGAGATGCCATTTAGACCTCAAAGTCCAGATGTCTAGTAAGTGGCTGTGTGTATGTGTCAGGAGCACAGAAAAGAAATCTGCACTCAGTGTGTGAGTACACAGAATAAGAAGGCCAGAATTCTAGGGCAGAATGCTGAAGAATACTGGCATCTAAAATGTGGGTCAAAGAGGCGGAGCCTACCATGGAGACTGAGGGTTATTGAAGAGCTTGGAAGGAAATCATGACAACTGAAGTCAAGGGGCGAAACGGTTTCTGAAAAAAGGCAAAATGAAAGGAATTCATTTCAATGGTCTAAATGCTGCTGAGACCAAATGGAGGGACGTGCCCTTGAATTCAGTAGCTCATTGGTGACCTTGGGGAGCAGGTTCATCGAGGCAAAGGCCACAGAGCAGTGGGGCTGAGGAGTGAGTGGGAGGTGAGTGGAGGCTGACAAGTGTGGGCTGTACTTTCTTTCAAAAAGTTTTGCTTGTGAAGAGGAGGAGAGAAGGAAGTAACGAAAGGTGAGGCAGAGGTGACCAAGGGATTCAAGGCTGGGAAAGACCTGAACATGTGTAAGCACAGGTACCGGGGGCCTCCAAGGGGAAGAGGAAGATCCAGTGTAAAGCACAGGGTCTGGCACGAGGCAGGTACTCTGTGGACACCGAGTGCCTTCTGAAACAAATGAGCAGGGAGAGCGTTTTCGTACATATAGTCTCTGGGTTCTGTCGCACACCACTAACTAGTCTAAAAATGTTGGTGTGCTTCCTCTTTCTGGAACAGCTGGGCCATTAAGAACTGCATGAAAAGCACCTTTTCAAACTCCCTAGAGGAGGCTCTATTTCAGATCTGAGCCAAGGTGCTTCCTCTCGAAGGGCCTGTGTGGCTGGATTTGCCCCTCCCACAGCAGCCCCCAGCGCGGGCTCCCAGCACAAGGACAGAGCCCCGGAGCAGCAGCAGACAGAACGGTTTCCACTGTGGCTTCTTGCCCCCCAAGCCCAGGGTGCCCATCCACTCTCGGGGAATCAGCATGACTGGGCAACGGGCGTATTCTCTAACTGATGACTTCTTATCCACTTTGAAAAGGCAGTATGGCTGACTAGATCACCTCAACAGCTTCAGAGGGTGTGCTTAGAGACAATCATCTCATTGTGTTTAATGTAGACACCCTTCAATGTCAGTTGTCTCCCCTTACGTGCTGCCAATAGTTTGAAAATGTGCTTAACTTTCTTGTTTATACAGTAGGTAGCAGTTCATGGGTTGTTGTGAACAGGAAAATGAGAACAGAAATAAAAGAGCCAGGCATATATTAGTTTCTTAATAAATCTACGTTTCCATCCCCTTCTTACCAGGAAGCAAAATTTCCTTTTCTCTCAGCAAATACCCAAGTCTTGAGTCTGAGGACAAAGGGGCTGGACTTAGAGAGAAAAGAGTATCTCAGGAAGCACCTGATATGGCTTCACCTCAGAGTAATACCATCTGTCCTTCGGGCAGGTTTTTTTTTTTTTTCCTTTTTGCGGGGGTGGGGGGTGTCCCCCTGTAAGAAAACTTTAGATTTAATATGTGAGGTGAAAATCCAGGCTACATGATACATTGAGGGTGGGGGAGAGTTTGTGAGAGAAATGTTCTTCATGTTATAAAAAGGCTCCTTTGCTTTATCACAAAGTTTCTTTAAATATGTGCTCCCTTGGTGCAATTAAGCATTTGTTTACAGATCATTAATTATCTGGCAGAGAGGCTTGGCTGGAAGGATTGTGGCCCAGAGGCACAGCTGGAGAGTTGGGAGCTTGTGCCAAGTGAGACTCCATCAGAAGCAGTGACAGTAAAGTTCAGAAATGACTGTGTAAATCGAGATGCAAAGGAAGCCCATTTCCAAGACCTGAGTGTCCGAGCACTCTGAGACCTCTAGCTGGGCTACATGGGTGAGTGGTGGACCATCCGGCAAATCAGGGAAGGCAGCGGGTGAACAGGGAGGAGGAGGTATGGCTGAGCGTAGAAAGAAGGGTCTAGTTCAATCTGGGACATTCTGAGGAGGAAGTGCCTGCAGGATATCAAGTTGGAGAAAGAAGTCTAGACGGCAGGTACATATCAGTACTGTGCTCTAGCGGTGTTTAAACATTTCTAGTTCCCTAAAAATTCCAAAACTATTTCACGCTTCTTTGCTTCTGCACACACTGGGCTCTCTAGCCCGAATGCCGTCTCTCCTCCTTACCCTCCCGTACCTGCGGAGCTTCTGGCTCCTGCTTCCGCAGGCTGACACAGGCTGTCCATTTCCTGGACAAACTACCTCCACTTATACATAATTAGCCCCGACGCGCACAAGGGGCCTTCCTGGTTTAACCAAAAATCACATAATTGAGTAAATGTAACAGGCTCAGCTAAGAGAACTCAAATATTATTCTACTTCTGTTATCATGCTTGCATTTGCTGCCTTGCATGCCTCCCCTGTTGTATTAGTTTGCTTGGGCTGCCACAACAAAGTACCATAAACTGGGTGGCTTAAAACAACAGAAATGTATTCTCTCACTGTTCAGAGGCTGGAAGTCCAAAAGCAAAGTGTCAGTAGAGCCATTCTGCCCTGAGGCTCACAGAATCCTTTGCCTGGTCCCAGTTTCTGGCGGTGGCTGTCAATCCTTTGGTGCTGCTTAGCTAACAGGTGCATCACTCATTCGCTGCCTCCGTGATCACATAGCATCATCCCTATGTGTGTCTGTTTTCACGTGATGTTTTTCACTTCTTATAAGGACGTCAGTCGTACTGCATCAGGGCCCACCCTCATGACCTCATCTTAACTTGAGTACAGCTACCTTATTTCTAAATAAGGGCACATTTTCAGATACCAGGGGTTAAGACTTCAACATAGCTTTTGAAGGACACAATTCAACCCATAACAAACATTAAAAAAAAATATTTCCTGTAGGGTAAGGACCATTTCTTGTTTGTCTCTGTCCCAACACTTAGCACAAGGTCTGGCACGGAGCAAGTGCCCAGGAAGTATTTTTTTGAATGATTGACGATAAACCCGTGCTTTCTACATCCGAGTTTTAAAATGCTTTGTGTATACCAGTGCCCACTGTGTGCAAAGATCTATGCTAGATGCTGGTTGTATGCTCTCTTATTTAATTGTATCAAGTGCCCTGGGAGGTCGGGCTCCCTACCCCACAGGTAAGGAAGCCAGACTTGAGAGTAATCAAGTGATTAGCTCAGGTCTGCACAGTGAATTGGCTGTGGAGCTGGGGTTTGAAATCAGGTTTGTCTGATTTCAAAGCTCATAAATCGCTCCAATACATTCTGCTGCCTTTTCTTTCATCTTTGCTTTAGTCAACCCTCTTTGGGAATCTAGACTGCCTCAGATATACTTAGGGCAAGCCCCAAAACTGGTTGGGTTCATGCTTTGGCCTGAGTGTTAGAGAATCAACAATATCCCTTAATATGGGGGTGGGGAATAGAGGAGAGTACAGAGGGGCCAGCATGCAAATGGCAGTGGGGCTGGAGAGAGACTTCAAGGGGAAGGTGATGCCTAGGAGGTCTTCTCACGAACCCCTCCCAACTAGGAAAGGATTTTTTCAATGCTTAACCTTGAAGGTGATGAAATATATATTCTCTAGGACTAGGCAAGCTAACACCACAGCCATGGGCGAGATCACCTTTTACTGAAGGCTTTCCCCTGTGGTCAGGAGAACGCGTGGCAGTGCAGCGCAGAGAAAAGGCCTGTGAGAAGCTGGGCTCCAGTCCTGACTCAGTCCAAGACAAACTCTCTGACTTTGGGTAAATCATTGTCCTGATGTCCTGTTTCATCATCTCTAGAATGAGAGGTTTGGGCTGTAAGTTCTCTGAAGTCACTATTCTTAGTTTCCTGCTTCTACAGAATCTGTTTCCGTTTTATAACTCTATTTTAAGGTGTTTATTACATTGCCAAGAAAAGAGAAAAAAAAGAAAACCTTCAGGATGAAATTTCTTTATGCCAAGGAACAGATTTTTTTTTTCTTTTACCTTTTTTTTTTTTTTTCTGCATACATAGCTCTTCTTTGCTTCTTTCATGTCTGTCTTTCTGTCTTTTCATTCTAGTAACTCTCACAAGTTTTCTCAGTGGCAACAAGCACTCTCTGGCATGGCCCTTCCTTTTCTTAATACCAAAGATAAGGATTTGCTCAAGAAGTAAAAACCATGTGGACAGGGCTTGTCTGGCTCCTGTGTTAGTGAATCAGTTATGTGTTCCTGCTGTGACCTTTCCAAACAGAGAGGTGGAAGAGAAAAGGGTACATAGGTCCAGCTTGTTTAGCTTCGGGCAGTTTGGCAGCACCCTTGCCAAGTGTAAGCATGGTGATTTCACTTTCTACTCCACTTTCAGCTTCGTGTCAGTGTGCAGGCCCCAAGTGAACGTTTCCTGGCAGACTCTTTTTTCCTTGGACATTGAGCATTTCAAGTGGAAAAATGTACCTTGTTTGTGCAGTTGAGGTCTGCCTCCACCTGGGGAGTGGTTAAGAGTCAGAGGAATAGAGAGTTTTTGAACGTTTCATCTTTAAAGGTCGCAGCAGCAGAGAAGGGTTGGCTTGGGAAAAGAATGTTCCTCTTGCCAAGAGTCCATGCCCCAGCTGTCTCCTAGCTGATGAGTCTGGCTGACAGAGGACCACAGAGTCCTTCCCCTGGTAACTTGGAGTGATTGATCACTGTTTGCGTATTTCAACAACACATTTTTAATCTGTAAGCTTATTGCATATCATCGCCCACCTTTCATGGGTTCCCTTTGCCTTTTGTTCCCTGAGGAACTAGGGGACAGGATCTGGATTTTCCATTCAAGTACCTCTTAACTCTACTCAAACCACAGTTGGTGCTGTCAGAAGAGTACAGCCTCCCAGATGTAGCATGCACTTGCTGGAGGGACTTAACATACCACCTGAATGACAAACAGTACGCCAGGGACTGCTGGAGGCAACACAGCAAAGTGGAAATTGCATAGACTTCATACCAGGTTTGAATCCAGGGCATGCCTTGAGCCCTCACTTTCCCTCTCTGAACCTCAGCTGATATATCTGTAAAATAAAGAGAACAGTACTTTCTAAAGTGATGCTGAGTATTGCATACATAGTACCTCATTACCAGGGACAGAGAAGGGAGCGCAACAAATTTTAGTCCTGTCTCTTTCTCTCATTTACATATATTATCTTATTCTCTCCTCTCAACAATCCTAAAATGCTTAGTTTCCCACTTTATAGATTAACAAACTCAGTTTGTGTGGTTTTACACTGTATCCCAAGTATTAAGCAGAGCTTCTGGCACATAATAAGGCCTCAACAAATAGTTCATTAGTAAATGACTGACTTACTGAATGAATGAATGAATGAATGAATGAATGAATGAATGAATGAGTAAGGCAGTCTTACAGGGGTTAAGAATCTTGCCCAAATTTCCACAGCTAGTATCCAGATGAGTTAGGACTTAAGGCAGAGCATCACAGAAAAAAATCATACAAGGAGACAAAAAAAAAGAGAACACAGAAATGGGAACAGAAATGCATAACATAATTCATCCCTTTTTTATTATTGAGATCACTATGTTTCACAGTTCCAAAAGCATGTTTTAAATATACAAAATCTGAAAATGATTTTAAAAACAGCCAATAAAACCCCAACCTCAAGTCCCCAAACTTCATAAAAGGAGAGATCTTACTAAGGTTCCAGCTTTCTTCATCAAGGCATACTGCCCCAGTGTTGGCCAGGAAAGGATGCTGGTGGCATCTCTGCAGTACTAGTGCCCAGCCTTCAGGGAGAGACACTTCCCTCAAAAATGTCTGGCTTCTGGGCATCTGTCCTGGTCATTACCCTGTGACTTCCGGAAAGGAAAAGGTAATTAGAAACACTTAGAAAATGGGAATGAAAGAGACAACTGGTGGGTTTTGGAACTTACTGTGAGACATTGTGTCTATGGGGCACTTTACAAGCATAGTCTGTTAGACCCCATGACAACCTTATAAAACTCTATTGGACAGCTGAAAAACCTGAGAGTCAGAGATTTGCCCAAGGACCCACAGTACCTTGGTAATGGAGCAGTAATTGAATCCAAATTGAATTCAAAGCCCCTGCACTTTTCACTTTTCATTTTGCCTTATAACCTCTTCTGTGCCGTGCCACCTCTCCAGAATGGGTCCCAGAGCCAGAAGTAGAGCTCAGTGATCAGAGACCATGTGATGGCCCAGCAGTGTGGCAGGACACTTTCACAGGGTAGAAGGAGGGCCCCGGCCAGTAACCTACACTGCCTACCAGTTGAGTTAAACTTCACCCCAGCTACTTCATCCAGTCTCACCGACTTTTCTGTGCCTTCCTCCTGTCCGTCCCATGTTTTAGAGAGAAAAAAAAATGCCTCACCCTTAACAGATTATCTCTTTTTCCTCCATTCTTGCCATTTTTTCCCCATGATAATAAAGGTATGCCTGATCGTAAAGAAAAGGATAGGATTTTCAAATTCTGCACTCCAGTTTGCCAACCACCAGCACTCACGGAATATATGAAAAAGAAATATCAACAGAAAATGTGTTGTATATTGTATATATGAGTCCTTTTTCCATCATAATATACAAACTCAGAAGTCAAGGACTTTTTGGATTAGCATAATAGGTGGCCCTGTTGTGCTGCTAAATGAATTGGTTTTGAGTAAATAAAAGAAAGCCTTCTTTATACTGTGGATTGAATCTAGTCCATTTCCATCCACCACGACATAGGATGGAAATATCAGTGAAGTCCAAGGTGCGTTTTGAGATAGTGCCTGCCAGGGTCTCACCTGGACCAAGAAAGGTGATCCGGACATCCCTAGAGAATCAGCATGTGACCCTGTGAGGATGAAGGCGCTGTCATTTCCCCATCCTTGCTGGAAGGGGACAGATCGCTCTCAGTGAGGCAAGACTCAGGCTCAGAAGGAGGCAGAATTGGGGTAGAAATCTGGGGTTAGAGCTCTAGACTCAAGTAGCCTGAGTTTGAATCCTGGCTCCACTATTTACTCCTATGTGACCTTGGACACGTTACCGAACATCCCTATGTCGTGCCTTCAGTTCTTCAACTTTAAAATGAGGCTAACACTAATTGCCTCCCACCCAGGATAGTTTTTGAGGATTCAATGAGAAATGTCTGTAAAGCTAGGCATGAAGTTCACTGCCGTTATTCCTGCCCTTATTCTTATTCCTCCAAGCAGGGTAATAATAGCAGGGTAAGAATGAAGGGCAGGGGGTGGGGGGAGTAGATATCTCTGACCAGAGCCCTCCAGTCTTCTGTTCTGGCTCAGAGGAGTTTCCACCCAGGCCTGGCTATTACAGGTGATTCCCCACAAGTTCCAAGTCTCTGGCCAGAAGAGAGGGTAAGACTAGAAATCTGCTTTAACAGTTAGAAACTTCAGAGTGCTTGAAAAATTCACAGTCTCTGGAATAAGGAGGACATTATTTAAGAAACCCCAGATAATGGAGTCAAATCATCAGTGTTCACGGAATCATTGGCTGCTCAAGCTAGGGCTGCTTGGAATGATAGATACCCTTTCCCCTAAGGTCTGGTTCTGATATTTCCAGGTGGGGATTCAAGCCTCTGGGAAAAAGGGAGAGGGGATTAAATCCCACAGTCGATTCAGCGGTGTGCTGCCTCAGGAAACTCGGAGGTATAAGGCCTATGTCCCAGGCTTTGGTTCAGGAAGCCGAGTCTTCTCTGTGTAACTGTAACCAATTCTGTCACCTGTCCAAGTCTTAGTTTCCTCAAAGAAAAGTGGAGGTAACAGCGCTGACCTTATGAGGTGTTTTGAAACAATTAAAGGAGCTAATATGTAAAACAACCAGTACAGTTCCTATCCCAGAAGTCAATGATTCTTAGTTCCATTTTCATCCCTTTCCTCTGATTATGTACTGAATTTATGGTGTGGCTAGGAGACATTCTTAAGACAATCAGTTCATGGTTTGCTGTGTGCTTCTGAGATGACTTAACCCTCTGAATGAACATTCCCTTTTGTGCCAGAATGGCAGCCCAGACTTATCATACAAAAGCCCGAATGACAATCTGGAGTGGACTCTGGCCCTGTAAGGAACTGTCAAGGGCAGCCCCAAGATACTTAAGATGAACAGAGATGGTAACCAGATAGCAAACAGTTTTTGAATGAAGGTAAAGGCCTGGATTCAGATCATTCCGTTACCTCCCAAATAATGTTGACATCATCAGAAGACTAAGGTGAGGCAGCAGTCACCCTAACTGAGGAGGGGGTTGGAGAGTCAATGCTTTCCAGCCTACAGGAAGGGAAGAAGGAAGTCTAGCCTTGTAGGATGAGGTGGAATCATCATCTTGTTTCTGAGGGGCCCGGGGACTGTGTCATGAGGTTCTTGGTACTATTATATTACTATTATATTACTACATATACTATTGGTATTAGTGTGTGGCAACTATGTGTGAGTGTCAACATGACTTTTTCTGCTATGTGCATTTTTCTGTAATTACTCTATTTTGTTCTCTCTTTATATTTAGAAGAACATTTTGAAAATGTCCACCTGTCTAGTGATGCTAAGGGAAATCTACGAAAGGGGCTCTTATTGATTTTAGGGCCAAGTTGTGAAAGCCATACATGGTGGAGGCCCAGAAACAGACAGATACTCACCATCAGAAACTGAGACACAGAGGCACAAAATAAAGCTATTGGGACACCTCTCCCTCCTCAACTTGGGGGGCTTTCTTCTCCTCCAGGGTCTATGTTTCAGACATGCACTCCTTCAGTCAGTTTTTGTTTAGAGTCTCCCATGTGCCAGGCAAGGTGCCAGGATACAATAGTGAAGAAAACAGGTTCTCTTTTCTAGTGGAGTTTTTTACTGTAGTCACAGAGACAGACAATAACAGAATAAATATGCATTACATACCATGATAAACTCCATGAAGAATAATATGAGAAGCTGCGGAAATACATCCTGTGAAGTGGAATGGGAGGAGGAAGACAGGGAGACTTTCCTGAGGAAGTGACATTTCAGCTGAAAAAAAAAATAAATAAATAACAGAATGAGTTCATGTAATGAGGGAGACCAGAGGTAGCTTCTACAACTAATGGACCCCTAACTGAAATCCATAATTGAGGCAAGTTGTGTTCTTCTAAGGTAGGACAATTTTTAAATTTCTTTTTCAAAATCAAGTTACATGTTGTTCCCTTCTGACAATCTCTTCTCTTCATAAACTCCTTTGGGTCTTCATCCACTGGGAATTCATTTGCTTTGTGGTGCTTATGTAGAGGATATACAGTCAACCGTCATATCCGAGGGTTTCCATGGATTCAACCAACCTTGGATGGAAAACAGTATTTTCAATCCGCGGTTGGAAATTCTTGGATGTGGAGGGCTGGCTGGATGCTTTGTTCTGTGCTGTTTTGTATAAGGGCCTTGAGCATCTGCGGATTTGGGGATCCCCACGGGGTCCTGGACCTAGTCCCCCCACAGACACAGAGGGAGAGCTGTACTGTTCCCACAGTAAAATGCCTGGATTCTGATCATTCATGTAACCAACTCCTGCCTGTGACCCACGTGAGATCATCACGTAACTGAGATAGGATTGGTTGAACTTGACCGTGGTCTCCTTGATTTGAACATCAAGCCAAGATGCACATTCACAAGATTCTGGTTACTGTAAACGCTTCTGCATTTTATATCTTATACAATGCATGCAGGTTTTTGTTTTCCCTAAGAAAACACTCAACAAAGACAGTTTGAAAGAATGCATGGCTCCACATCCAATATCTTGGAAGTGTTTGCTGCAAGTTAGGGCAAGGCCGGAAGCCTGAGAGGCTTTTAAACGTGTGAGATCTGAGCGCTTTTTTGGTGACTGGGACCTGTGCCCACAGGCTCTGGTTTAAAGCCTGTCTGAAAGCCTTCCGGGGTGCTTGTGGGATAATTAATTATCAGTGTTGTTCAAATCATTATATTCAATTTAATTCAATGGACATTTATTGGGCACCCTACCCTCAGCACAGGTATAAGAGCTCTTCTAATAATAACTATAATAATCACGATAATAATAGCAACTATCATTTATTGAGAGCTAACCATGTGTTAGGCACAGTGCCAAGCATTGTACATGGGTTTTCTCATTTAGCCCCATAACAACCCTATGAAGTTGTATGGATCACTGTTCCCATGAAGAAAATGAGGCTTGGAGACATTAAGGAACGCCTCCATGGCCACACACTCAGTAAGGAGAGGACTCACTTACTTATTGGGCTGGGATTTGGAGCCAGGGCCTAAGATACAACGTGCCGTCTTCTTTTCACGTTGGTATGTCATATATCATATGAAGAAATTGTGCCTCGGAGAGGTTACATAGATATTTCAGAGTCCTATTTTCCCTGAAAATAATACCTATGCCTTGTCGAGGATGCCTGTATAACTAGCATGTTACCTGAAAACCTTCCAACTCAGAGGTACTCAGCGGAGCGGAACATTTTTTAAGATCCAGGTATTCCTGGTACACAGAGAGGGTCAAAAACTCCTGCCCTGATTCTCACAACACCTTCAGAAGGTATGTATCAATAGTCTCATTTTACAGGTCAGAAAACTGAGGCTCAGGGAGGTGAACTGTGTTGCCTGAAGTCACAGCAAAGATGTGGTAAAGTCGGGACTGAGCCCCTGGCCTGAGTTCAAAGCCCACGCTCCTTTAGCCCTCCAAGCTGTTACCTACACAAGTTGGCTTTCCCTCTAACTCCAAGCAACACTCATTGGCCTCTGAGCTGGTATTCACCGAGCTCCTCTCTTTCCTGCCTTTCCCCTCTCTACTGCCCCTTTCTTCCCCTGCCCCAAACCCCACAACCAAACTCAGCCAGACTTCATGAGCAGTGGTTCCCATGGATACATGGGGCTGATGCCCCAGCTCTGGGGTGACAGCACCCAGCTCAGGGCAGGGCTCACCAGGGGCCTCCTGACCATTACCAAAGTTTCTTCCTGACACCAACCTGAGAAGACAGAGGCCCTGAGCCCACAGCTCAGCAACTTACTTCTCTGGGCAAAAGTTTAAAACAATAAATAAACAATTTAAAAAGCAAATATTTGAAAAGTCAAATTAGGTATCACAGGAAATAGATGCAAACCATGAAAAAATGTGGTCAGTTATTAGCAGAGAGGTTAAAAAGACACGCTCCAATTGCTTTAAATATTCACAGAACCCAGGTCTCCTTAAAATAGTTTTGCAAAGTACATTGAGAATTCCATGAAGTAATATGAAACACAAGCCCCGCAGCTGCCACTGAACATGCTTCAGCTGGCTACACCGACGAGCTTGACATTAACCCAGGGCTCTGCAAAACTGAACAGGAAAGCACAATGGAGACCCAGTTGCAAAGCTGCCCCAGATGTGTACATTTTCTGCTCCATTAAAATGACTTGGATGAGAGGCAAAGCACATTTGGCCCACAGAAAGGGAGTTAGGGGAGGGGCAGGGGGAGGACAGGCAGTCACCTCATCACAGGCCTCCCACTCCCCAGTCTTGTCTCCCCTCCAAAACTTCCCCCACACCGCTTCTAGTCTAAACGTCTAAAATGCAAATAGGACCCCAAACCCTTCCGGGACTCTCTAGAGCCAAACTGCTTGTCATGTCTCAATTGTCTTAACTCTATCATGGGGTTAATAAAACCTATTTCAAGGGTTCTGTGTGAAATTAATTGAGATCACAGATACTCAGTGCCTGCCATGCAAGGTTTATACCATGTTTCCCCGAAAATAAGACCTAGCTGGACCCTCAGGTCTAATGTGCCTTTTGGAGCAAAAATTAATATAAGACCCGGTCTTATTTTACTATAAGATAAGACCGGGTCATTAATATAATATAATTTAATATAATATAATATAATACCAGATCTTATATTAATTTTTGCTCCGAAAGACTCATTAGAGCTGATGGTCTGGCTAGGTGTAATTTTCGGGGAAACACGGTAGTATTCTTGGGAGGATAAGTAGATACCACAATAATTATCACTGAACCCAGGTCATAGGAGGAAAGACAGGTGAAGAAAGTGAAGATGTCAGGACACAAGACAGATGAGATCCTAAGGAGACAGGAGCCTAAGTTTTCCCACATCTGAAGGGCTGACATGGAACTCTTGGTGGTGAACCTAGTAAGGCGGCTAAAAGGTAGAAGATTCTGCCTCAGTGTAAGTAATACCTTTCTAACAGTCAGTAGTGTCCAAAAGTTAAGGGGTGGTAGTAAACTTGCTGACATTAGGACTTTATAAGAGGTGCTTGGATGAGCATTTGGCAGGGATATTGAAGAGGGGATTCAACCATGACTGGTTGAACTTGCCGCTTTTAACTACCTCTGAAATCTGTACTTTTGAACTGCCTTTACTTGCCAATCAATGCATCATCAACATCTTGAGTTTCTGGTATGTGTAAAGCCTGGGGCTACGGTCTCTGGATCAAAGAGGTACCTGACTCAGTTTTCACTAGGGCAGAGGAAGCACTTAGTAGGTTCTCCATGAAGCTGTGTTAAAAGACTGACTGTGAGAGTCACACGAGAAGGAGAAACTCTGGCTAACTTTCAGTTTCTCTTAGGCTGCCCAGGGGTGTTTCTTTGAGTATCCTGTACCTGTCACATCTTCTCTGAATCCATTCTCCACACTTACATGCCAAGTGTGTTTGAGTCTGTGTTTACACTGTTGGATCCATGGCACTGTTTATTCTTGTCTTGTTCTGGGCCTTTGGGAAATGGAACTGCCCCCTTATGAGAATTATTTACACGGACTTGGGTGAGGAATCTGTTTGAACTTGAGTGTGCCGTGGTAGTTATTATGTCCAGGAATGTGTCTATCTTACAAGGAGTGCAAATCAGTGTTTTACCCGTTGGTCACTGGGAATAGGAAAGACAGCTCTGGGATTCAGCTCCAACCCTGAAAAGAGGGGACAAATATTCGAGAAAAACCATGCAAGAGATTTGCTATTCATGCTCTCGGTGTCTTTCTTTAATGCATTTGTTCTATAAGCATTTACTCTCCAGCCCTGTGCTAGGAAGCTGGAATGCTGAGCTCACTCAGCCTGTTTGTCACCCCTCAAAGAGCTCATTCTAATGACGGAAGATAAAAGATACTGGGACAGAATAGTAGAGACAGCCTGTGCTTGAGGAGAATCAGAGGTTAAAGAAGGCTTTGCAAAGAAGATGACATTCGAGCTGGTCTTCAGGGGAAGTTGAGGTCACCATGCCCTCCGGAAGGAAGGATATCCCAGAATGAGGGCAGAGCGAACACAAAGGTTTGGGACCTCATAAAACGTGCTATCTTGGGAAATGTCAAATAGTTTAATGTGTCTAGAGTGTACTGTGTCTGGGAAGGTGGTAAGAGATGAGATTGGTAACATATGTTTTGGGGTTACCCTCTTTTAGATGGGAATGGCAGTTGGCCATGCTGCTGCTTGAGATTATTTTGCAAACATAGTTTTGGAGTTTCATGGCCATTTCATTAAATATGGCCAACTCTGCACGATCCATCTTGTGAATTATCAGAAGCCTTGCTATACATTATTTCCCCTTGATGACCATAGGAATGTATTCTTAAAATCTCACTTAAGATCAGTCCAAAGAAACCATAATTATGAAGGTAAATCTGCTGGAACAATTCAGATTGGTTCCTCTTTTATCCATAAGTGTGTGGGGCATGGTAGGACCACCATCTGCCTCAGGACAACTCATGGTCACGTCCGACTGTCACTGCATATATACCAGAAGCTTGGGTTAAGGGAATTTGACCTGACCCTAGACATTTGGATCTGGGAGGTATGTGTTGATGGGGTTGACCTGTCCAATGTACTCCCCAAATCACAGTACAATAATTTGGGGGGTGGTTTGTCTACTTCATCATTAGTGTAGCTGATCAGAAATGTGAGCATCGTGCTTTAAAATAAAATATTTAATGCTTTCTGATTGTGAAGTAATACCTGCTTATTGTGGAAAATAGTTAAATATAAATTTATAAATATAAAACACAATGAAAAACAAAATCACCCACCACTACTAAGAAGCAACATTTGGGTGTATTTATTTTGTTTTACTTACAGGTTGAATTCATTAAAATGAATTTTTGAAAATACATAACATTTAATTGAGTCTGCCACCTCCATTAAGCATTCCTCTATGAGAACACTTTTCTCCCTATAACATAATTACTTATACTTTTTTAATACTCCCAGACCAGATTGTAAGGATTTGGAGGACAGCTAAAGTGTGTTATTCATATAGTGACCTAATTTTGGCACAGGAATCTAACACCGAGACTCAAGTTCTGATACACTGCCTACCACTGCACAGGAATCCCGGCGTGTGTCCTCATGGGCAGGCCTGCTCAGCTCTACTACCACTGCCCAGCCCAGAATCTGGCATGTAGTGCATGCCCAATAAATATTGGTTGCTTGGATAAATGAATGAATGACTGGGTGGCTGGGTGAATGTGGATTTTTATTTCATTCTCCACCCAAAATTCATCGAGTCCCTACCAAGTGCAAGGTCTGGGCTAGGCAATGGGGACATAAGTAGCCATATCTGATACAAAGCCCACCCTCTTGGAGGCATCAGTGTGAGGGTGCTGACCCCCTCTGATGTGGGATGGGGTTCCTATGAATGTGAGCCCCATTGGACTCTTTCAGCTCCTGTTCATGGCATGACTGGGGGGTGGGGGGACCCCAAACCCTCCAGGATCTCTTCTGCCTATGATATTAGGGCCAGAGCCAAGGCTGCCATTCCAGAGTCCCTGCACTCTTCAAGGTGCTCCAGAAATGTGCAGCTAGCCTTGGGCTAGCCTTCCTCGGAACACTCCTCCCCTTCCCACTTCATTCCAGCTGGTCCCGGGTCAGAACAGGCGTGTTGCGGAGGGGTGCTTCCCTGGAGAAGACTAAGGGGAGAGGGGCACCACTGCTACTCCGGCCGAGAGCAGCCCTTGACAAACCTTCCACCACCGCAGCCGGCTGGTCCAACTGGAAATCCCAGATAAGCCCTAGTTCTGTTCAGAACTAGTTTGGCAGCTCTGGGGGAACGTTTCTGCTAACTGACCCTCCCCACAGAGGGAGCTGGCAGTTCTGCAAAAAAGAAAAGAAAACTAAAGGGGCAGAGAGGCGTGGCTAAAATGATTTGAAACACTCCAAAATTCTGCTCGCTTGCAAGTGCAAGTTTACAGTTAAAGATCGGAACAAGATTGTGTCACACACACACACACACACACACACACACACACATTCATTCTCTCACACTCTCCCCTCTTTTGCAATATGGTTTTGTTGCCATGCAATTTGTTTTGCAACGCTATTATTGAAGCAATATAATCCTGCCAGCAGCGCGACTTTTAGTCAATGCATTTTTTTCTGCGATGCCATTATTATTAATTATTATTATTATTGTTGTTGTTGTTGTTGTTGTAATTCAATCTTTCTGCCCTTTCCCCTTCCTACTCGAAACGCGTTCCGGCTGTGATTGCTCGGGTCTGACTTTGCGAGTGGCGGTGCGCTTCCAAACCCCCCTCGCCCGCCCCCGGCCCCCCTTTCCCCTCCCTCTCTTTTCCGCGCCCAGGCCAGAGCAGCCGATTGGCAGAGCGGTGCTTTCAGGAACAATAACAGTGGGGGGACCCCGGGGCCCGGGGAGCCGCCCCGCCCCCCGGCCCGGCCGCGAGGCTCGCGCCCCGCGCTGGGTCCCCACCTCCGTGCCCGCCCCGCGGGCTGACCGGCCCAACGGGGGCCCGCCCCCGGCGCCCACCATGTACGCCTTTGTGCGGTTCCTGGAGGACAACGTCTGCTACGCGCTGCCCGTGTCGTGCGTGCGCGACTTCAGTCCCCGCTCACGGCTGGATTTTGACAACCAGAAGGTGTACGCCGTGTACCGGGGCCCAGAGGAGCTGGGCACCGGGCCCGACAGCCCTCCGCGCGCCCCCCGCGACTGGGGAGCGCTGCTGCTCCACAAGGCCCAGATCCTGGCGCTGGCAGGTGAGCGAGCGGGCTGGGAAGGACGGTGGGACTCGGGTGGGGGCCGGGACCCGGGGAGGGGGCCAGGCGCTGGGGCGGAGGGGTCCGGGGGGAGCCACTGCTTGCGCCGGCCTCCTCCCGCCCCCTAGGCTTGTCTTTGGGGGACGGGGTGTCTCTAAAAGGCCAGACCAGTTAAAAATACCGGATGGTCCCCTTTGTCTTCCCCGCTCCCCGACACTCCCGCGCTGTCAGTCTGTCTCCATCTCTGTTTCTGTCTATTCCCCAGACTCTTGTCTCTTCACTTTCTCTCCCAGCCTGTTTGTACTTTCTCTGTCTCTCACCTCTTTACCTCTCATCCAGTTTCTTCCCTCTACGCTCCTTCGGTGTCTTTAAGTTTCTCTAGCCATCTGTCTCTCTCCCTTTAAGGCCCTTGGTACCTCCTGGGAGTGAGAGGCAAGGCGGATATTGTCAGACTCTTCTAGGTGGGAGTCCCTCTTCACAGAGGGAAGCTATGACATCCTTGTCCCATCCGGGCCATCAATGGACAGCTTGAGGTGGCCTTGATCACCGAGTAGCGCTCTCTCTGGCCCCTCCCTCGCCAAGTGGTGGAGATAAGGGGGTAGTGGTCCTCAGCTTCCCTCAGCCTCCACACCCCTTTTGAATCCCCCGGAAAGAGTTTCTAGGTAAGGATAAGATCGGACCTCCCACTCCTGTTTTCCTAGGGCCCTGAAAAACAGGCAAGGCAGGTGGTCTCCTCCCCATTTGACAGATGAGGCCCCTGGGATTCAGCTGGGGATAGGACAAGAACCCCTCCCTCTTCAACCTCCTACACTAAGTTCTTTTTGCCGTGCTGGGGCACCTTTTCCTTTGTAAAGAGAATGCAGTGGACCCTCTTTCCTAGCTAGTTGTAGGAGGCTTGGGTATAGACGGGAGAGGAAGAGGGAAGTATCACTTCCGTTTTGGGGAGCAGCCTTTAGCTGCTGCTGGTAAGGAGGGTGTATCTTACAGTGGGTGAGAGCCATCCTGCCCTCCACATGGAAGGGAAGACCAGGCGTTAGGAACTGAGTGAAGCTATTGCTAGTATTTTGTAGTTTTGAGTCCTTTCCTGTTTTTTCCAACTTCCTTTGCCTTCTCACCCTTAGCCTAACAGATAGATCCAGCATGTATCATATTTAAATTTGGCAGATTAGGAAAGTGGCAAGAAACAGAGAAGTGACTTGCCCAGGGCCCCTGGCGAATTAGCAGGACATTAGGGCTCTGGCTCATGACTTGTTCCTGTTGCCTCTGGAAAGTATGTCGGTTTGCAGGAGTTGAGAAGTGGAAACTGATCAGCACCTGGGGCCCTTTTTGACAGACTGTATCCTCTCCACCTCCTGGACCAGGGGTGTAGATCCTCTCTCAACACCTGGGGGCACCTGGGGCCAGTAAAACAGAAGGAGTGGGAGTATGTAGAAAAGGGAAACCTTTGTGATGGATTAGGTTTTATTTTGTTTGCTTGCTTACTTTTAATTACCTGAGGGAAGGGATGAGGAGTTACTTCCCCAAGAGTGTCGACCTGAGGAAGTTGTAACTAGATTATAACCTTAGCTCCCCTTTGACTAGAAGAAAAGAAAGCATGCTTCCTGGTGATTGCATGTACTCCTGTATCTGGAAGGGCCTTGGGAGAGGGGAAGTGATGTCTGAAGGAGTCAGTGGTATGTATGTATCTTAGTGTGGAGGGGTTGCTTTCCTCTTTTGGAGATTGTCCATCCATTTATTCACTCAGCAAACAGAAGCACTGTGCTTGGCTTTTCAGGCACTGCTCAGAGGCTGCTCAGGCAGGTGGCAACCCCCACTGACTCTGATTTTAAAAATCAGTGGAAGTCCTCATAAGTAAGACACATGTTATTATTGGTCTGAGGACCACGAAATTTGAATCTATAGACAATTCATCCTCCAAATTAGAATGTTGACAAATCTCCGGGGTTATTTTAAAAACCAAAGCAACATCTGGAAATTGACAGAGTAGATCCAGAGAAGAATTGTAGCACCAGTTTGAGCAAAGTGAGTCGCAAAGCGCTTTCCCCCACCTCTCTTGTTTTTTATCTTGGGAGGAGAAAGGGGGAAAAAAATAAAAGAAAGATACACTTGAGGTTGGCCAGACCCCATTTGAATTCCAATCAGCGGGTTAATTTTTAAATTGGAGCCTCTGCCCTGGCTGCAGGCCTGATGGGAAGGGCCAGGGTGGGTGTGGGACTTCTTTTATGCAGGAAGAACTCTCCTGTGTGGCTTGTAGCCCCATCCTGACTCAGTCACATGGGGTGGCTCTGAGAATTGCTTGCGGTGACATCATCTGAAAGAGCTCATCTTCTGCCATCCCCTAGATGTGACTACAACTGTGTGTGGCACCAAATGTGAGGATGTGATCCCTCAAGGGGAGCAGAGATGGCTTTATGTTTGTGAATTAGCCATGAGTAATTAATCCATGTCTGGTACCAAGAGCAGGGTTTCCGAGGCACTTTCGGGGCTGCTTGATGGCTTTTGGTGAGAAGTGTGTTACTTTACTGAATATTTTCCCTATTGTGCCAGGCCAAGGCAGAGCTACCATCACGTGTCCCTCTTCTAGTATTCAGGAATAGTCAGAGCCGACTGCCGTGGGACTTGGCGCTTTTCCAGCACAGGGTAGTTAGCACCATGGTTTCAGTGTGTCAGACCCTAGCATAGCCCTCTTCTCACCAAACTCATTTCATTCAAGGAAAAAAAACCCTTTTATTCACAGTCTTACTGTGTGCCTGTGCACCATCTTTGTTAGTTCTCCCCAGGACCCTGTGGGTAGAGATTGCTGTTGTTATGATTTCCATTTCGTAGATGAGGACACTGAGGCCCAGAGACTTGTCTGCAGTGCACAGCTAATAAATCGCAAAGCCAGGCTTGGAACCCAGGTCTTCCCGTGTCAGACCCCCACCTGGCAATCTCCTCTGTAAAGTAGTTGATGTACCATTAGCCGCACAGCCTGCTTGAAAAGAGTGAAGTGAAACAGAAGAACTGTCCGTGAAGCTTTACAGCTCAAGGTGGGTTTCGAGCCAGAGAACCGTTTTAGTCTGAGTTTTCTCCTCTCTCACCAGCCTCCCTCCTACAGAGCACACACACCTTGCCCTCTGCCTTCACATGTCCTTTTTCTGAGGAAATCTCAAAGGAGCTACCACCCGCCATGGAGAGTTCACAGACCTCAAGACTTACTTACCCTCAGACTGTGGTCTCTCCTTATTAATTCTCATTCATTTGCCAAACAGGTTGTGAAAGTGAGAGCTACCCATTTGGAGAGCTCACCATTATCTAATTGCAATCCAGCCTGCTACTGGGGGCTCACCGTATTGAATTTTGGGTGTTTTTGCAGGGTTAAAACGGGTCTCTCTGGGCTCAGAATCTTAATTCTATGCTGTTCTATCCAGGCACCTATGCTGTAGTACTATTTAGGTGTTACATAATATTATATAGAATATTTAGCTAAATATTCCCTTTGTGTCCAGTGTTCCTTACTGCTTCCTACATGCCAGGCCCAGGGCTGTAACAAGCGAACACACCAGTGCACCAACACATCTGACGCACTGGGATTGACATGCAGCACGACCCCAGGGGAGACAGAGCTAACTTTTTAGGCCCTACTACGTAAGGTCTCTGTCGGGGGCAAGGTGATGAATAAGAAACCGGCATGGTCCTCAGGGAGTCCGTAGTCTGTGCGCCCAGCGTAAGTGCGAAACAGGGTGAAGCCTGGCACACAGAAGGGGGCAGTGCTAGGTGGGTTCTGTCGCTTATCTGTTACGTCCTTCTGTGCCAGCTCCACGGCCACGGCCTGCAGTCAGGCCGTCACCAGCTTTTACTCCTCCAAACCAGTGCAGCAGTCTCCCAGCCGCTCACCCAGTCTATTTTCCAGGTTGCTGTCAGAATAATCTTCTAAAACAGTCTTAGAACCATCCCAGCTCCTGCTGCCTTCGGAGTGAAACTTCAGCCCCACCTCACTTCTCCAGCTCTGCCCACCCTTCCCTCTGCCCCTAGATCTGCGGTATTTCTTGCCATCTTGAGAACATACCTTCAGGTATCTCTTTGAGCCAATCAGGATGGACTAATCATTGTGCGACATGGGGCCTCTGCCCACAAAGCTCACCTTCCAATGGGGAAGGCAGACATGCGACATGTTTGTGGTCCCAGAAACTGAGCGCTGTGATCCATGCCCAAGGGGCATTATGGATCTTGGCAGTTTGCGTCTTGTTTTGGTTAGTGGTTAATGTGCCTGTCCTACGAGACAGCGGCCTCCTCCACAGCCAGGGCCTGCCCACCTTGCCTGGTATCCACACTTCCTGACACAAGAGTCCTCAGCTGTCAACCCATGTTGAACTCGGGAACTTTGGGGAGACAGGTGCGTTGTTTAGGCTTGGGGAGAGGAAGTAGAGGGGGCAGAAACTTCTGTAAGCAGCAACGTGTTTTTCAGAACACAAACCTGCAGTGGGATTTTGAGGTTTCATTCAACTTTGTTCATCTGGAAAAAGTCAACATTCTTTATCACTCCCTTGACTAGAAGAAACCCCATACTGGGGGAAAATAGCTTCCAAAAGCCACGTTCTTCTTGCTTTGGTAATTTTAGCTCATTCAGGGCTCAGGTCCCAGCTTGGCATTGTCGGTCCAAATAGATCAATTGCTCCAGAAATGCTTTGGAAT
Organism: Rhinolophus sinicus; assembly: GCF_036562045.2. Classification (NCBI taxonomy): domain Eukaryota; kingdom Metazoa; phylum Chordata; class Mammalia; order Chiroptera; family Rhinolophidae; genus Rhinolophus; species Rhinolophus sinicus. The sequence goes on along the minus strand of NC_133756.1, from coordinate 19,404,381 downwards.
GTCTACAAAGTTAGCAGCGGAGCAGGGGACTGGCCGATTTCATATGCAAAGATTGTTGCATGTCATCAGTGGGAGACTGCCAACAAAAGGATTTTTTTTTTTTTTTTTTTTTTAAAGGCAAGTAAAAACTTTTAATTTAGGTTTTGACATCTAAGATTGGAACTTGCCTGCTGTCATCTGTTGCAGATTCTACTGAAATGTTAACCATTGAAGGTTCAATCTGATGTGATTTGTCTTGTTCAAAAACCACATATTTGTTACAACTAAATGGTATGTGTTACAGAGTACTTTAGAGCTCTGGTTCACAGGATGAAAGGAAAAAAATGCCCTAGGCAAGCTTAGGTCTTGCTTTATTTTGTGGTGTTTTGTTATTCAAGAACACACTAGTTTTTATTTTAAAAAACATACCAGAAAAGTGAAATTCAAATTTAGATCGTTGACTCCAACATAAAGTCCCTTTCTACTGTGCCTGCCTGCTCTGTCTTATAAGCCCCTTAGAGAGATGTGTGTACTTTTACATTTTAAAATGCTTACCAGCAAAACATACATATCCTGAAAAAGTCTTCTCTGGTTCAGTTAAATTCTGCAGATAGTGAGTTATACTAGGTGGTCAGCACTGTACTAGAGGGAAATGCAGGAGGAATAGGCATTGTTTATCACCTTAAATGACTAATTTACTAAATATTAAGTACTTACCAGATTCCAAGTTCAATGCTAGGAATTTGCATATACTTTATCTACAGCCTTATGAGACGGGGCTTCTTGTTACCCCAGGAGAAGAGAGCTACTCAGACAATTGGTGGGTCCTATCAGTGCCAGGCAGTGGGCAAAGTCTTCCCACGTGCACAAGTCTTGTGCGGAAGTGTGGGCCAGTTCAGTCAAAAAGGAAGCTACCTAAGCCGAGGTAGCGATGGTCGTGATGGATCTGAGATTTATGAAGAAAGGCGAATCCGTGGGGCTTGGGAACCAACTAGTTGTGGAGTGGTATGTGTTCATGATGTGATCTGGGCGCCCCTCCCTCCATGGACATAGTTGCTTAGAAGGGGAGATGATGAGTTTAGTTGGAAACACATTAAATCTTAGGGAGGCCCACGGGACATCTGGGCAGATTCTCCAGGAGAGCGCTCAGGCATGTGGCCCGAGGTTCAGGAGAGCGCTGTGAAACTTGGCTGAAGACCCCAATGTGGAAGTCATTAGCCAGGGGAGGGGAGAGGTTACAGTGGGAGAGGGTACAGAGTGAGAGAAGCATGCAGAGCAGGAGTCTTCAGAACACTGGCTTCTAAGAGCTCAGTGAAGAAGAAGAGCCCGAAAAAGGTGACTGGGAAGAAATGATATCAGTTGATGACCAGCAGAGATGGATGTCCTGGAAATCAAATGAGGCAGGTCTTTGGATCCCAAATCTAGACTCGTTTCTTTTGACGACTCAGCAACTGTTTTGTACTCTGAGCTCAGTGGTGGGACATAGGCTAGGATAGCTAAATACTACACATAAGCAAGAGAAGAAAAACTTCACATGGATGATGCTTTGGTAGCTTCAATGTCTGAGTTTTGCCCCAGTGGAGAATCAGACCTGCTCTTTGGGGTCCAGAAAGCAGAGTTAGGTCCCGAGAGTGGAATGCATAGGATTGGTGGGAACAGTGTAGTAATAGCAGAGAGAGCAGATGAGCGATGGAAAGGGACTCCAGCACGGTCATGACCTCCCTGTCACCGGAGGTGGCGGGCAGGTCAGCGATTTTCTGGACTAGAATCCTGCTCTGCTAGAGAATTTGGTTATGTGACCTCTGCGTCCCTTCCTTAATAGGAAGAAGTGTTAGCTGAAATAAGATAGGCTTTGAAGTCAGACAGTCTGGGTTGAAATCATGACTTTACTGCTTACAAGCTGTGTGACCTGAGGGAAATCACTTCTCTGGGTTCCAGGTGCTCACCTGTACCATGGAGCTACTAATCGGCTGGCCCACTCTGTTCTTGAGCAAGGTAACATGGGTCAGCGTCTGGCACATGGTAGGTACTTATCAGATACCGGCAGCTGTTAAGGATGGCAGTGGCTGAGAGTCACTGAGAGAACAGCTTGCTTAGTTGTGGGTGCCACCCTTTGTGGGAAGGAGAGATCTGAAGGAACAAGCGCATGTAAGGACCAGACAAGTTTAAATTTTAACTTTTGTGTTTTTTCACAGACGGCTTATCATCTCCACCCATGTTTTGCCCCGGTTTGACCCTACGCTGGTGGTACTTCACGCTGGCAACAGCCTGGTGAAGCACATGAGGGTGGCTAGACACAGGAGCTAGCAGGGTGAGGGTCCTGGTTTTGTCGGTGCCCCAGCCCTGTGCCAAGGCCAGTGAGGCGGTGGGAGTGAGAGCACAGCTGCCTGCTGAAACCTGGGGAGGCTTTCATTCCTCTCTGCAAAACATGTCTTCTCACATGTGCCCACCTGGGGGATTAGATCACTTGCTCTTACCCTGCACTACAGAAGAGGTCCCTGTGGCTGGAAGGACCTGGTGAGGTTCTAGTCCAGTCCTTGTGTTTTGCAGGAAAGAAAATGGAGAGCAGGCGATTGGGCACCCAGCAAGCTAGTTACAGAGCCCGGCCTTGAACTAATGTCTCCTGCTTTCTCTGTGCCATACCACAGCCGGCCACGCTTCTTTCTTGTTGTCTTGGCTGGATATAGCCCTTGAAACTTGAGAATTTTGTCTGTTTTGGATTTTATTAAAACAAACACCATCGGCCAGAGAATGCGACGTGCGTGTCTTCTCTGTGGCTTGTCTGTTTTTAATGCAAACATAAGAATTTACAGGATTTTTGAACAGATGAAAAACTTTAAACTCGCATATAGATATTTTTAAAACAAGACCAAGCCTTTGTAAAACATTTTATGTTTAGCCTTTCAGAATTTCACCCTAGCTAACAAGCCTACACTAAATTAATCTTTCTGATGTTGGATTCTTTAAATTATCCAGCATGATTATATGTAAAATGGGAATCAAGACAGCGCCTCTTCTATTTCCACTGTGTACTGCAAATTCTTCAGGGCTGTCTTCCCTTTTGAAGACTAGACTCGCATTGGGTTTCTTGTCAGCCTGCCTGTTTTCTAAAACACTGTTTGCTTATTACCAGGTCTCCATTCCCCCACCCCAGGTTAGTGGGATGTTTCTCCCTCTCGGGTTAGTAACAAGTACCAAGTTCTTCCATATTTTCGAAGAGCAGCTTGTACCATATGTTACGCCTTTGCATAGGGACTCTCTATGAAGATTATTTAGAGCCTGATAGCCTTGATTAGTTTGTAGTTCAGGAGTTTGGTGTCCAGTCGTGTTTGTATTGTGCTTAGTTCAATGTAGGACTTGATCACAGCATTCTCCTAGAATATAGGCAAGGTCTTAGAAGAACGGCAGGCACATCTGCAATAACATGGATGGATCTTGAGATCATTATGCTGAGCGAAATAAGTCAGAGAGTCGAGAACCATATGATTTCACTGATGTGTGGTATTAAAACTGAAAACAACAAAGGAACAAGACAAATAAAGAAACAAAAACTCATAGACACAGACAATAGTTTAGTGGTTACCAGAGGGTAAGTAGGTTAGGGGGGTGGGAGATGAGGGTAAGGGGGATCAAATATATGGTGATGGAAGAACTGACTCTGGGTGGTGAACACACAATGGGATTTATAGATGATGTAATACAGAATTGTACACCCGAAATCTATGTAACTTTACTAACAATTGTCATCCCAATAAACTTTAATTAAACAAAAAAGAAAGAAAGAAAGGTGGGCACTTCAGAAGTTACATCGATACACTCACAGTTATATATGTGCCTTTTACTTCAGTTGAGGAAATTATAACAACTCGGTAGTTTTTGTCTTGTTCCTGTAGGATAATTAGATGACAGGAACAGGACCCCAGTGTCACGCAGATGTGATTTGAAATTCTGGCTCTACTAGTTAATGGCTTTATGCCTTAGACAAGCCACCTCACTTCTTTGAGCCTCAATTTCTACTTCAGTAGAATCATTATGGGAATTAATATAGTGATATTAGTGAAGAATTTGACACAGGGCCTGGCACATAGTAGGTGCTTACTCAGTGTTTGTTGAGTGGATGAACGTCGTTAGCTGGAAAGGAAGAGGAGATAGTTGATGCCCCAGTCTTGGGTGGTTTTCTTTGCTCTGGAAACAATAGAACTAGAGAATCAGAACCAGTGAAGATTCTCTTCAGAGGCTACATATTTATTTGTTTACACTAAAACTGCTTATTTTGGCCTTACGCTTGGAGCAGTTGCAAAGGCAGGTTGACCAGAGAGTTTCCCTCATCCTCCTGAGTCAACTGCTAGTGTTTTCTGTGGTTTGCTGGAAGTCAAAGCTAGAAGCATACTCCAAAGCCACATGAAAATGCCCCGTGAAGTTACTTGCTGGCTTAGATGTTCCACACCACTCTCCACCCTCAGCAATGTGACCAGTGAGGAGTTATAGCTTCTTGTCACCCTATGTTCAGTCTCCTCCTCACACCCCTTCCATCTTCTTGCCACTACCACATTAATCTTCCTAAAAACGTCTCTTTCATCAGATTTCAGGGAGTGTCGGAGACCCTCCCTGGTTCTCTGCAGGGGATAAGAGCCAAGCACATCCCACAGGCAGCCTAGCAGCTGTTGTTTACCAAACACCTCAGATGAGAAGGGCACTGTGGTTAGTGTTTCACATACACCATCTTATGGAAAACAGTTGCTTACCCCCACTTGATAGGTGATGAAACTGAGGCTCAGACAGGTTAAGTAGCTTGACCGTGTTCCCACAGTCAGTATGTAGCAGAGCCAAACAAAGCAGGACCACCTGATTGCAAAGACTCGGCTGCCTTTATTAGATCCTGGACCTCCCTCTCCCAGTCATTTCTTCCACTTTTTATGATGACACTGGACTAGATATGGATGTGAAGCATCACCTTCAGCTCAGGTTAGCGTGAGGAAGGCCTGCAGGCCAAAGGTTTGCCCCATGTGAGCCAGTGTCCCCCGGGAAGTCAAGCCTTGCGTTCTGGCTGGGGTTCTTGGTAAATACGAGTTGTCGGGGTCCAAAAGCAGGGACCACTTAGCGTAGTGCTCAGTCCAGAGCAGAGACTCAGTAAGTGTGCACTGCCACAGGAAAGGGTGAGTGGGGACCCCCAAGGCTTCCTCAGCCCTCATCCAGGAACCCTGGGTCAAGGAGGAGACTGCTGAACATTAGGACAGGCCAGGAGGTAGTTAGCTCTCAGAGGAGCCTCAAGACCCCCGTGGCCAAGCATCAAGGCAGCCAGCATCCAGGTCAGGAGGCATGTGATTTGAGGTACTATGTTTATCGTCCTTTCTGGAACTTTCTCCTGTCATTTCAGTCCTTCCTGTACCACTCAGCCTGCCTTTTCAGAGAACCCATTCAAGCCCTGAGGACTGGCTACGGTCTGTTTCTGTTGTGCCTGGGGATTGTTACTGCTTTCTGGGGAATTCCTGACGACAGAGGGGTCTGGTTGGAGAGCAGGAGTCAGGTGGTCTTCTGCTGTGAAGTTCAGGCTGGGGAGTTGGGATGCCTTATCTACATCCTTCATTCATGCTTGCAGCGTTTGCTCTGGCTCTGCCGTGCTCCAAGCATGTGTTTAGAGAGAACAGAGCTGGGACCTGGTAGGCAGAGACCTAGGTCAAATCCTGGCTCCGCACCGTCCCATCTGGGTGGCCCAGAGGTCCTCTTTGAGTCTCATTTCTTCTTTTGTGGAGAAAAACTCGGGCTCGTAATATTTCGTTGCAGGGTTGATGTGAGATTTAGTAACGTATGGACAAAGGCTGATGGTGGCACCGAAGAGGAGTAGACATTCCACCAGTTGTAGCCTATTTTTTAAATGAAGTATATAATTCATATAACATAAAATTCACCATTTTTAAAGGATGTACGATAGAGTAGTTCTTAGTATTTTCGGTGTTCTCCAACCATCTTCACTATTTAATCCAGAACTGGAAACAGTTCCTCTTGGTGTCTCATCAACATTATAACAAAACGACGTTGACTGAAAGGATGTTATTCAAGGAGCTGCTGTGATGGGACCTTTGCGGAGGAAGGAGGAGATGAGTGGAGTTTGTCAAGCAGACAAGGGAGGACGGAAGCATTCCAGTTAGATGGAAGAGCAAGGAGCCTTGGGGTGGCTGGTGGGAGTGGGGCCTCCTGAGTGCCGCCCTTCCCAAACCAGATGGCTGGGCAGGTCTCCCCCTGAAGGAGCAAGCCTATAACAGACCCTGAGCCCGCAGCTGGCTCTCCTGAGCTTTGTCACTCACCCTGTTTTTGTCTGCACAAGATCTCTGTTTTCAAGGCACATTTACTCAGCTGATTTGATCCCCACTTGAGGACTATGTTATAGCTCCACTTCTACAGAGAAAGGGAACTGGTCGTCCCCGACATAGCAGCTTGCCTGAGTTCTCGCCCCAACCAGGAGCTAGAACTGGACTTGAAATCCAGGTTGCCTGACTCCTAGTTCTTGTATATCTACAGGCTGAACCTCAGCTCTTCTTCCCTTGATGTTCAAGGTCATTTAATTCTCTAAGTTCCAACCACCTCAGCTTCCTCCCTCACCTCTCTCTCCTGCCTATAACTGAGTGATCGCTTGTAACTGCGCCCGTCTAAATGTCTTCCCACCCCTCCTTTTTTGGCTTCCATTCTTTACCCCTCTTGTGTGGTCCAGAATCTCCTTGTCCTTAAATGGCTATTCTTTTATGAGCACAGGCGGTCCAAGTGCCATTCACTCTGCTCAAGTTCTTAACATTCAGAATTGATCATCTTCACAACATTCTGGCACTGTGAGCAGGAATTATTCACTTCAAATCATAGATGAGGAAACAGACTCAGAGCAGTAATATACCTTACCCAGCATCACCCAGCAGGTCAGGAGTTTGGCTCAAATGCTGCCTCCTCTCAAAGCCTGCCATGGGTGCCCCGAGAGCCCCCTCATTCTAGTATAGGAGGTCTTCGGTTATCTTTTTCATGGGTTTTTATCTTGTGTCTCCCAACTGGGTGCTCATTCTCTGTGTCCCCAGGGCACAGGCTAGATATTTCAAGTGTGAATTCTCAGTAAATGTTAAGCTGAGACATAGGAGGAAGAGCGGTGGACCTGGTCATGCGGTCTGAGTTCTTATCCTGTTCAGGTTCTGACCCAGCTTTTGTGACCTTGCACAACGCTGACCTCGCCAGGATGGGAACCCTGCCTGTCCTGCTCCTCCTGTGTCCCTGGGCCTGACGGGGATGGATGCATAGACGTCACCATTTGGAACCTCCGTTTCCTCGTCTGCATTTGGAAAGGTTTGAATGGGATGATCTGAGGATCATTCTCAGTTCAGATATGACCTAGTTTTGTGAGTCTGAATGATTGCTTCTCTCCACATCAACATGATTCTGAGCTACAGAGTTTCAGCTCGGGTGGCAGAGCACAGCTTGTCCTTTCCAGTTCAGTGGCTGTATCTCAAAATTTGCCCTTGAAGTTGTCAAACTGAGGACTAGCCCAGGAACTTGGCCCCAACACATTCACACATTCAGAAGTCCTAATACAATCTCACCTCCTCTCTCTCTCTGTTTCTCCGCCCCCGCCCCCTCTTCACATGTGAAAACACCCACCCATCCCCTTTCAGGATAACTTTATTTGGAGCACTTTCTTTATGTATTACATTTTAGCAGCTTCTCGGCTTAGAAAGAGTCAAAAATGATTTGTTGGAAGGAAGCTGTTACTCTTTTAGAAAGACCACACCCCTCCTGTTGTTCATGCCCCACACACTGGATGTATTTTATAGACACAAAGAGAACAAGAGCAGGCCTTGTTTATGAAAATAGAACCTGACTGTCCAGGCAGTGGGAAAGGCTGTTTTCATCTTTGCTCAGGAGGATGTTATTACCAAAGACCACCTCTTTTTTCCTGGGCAGTTCCCTTACACCTACACCTTTCTTCAGTCATTCCTTTGTATTTTAAATTATAGTGCTATTCACTTTATAGTTAGGTAAATAAAATGCCTCCTAGCATGTTGATAATACTAATTTTAATGTCCCATTCATCGAGTGCCTAGTGTGTACCAGGCGCTGTGCAGTGAGTTGTGTGAATTACTGCTGTCATCCTCACAGCACCCTGCAGAGCAGACACCTGAGCCCACTGAGACTAAGGTTTGCCCCTCCCTCCTCACCTTGTCACAGCAGAGCTGAGGTTCACGCTGAGGTCGCTGATACCGGAGTCCCAGCTCTGAACAGCTGGGGTTCATTCCTAAGACCATTTGGGAAAATCTGGCATTTGACTACATTCTAGAATAGTTATGCGCTGACAAGCGTCCTTCTCAGCTTTACTAACACGTTGTCAGAGAGCACCCTGGTCTGGGGGGAGTGTCAGAGCATGTTTAACACAGTCACATATGCGTGTGCACTCACACATAAAGACCCTCAAGAGAGTGGGTTTAACCAGCCACCTCGCCACGTGCCGCATCCAGCAGTGGGCAACATGCTAGGAACTGCATTTAGGAAACAGCAGTCGGAACCTTTGAGAAGTATAAGAAACAGAAATTCCCAGAGTCTCAGTTCAATCCCAGAAAACAAGACCCTGATGTATTTATGCCAGGGCCCATCTCCAGAGCAGGGTCAAATACTACCTGTGGAACGCTCCTGTTTGAATTTTTACTTTTGACAGCCACTGTGAGAGACAGGCCTTGGAAATGAAGTTTGAAATCTGGGCTGGATAAAAAAATCGTCTTTTAGATTATCTGAAGGTGAGCTCTAAGAAAGGGAAAGTGGGGAGGAAAAAATGCCCCTTTGTAGTTGTACAGCACTGGACAGTTTGTGGCACCCGTTAGTGTGTGGGGGCAGGACACCAGAGGTCCGTTGCCCACTCCTGGCTCCTCCTCAGACTCACACCTTGGGCAAGCCCCTTCCGTCCTCTGGGTTTGAGTTTCCTCATCTGTCAAATGAGAGCGTGGGACCAGTCGGTTGCTGACAACCCCGAAACTCTGCCTTTCTCTGATCTGCTACCAGTAAGAAGGCAGTAAATGTTCCTTGTTACTCTTCCTATACCTGTTATTCCTCAGCCTGTCCTGCGTCTGGGCTGTGGGGAGGTCTCTGTCCTTCCAGCTCAGGCTTTACCTCCATAAAAACTATCGTCCTTTCATACCTGTTGGTACCTAAGCTGACAGAAACCCACTGGCTTTTTCTGGGCAGTCCCTTGGCTTAAAAAGGTCTCAGTTGTTGAGGGATCCACGTGCTAGTTAAGTGTAGACCAGATAGCAATCTAAGGGCCATTCCAGTTCACAGTTTCTAGGATTCCGTAAAAGGCTACCCTTTAAGAGGTACTTAGAGAAACCCCTAAACAAATTCATTGGCCACTGTTTCGACACTTTGAATGGCAGTTCTTTCAGCAAATACTCTTGATCCTAGAGTCTGATCTGCACGGCTGCTTTGAGGATCCCTGTGTACAGGAGGAAACAGGCCTTGGGTTTGTTTGCTTTTCCTTTTTAACTGGTCTGGCCTTAATCATTCTCTAGCATTTGAGGTTATGGGCATTTTTTAGCATTTTGACTCATAATGAACCTTGTTCTCTTGATACACATTTTAGAAGACAAGTCTGACCTTGAAAACAGTGTGATGCAGAAGAAAATAAAAATCCCCAAACTTTCTCTCAATCACGTAGAAGAAGATGGGGAGGTTAAAGATTATGGGGAAGAAGATTTACAGCTTAGACACATCAAGGTAACAAAATCTTTCTTTTTTTTTTTTTTTTGAAATATATGGGGGCATTTTCAGATTTCTGATGCTAAAAAATTCCAGTCTGGCCTCCTCTCACCATGTAAATGTCCCCTAGCGTCACGGGGCCATGATTTTTTCAGGTTGGGAGATACTTGGGACAGCTAACATGTTTGCCACCCTTCCAGGGAGCCCTGTCATGCTGAGCCACCAAGCACCGTCCTGTTTGCACCATCTATGCAGTGTCATCACTGCTGCGGGTGGGGGCGGTGTATTTCTCTCTGGCCCACAGCTCTGGAGAGGTCTCTGCTGAGCTCCAGGAGCAGAAGTAAGCTGTTCTTGGGCAGCAGTAGAGCCAGTCACTATGAGATTGCCCCCAAACAACTAAGGGTGGACTGATTAGGAAACGGGGTTAGCCAGGCTCACAGAGCAGGTTTACGGATTGGGAGAAAGATTTTGCATGAGGCTGCATTTCCTTTAGCGAGCGTCACACTTGGTCTCCTGCAGCCTTCAGTTGTAAACCTGCTGAAAATCTTTTCCACAAGTCAAGTGTTTCGTTTTTTGTTTTTTGGGTTTTTTGTTTTGTTTTGTTTTGTTTTTTTTCCTGTACAATGGGTACCCCAAAGGAAGGGAGGAGAAAGAAGGTGATGCCTTCTGCATTGACCATGGTCTGATTTTGGACACACGGTCAAGGACATTCCCAAGGTATAATCCAAAAGATGCACCTAGGTTCATTCATTGTACCCTTGCCATGGGCCTGGCCCTGTGCCAGTCCCTGGGGTCATGGAAATTAGCCGATGTGGTCACTTCCCTTAGTGGTCTCACAGTGTCATGATACAGACAGATATCTAACGTGGTCGTTACAGTTTTAGCTAATAAGTTCATCTAGGCAAGCAGTACCTTATCCCAGTGGGAAAATGCCAGGAGAGGATCTCAGGCATGTTTGTTGTGGTTGTTGTTGTTGTTCTTCTTCTTCTTTAAATTTTAAGACACTTAGCGAGAAATTAAGGCAGGCTTGACCCAGCATCGCTAAGTTGTCTGGAATCTTGTGTCCTCAGCTGTCTGTGCCTCCCACAAGGGCCCCCAATCAGGAGAGCGCCTGGCCCTCCTGCCCTGGGGAAGAATCCCACTGGTCCTGTAACTCTCACTCCCAGTGGAAGCTTGGTCCACTTGAGCTGGAATTTCCTCCAGCAGCTGAAACCCATGGACAGTCCTGGATAATTCTCTTCTCAATGAACTGCCCTCTCTTCCCACTGTCTTGCTGAGCTCCGACTTAGCCAGTGTCCTAAGAGAGGCTGGCAGATACGGGGAAAGGAGCCTCGCACTGGACATCGGCTCCAGGTTCTGGCTCCGGCTCTGTCTCTAGGTCACCATGTGACCCTGAGCCCCAGGCCGTCCCCTCTCTGAACCTCAGTCTTCTGACCTGCAAAATGAGGGAGTTAAACTGAAGAACCCTCCAATGCTAGCATTCTTTGAACTTTTCAGTTAAACGTTTATCAAGACCCTGCCAAGTGCCAGTTCTGGAGAAACTGAGCAAATAAGATGTGGTGTCTGCCCTAGATTAGAGTAGATTCAAGTTCTTAGCATCCTTCCCAACTAAAGCATTCTTGAGGAAAAGGTTACTTGATGGAATGCCTTTTTTTTTTTCTTCCCACTTTTATGTTTTTGTTGTTGAAATGAGTGATTTGAGTAGTGACTCCCAAGGGATGGCCTGGCCTGATTTCTCACTGATTCTCCATGAATACACACTGAACACCTCCTGTGAGCAAGTCACTGCCGAGGCCCTGTGGGTGGGGCGGGGGGCTGGGGCGTTGGGGTGGGGGGTCATGGTATAATATTCACCCAAGAGGCAGAGGGATGGAATGGAAACACTGCTGGCCTGGTTCTGCCACCACCTGACTTTCTGGCTTTGGGCAAGACCCTCCCTCCCTCCGTGCCTCTTGTTTCCCCATTGGTAAAATGCAGGGCTTTGAGTACGTGTTTGCACAGGTGTCTCCAAGCACTGATGTTCTGTGGTTCTGTGATTCTAGGATTGTCTGGGGAAATATTGAGCTGCAGTCCAAGAAAAGCCCCAGCTGCCCTTGCCTGAACTGACTCTCGTTGTCCTACACAGAGACCCGAGGGGCGGAAGCCGGGCGACGTGGCGCACAAGAGCATCGAGGCCGTGGTAGCCCGGCTGGAGAAGCAGAACGGCCTGAGCCTGGGCCACAGCACGTGTCCGGAGGAGGTCTTCGTGGAGGCCTCGCCCGGCACGGAGGACATGGACAGCCTGGAGGAGGCCGCCGTGCCCCGGGCTCTGTACGAGGAGCTGCTGCGTAACTACCAGCAGCAGCAGGAGGAGATGCGTCACCTCCAGCAGGAGCTGGAGCGGACTCGGAGGCAGCTGGTCCAGCAGGCCAAGAAGCTCAAGGAGTACGGGGCGCTCGTGTCTGAAATGAAGGAGCTCCGGGACCTCAACCGGAGGCTCCAGGACGTGCTGCTCCTGAGGCTTGGCAGCGGTGAGTGCCCCGCAGGCCACCTGCCACAGCACACGGGCAGGGGGGCCGCTGTGTGCAGCTCCTCTTCTGGGAGGGCACGGGGAGAGGCAGGCCACGTGCCCCCGAGGCCCGGCGCAGCCGTGACCCGCGGGGAAGCCACTCCCCCCCACAGGGAGCCTGACAGCCTAGGAACGCAGCAGCCTCCGCTGTCTAGAACACAGCAGAGCCCGGGACGGGTGGCTCTGAGGACAGAGTGTCTGCCACCACTCATGCATTCATTCAGCAAGAGGCAGTGCCGGGCGTTATAGGAAACGTCTCCCAGGAGGTTTTAGGGTAGTAAAGGGAACTCGATGTGATCCTCAAAGATCCTGCCATCTTTTAAGGCAGAAAGTGATAGATGCCGTGGGAGGGATGCAGATAAAATGACAGGAGGCTTCAAAGGACGGACGGAGGTTATGTGTAACTGAGGGAGACTTCAGGAAGGAGATAGGCCTTGCACCGGGCTTTGAAGGGGATGTGGGGTTTCCAGGCACAAGAGGCGGCCAGAGGCAGCAGTCATAGAGCATGGAGAACACCTGGAGCGTGAGAGGAAGGGATACTGCAGATGTGGTTTGAGGACAGATCACTGAAAGCTTTGAAAACGGTACCAGCCTGGGGTGTCTGGACTCGTTTGGTAGGAATGAGAAACGTTAAAAAGCTTTTGAGCAGAGAGGCACATGACCTTAGGGAGATTACTATAAAGATGTATAAAACTCCTTTGATTTTTATACCAAAGGAGTTTTATACATCTTTAGAACTCAATAGGCTCTTATATTAAACCTGATTTTAACAAAGCAGGTCTTTAGGTTTTCTCATCTAATGTGGTTTAGAAGCAGGAATAAGGGGAAATCTGAACGGCATCAGGCTTGACAGCTGGGAGAGATGACTGCTTACCAGAGAGGAGAGACAGAAACACTCTTGCAGAACACGAGAGTCCAGAATCATAAAAGAGGCCAGTCAGCATTGAGGAAATGCTCTGCATCCCTGAAGACAGTCGTGAATAACTGCGTGTCAGTGACCGTTGCGTGAAAAAGGGAGTCATCTAGTCTAGAAATACAAGTTCTGTCCCCAACGTTGAAGTCAAATACCATCTTCTGTTCAAGAAGGAAGGTTTCCGTTATCTGGATCACAGATGTACATGTAAAGCCTCATTCCTCTTTAAAGTTTAGATAAATGTGCTCTTACGCTACCTTACTTACATTTATAGGTGCCCTTTAGTTCTTAAACTCTGTCCCCAAGGCAGTATCTCAGTAGATCTTCAGGATGGCCCAGGGAGTCCACCGAGAGACCTTTTCATGCTTTTGTCACAGAGAAGGAAGCGGAGGTTGGGACTTACCCAGAGTCACTGGGAGAGGAAGAGGCAGAGCTCGTCTCAGAACAGTCTCCTGATTCCTAGGCGGGTAATTGCCTCACTCCCGATGCTGCCTTGTCCCTGGTCATTCTCTCAATCATAGCCTGTAGAAGTGCACAGTGACTCTAAAGGTCACATGAGGGGTGCAACTTAAAAAGTTATTAAAGTCCTTGATCAAAATAAAAACATCAAAGAGAAACCCTAGCTAAAAATTTGCAAAAGTTGGGTTGGTCTTTGAGTGGGGGTGGGGGATGATGAAAGAACTGGAATTTTCAGAGAAAAAAAAAATGCGTCCTGGTCTTCAGATGAACAACTTACGTTCTCATCATACTCTGTATGCTCCGCCTTTTGCAAACTTCTCGAGGGGAGGGGAGGGGGAACACAGTAACAACATAAACTCTCCAGAACGTTATTTCGACTCCCAGGGAAACTGCCTGTTTTGCATGATTGTGAACTTAGCTGAAACCCCAGAAACGGCTCCTACACCTCTGGGGCCATGAGACATTTTACATCAGTATGTGCCTCTTTGGTCTTAAAACACTTAGACCAGCTTGACCCCGACGCAGTTTTCTGTCTTGATCATCCCAGACCCTCCCATCCCATAGGCCTTGAATGCACAGGAGGGCCAGTGGCTGGCTCTTCCCTGATCTGGTCACTGTGGCCACCACAGTGGGCTGGACCGAGCAGAAGTCAGCTCAGACCACAAGTGTGCATGTAGCACCCAGTGTGCGCAGCACCCTATGCTGTGGGCGCCACAGGCAGCCCAGACAAATCACACCCACCGTCCTGACCTGCAAAGGCATCAAGTCCATTGAATAGCACTTGCTAATGGGAGAGGAATAATACGCCAAATTCTAAGATAATCCATAAGAATATAATAAAAAGGTCTCTTTCTACCTTAAGGGGATGCTGGTTTTTCTCATGGATCTAGTCTAGTCTAGTCTCTGGAACCAGGCTTGATTCAAATCCCAGCTGCCCCACTTCCCAGTTCTGTGGCTTTGGGAACCTTCTTTTTTTTCTTCTTCTTCTTTCTTCCCTTTCTTTCTTCTTTGCTTCCTTCCCTGCTTTTCTCTTCCACAAATATTTCTGGCCTCCTGCTATGTGCCAGGCCTTTTTTCTGGTGGTAAGATTTCAGTTTATTTAAGTAAGATACGCCCTTGCCCTCTGCCCTTGAGGAACCCAAAGTTTAATGAGGGAGACAGCCCCTGACCCAGCCAGTGACAGCACATAAGTGTCACCACAGGGACAGAAGCACTCAGGGCTGTGGGACAGCAGAGGAGGGGCACCCACTGAATATGGGGGGGGGGGGGTTCAGGGAAAAAAGGCTTCCTGAAGGAAATGACTTCTGAGCTGGGGCCTGAAGGATGAATTTTTGTTATCCAGGCAAGAGTGGGTGGGTGGGAAGAGTGAGGAGCAGTCTAGGCAGAGAACACTTCTCGGAGGCTTGATGTTCTCATCTGTAAAATGGAAATAATGATGTCCTGCTCACAGCCTGTGACACACTGCACAATGCTTGGCGTTCTGTCGGTGCTCAGTTACTGTCAGCTCCCTTTCCACAGCATTTAGTGCAGGGGCTAAGACAGAGTTGTGTTTGGTTTTTAACTCTGGCTTCCCCGACCGGTAATTGGCAGTATGACTTTGGAAGGGTTAACTAACTTCTCTGCCTCTTTGTCTAGAAGACAGAAGGGGTTGTATATGTATATGGTCCATCAACCAGCTAACACTGACCATGTGCTTTCTGTGGCTGGGAACTTGGGGAGATAACAAAGAAAACTAAGACATTGGTAATTGGGGAGTGGGTAGTGATGGAGATAAACATAGAAGCATATAATTGAAATTCTGGGGGAGGGGCCAGAATTAGATGTGGGACTCTCACTTGGTGGATCTGTTGTAATAGCTCCTAATTCATACATACACCAAGAAGCCTGAATCAAGGCAAAGAATAGCCGGAAAATGACAAGAGACCCTCTGATTCTTGGCTCCACGTGCCTTCTAATCCTGGCCTGGGGTTAATGTGTGGCCTGGGCTGTACCATCCTCAGCCCCCAGGGCCTGGCTTGAGCAGTTTTCTTGAAGGCCTGTGCTTGCATATTGTTATGTGTCCACCTTGCCCAGGGACCCAGCTCAGGGGCCTGTGTCCAGCGTGGGTGCTGACTCATTTGTACCGTAACAGGCAAATTCAGAGACAGGGCAGGCCAACAGGCCAGGAGGTGCTCAGTGTTAAAAGGAAGGTTCCCCGCTGGGAAGAATCATTGCTGACTCTCCTAGGAATTGGGGTCCTGCAGCTGGTGGATGGAATTGGGCAGAGAGCAGGAGCCCGGCCTCTTGAGCCTAATGGGGACCTCAGAGCTGCCAGCAGGTCCCCCAGTACCCAGGAGTTGTAATCATGTACCTGATAGACGGTGGGGTGGGTAGCAGCATGATGTTACAAGATGTTTCAGAGACATCACTGGATGACTCACTTTGCATGTGTGCAGTCTTCTCTCATGCCTCCCACAAATAAACACAAGATGATTTAACAGGAAAAGATTTTCTAGGATATGGTATTATGGAGTTGGAGAAGAACTTAGGATGTAGGCTGTTGCCCTTGTGTTGCTGATGAGGAAATAAGCTCAGAAAATGTCACGGGCTTATTCCCAGGAGTCTCACACCAGGTCTTGTGTCCTTCCTCTGAGCCTTCCTCCCACTGGCTGCTTTAGTTCTTGGGACATCACTGTCCCTGACATGGAGGTGACACCTCTGCCCGCCCACCCCCTCAAAGGAGATGTGTCTGGAAAACAGAACTTGCCGTTTCCATGATCTTTGCCTGGAAAGCAGCCCTCTCTGATGGGAAGGAACCTCACTCTGCTACCTTAAGTGTCCCTTCTTTTGGGACTCCTGTGACAGTGTCAAAATGAAATGAGGAAGCATATGTGAAGAATGTAGCAGACCCCCCTTATTCACAGTTTTGGTTTCTTTGGTTTTACTTACGCACAGTCAGCTGAGGTCCAAAAATATTACATGGAAAATTCCAGAAATAAACAATTCATACGTTTTTAAATTGAGCACCATTCTGAGTAGCGTGATAAAATCTCACGCCGTCCAGTTCCATCCCACCCTGGACATGAATCGGCCCTTTGTCCAGTGGGTCCACACTGCATATATTCCCCACCCATTAGTCACTTAGTAGCCATCTCGGTTATCACACCAACTGTTGCAATATCACAATGCTTGGTTCAAGTAACCTTTATTTTTCTTGATAATGGCCCCAAAAGGCAAGAGTTTCTGATGCTGGCAATTTGGATGTGCCAGAGAGAAGTCATAAAGTGCTTCGTTTAAGTGAAAAGGTCTGTACGCATAGAAAAAAGAGTATATCGAGGCTTTGGTACTATCTGTGGTTTCAGGCATCCACCGGGGGGGGGCCTTGGAAGGTATCCCCATGGATAAAGGGGGACTGCTAGACAGTCCTGTGACCAGCATATTGTACGTGTTCAATAAATGGCAGTCCCTTTTTCCTTTTCTTTCCTTTTCTGCACGCCCTTGTCCAAAGAAGCAAAAGGTGGGGATGCGAAAAGCATGAAGATAGTCTAATTTATGAAGTACAGATTCGTCTGTGTACACATCCATTTCTTCATTCAACAAACGTTTATCGAGGGCATGCTTTGTGCCAGGACTGTTACGTACAGGGATATAGAAATGAACAAGACAGTCCCTTTTAAAAATACTCACCACCTCGGGGGTTAGAGTAGTGTTTATAAAACTGGCACTTGGCAGACTCGGAGCATTCTAAGGGCATGAGGGAAAGCAGAACAGTGGAGAGCCTGTTCCAAGGGTGAGCTCCGGTGTATGCAAAGGAGTCAGTTCCAAGGTCTCTCCCGGTTTCTCCTCACTTCGATGCCTTACTCTTAGAGGTCAAAGACCAAGCCTTAGACATCGTCCTCGGTTTTTAGCACTGTAAGTACCTTTTAGATAGTTCAGTTCCTTTCAGTGTGATTCAGGCAACGTTTGTTCAGCTGGTTCCAGGGCTCTGTGAGGAGTGGGGAAGGGGGGAGGAAAAGAGGTAATTCCTGCTTTCAGGATGCGTACACACTCATTCCGGTGGGGAGTGTAGACATGTCCACAGGAGGACACCTGGCAGAACAAAACACGTGCTGTAATTGCAGGCAGGAGGCATATGATGGTTTTAGATTTCGTGTGTGCTTTGTCAGGGGATGCAGATGGGATGATCACTGCTGACCAGAAGCCATAGAGATAATTAGAATAACAACAGTAATTCACATGCGCATGGCACTTGACAGATTTCAAAGCACCTTGACATTTTTATCTCATTGGAGTCTTCCTGGTAACCTTATTGTGAGGCCCGGTATGAACTGTTATCTCCATTTGCGAGAGGAGAAGAGATAATGTCCCTGTTGCCCAGATCACAAGCTGGTTGAAATTTTTGAAAACGGAGAAAGCCACTGTGACCTGCAAATCTGTCTTGGCTCTTCAGAGCTGGGTTCCTATCCCTGCTGTTCCCCTCTGGGCTCCTGCCTTGTGTTCTGCCCAAGGTCCGTGAAAATACCAGCTTTGATCTTTGAAATCCTTTGCGGTCTAAGCTGGCTTCTTTAAGCCCCGGTCTCTGATGGTGTCTTTGAAAAGGCAGCTCATAGCAGCCAAATGCCTCCTGCTGGCTTTCCCTGTCCTGGAGGCAGCGGGGCTTTGGCAACAGGTATTACTTGGGTTTGAATCTCAGCTCTCTCACTCGGTACTTGTGCAACTTCAAGCACATGGTTTAACCCTTCTCAGCCTGTGCTTTCTCCTCTGTGAAATGGATACCTTCATGCCTGCATCACAGGCAAGAGAGGTCAGCTCAGTGATGAAGAACCTGCATGGGCCCTGGGGTCAGAAATACTGGGGTTTTGAACCCTGGTATTTCCACAGGCTAATCTTGTTGCTTTGGGCAAATTAACTTCCTGGGCCTTTGTTTCCTCGGCCGTAAAGCAGAGTCCATGACAGTACCCACTGTTCTGGTTCTTCGGAGGATTAAGGGAGCAAATGCATGGAAAGGCCTCTGCCCAGCGGCTGGCACATAGTAAGTGCTCAGTAGGTCCAGCCTCTGTGGCACAGGGTGATTTGAGAAATGCACATGAGCTACTGGGTGGGAGCTAATGTGATAAGCTCTCATTGTCCTACAGGAGAGCGCAGACTGGCTGTCTGGCACATCTTAATCTTCCGTCAGACCCCATGTCTCCTGGAGATTGCTGCTTCTCCTTGTAAGTTCTCAGAAATCATATTGAATAGTCCATTTTACAGCTATGCCTGGACTTGATCTCAAGCTTAGTGGTCTGTAATTTATAGATTTCTCCCCCCACCCTCTTTTCTTGGGCAGAATCCCATCCTCCCAGCTCCAGTCCTGGGCCATTCCTTTTGACCCCCTTGATTCTTCAGACATCACTGGTTGTGGTTCAATTTCCTCTTTGCCAGGGCTCTCCTCCTGGGGCCTGTTTATCTCAAACCTCTTTTCCATCTCCTTCAGCCTTCAGTTCATTCTCACCAATAAGCAGGAGCGCTCACAAAAGTTGGGCTTTGAGAGAGAGCTGAAAAGCGTGGGTGAGAGGCATCCTGTCAGGTCAGGTTTTCATATCCCCATTTCAGAGCGGAGGCCCAGCGGGTCCACAACCTGCCAACTGCCTCAGTTCGAGGCGGAGCAGGGCCAAAACCACTGTGCCCTGTGCCTCCTTATCTTGGATCCCAGGCAGGAAAAGATGTAACAGTGAGAACTGGAATTGTTCTTCTTAAACATATGGGTCATCTTCCACTTTGAAGGACTTACTGTCCTGTTGGCTGAGTCAGAGTTAGCCACAGTTCAGCCTAGATTATTTTAAGAGCTGATTTCAACGTGGCAGGACCGTCCAGGACCCTTCTTCCTCTTTTCTCCCTGGAGTTTATTTTTCTGTGCCATGGGATGGGGCTGAGGGACAAGCCCGGCTGTTCCTTTGCTGTCTGCTGCAGAAGCCAGAACATACAGGAGTTGCTGGGCTTTTCTCCATTGCCACACTGGGAATGTGCCTGCTTCCTAGGAACGAGTCTTTGGTTTAGGTGTGGCTGCAGGACAGGCTTGTTTTCTGCTGAATTTGCCAGTCAGAGGAATGGAAGTGGGGAAGGTGCCAAAAGGTTCCTTACGGGCGGGGGCTGGCCTCTCTGAACACCTGCTTTGGGCCTGAGGGTAGGTGCTTTTCATACATGAAACAACCTTACAGTAGATGGTATCACCAGATGAGGAAGCAGCCTCAGAGACTAAGTACATTGCCTGAGGCCGCAGCACCAGGAAGAGCCTCCCTTTTCCATGCATCAGGCCGTCTGGTCACACAGGCTCTCAGCCCCTGTGCTTCCAAGTGCCCTCATGATTAGACCTCCTTTATGTCCTGCAGTGGGTTCTGGGATGGCTGGGCTCTTGAGCGATTGGGTGAGATGTTTCCCACCTAATTGAAGAGCCCGCCACTTCTTCATAGTTTTAGCCTTGCCAAGCTATATGGTCTCAAGAGGCCAACCAGAAAATTCCTAGAGTTTTACAGAAATTCTCTTTTTAAAGAGAACCCAATCCCACCTCTCAACCCTCATCTTCTAGATGGGAACACTGAGGACCAGAAAGGAAATAGGACATGCCTACACCAGGTGGAATCTGAACAAATTAATCGTCATGAGGCAGGGAAGGTTCATGTTCAGCCATGATGGGTGGATGGAGTCAGTCCAGCCGTCAGCAAACCCAGAGGCTGGCCACACCCTCCCTTGCTGTTACAGGTGGTTCTCTGAGTTTGGTTGCAGGTAACTCGTAGGATCCCAGCACCTTAGTTCTGTAAGGAGCCCCAGAGCTCACCTAGTCCAGCCTCCTACACAGGACAGGTAGTGTCCCTGGCAAGTGGTCACTGAGCCACTGATAGTCCCCTAGAGACAGCGTAGCCCATTCCATTATTGGATGGCTCTGGCTGTAGGGAAATGTTTTTATGCAGGAACATTTATTGGACTCTTCCAGTGTTTCAGGCTCTGCACTAGGCACGGGGAAATCAAGCAGCTAAGACTGTATTCCTGCCTTAAGGAAGTCACAGTGTCATCAGCTGACAGTCGGGATGCCGGGTGACCCTTGCTGCACTCCTGGGCTCTCAGGGTGTTGGGAGAGGATCGAGAGAACGGCTCCTTACATGACTGGGGCAGGGGTGCTGAGAGTGGCTGGAGAAGGCCCCCAAATAAGGAACTAGTTAGATTTATCCAAATGAAGAGGAAGTGACAACAGGAGAACCTGAACAGAGATTTGGAATTGTGAGAGAGGCTGGCTTATTCAGGAATTGCAGGCAGTTTCTGGCCGGACTGCAGAGTGAAGAGGTAGGTAGGAGGGAGAGCCGAGGCAGCAGAGGTAGGCGAGAGCAGCTAGAAACTGTACCAGCCCCTCCTGCAGGTGGAACACCAGGCTCTTCCCCCTGGAGTGACCTGGGGTCTGGCCTTTCAACCTCAGCATTGCGGTTTCCTTTGAACCAGCCAAATCAATCAACCATTGAGCAAAGATGAATCCCAGTGGTCTCTGCTCTGGAAGGGCTCATGGCCCGAAGGGGAGATCAGGCAAGGCCAAAGTCACAGGTTGATTTGTTTGGGAGACGCAGTGATATCTTCTGGAGAAATCAAAATGCAGCTTTTGATTCAGTAGGCCTGAATGAGCCATGTAATACAGTTTTTGTTTGCTTTAAATGATTCAGCCCTGTGATGGAACTCTGCCTCTCCATCGCTCCTGCCCTCAGATACTCACAGTGCCTCACAGAAACCCCTTGGGAATCCGAGGGCCCCCCCTCCCTTGTGCCACCCACTTCCCTTATTCCCACCAGAACCCCGCAGCCTCCCAGCCCAGCCAGGTCTGGCCCGGGACCAAAGGCCATTCCACATACATTCAGGGCATGTGCGGGCTTTGATGGCTTCTCTGGCAGGGCAGACCCATGTGTTCTGTGTATCCCTGCCCTTTGGATGCTGTCTGGAGCCAGACAGATGGGCGAGGAGGGAGGTAAGAGAACCACAGATGAAGAACCAGCCCAGTTCTGTCTGGCCACCAGCTGGCAGAGGACAGCTCACCTCCTACAGGTGAGATGAATCCTGGTGACGCTCCCTCCTCCTCACAGCCCCCCTGCAGGACTGTGGAGTTCTTCACGGACTCCCTGGGAAGGGCAGCGAGGCTCCCACAGAGCAGGCATTGTGTGAGAAGCCTGTGAGAGCCCCACGCTTCGTTTAGCTGAGGAGGGGTAGGGTAGTGGGCAGAGCAAGGCTTTGGACTCTACAACGCTGAATTGGAGCACTCACCACCCAGGTGACTTTCTCGACAAATTACCTCTCTGAGCCTCTACAGAGATAGTATGATCTATTTTGCAGGCTGCCATGAGGATTACCTCTTTCATTCAACTCCCGAGTGTTGATGTGTGCCAGGGCCGTTGTACGGGGTGCTGGGGATAGACCAGTGGACAAGGCTCTGGCTGTCCTTGGCGTTTCCATCCCAGCCAGGGGGAGGGTAAGCAAATAATCACTAGACAGTGGGGTGAAAAGTACTACAAAGATAAAAGGTATTTTGATGGAGGGTACTGAACAAAGAAGACATTCAGTAAGTGTCGGTCACATTTCCTTCTCAGGGAAAAGCATATATGTCATTTGAAATGGGCATTTGTAATTCCTCCGAGTGGACAGGACACCTTGACCCCCGTGACTGGGGACCTGGGCCAGCTTCTGCCACCCCTTTCTGCTGGGCTGCTTCTCCCCTTTGGCGAGGGGCCTCTCTCAGATCCATGCCAGCTCTGGGACTCTGTGGGTCTGAGTTCCCGAGGGACTGCCCCCACTGTGGGGGATCCACATGAGCTGCAGGGATCTCACCAGGCCCAGGACCTCAGGCTGGAACTGCTCCTGCTTTGCTCAGCAAAGCCTGTGCTAGCTCCAGCTCTAGCCCTCGCTCTCGCAGAATGCACTCAGAAAATGGAGAGGGAGGGGCGAGGGTCCTGAAGAGCCACTGCTTCCTGTGATCCCATCCCCCTGCCTGACTGCGCCCGCCTTCCCCAGACCCTACTTACTCATCAAAGCTCCAGTCAGAGTTCACCTCTTCCCTGAAGCCTTCCAGGATCACCGAGCCAGTGACGATGTCTCTCTGCCCAGGTCTGTACAGACCATCACACTGCCCACTTCCTGGTCAGTCAGTGAGCCTCCATGATGTGCCCCTGGCCTGCACCATATGAAGATAAATACCTCACCCCAGCCATCCTTCAAGTCCCAGCATAGCCTGGAGCCATCCTTCTGAAGACTTCCTAGTCTCCTCCAGGTGTAGCACTCCCTCCTTTGCTTCTGTTACCAAGTCTGTGTCCTAACCCCTGTCAGCAACACGGTGGGGATGACTGATCTGTTGCCTGTCTCTTTCCACTGCTGGACTGTGAATCAAGGCCTCCTTGCCCAGGACGGCACTTACTAGATTCTCTCTGAAGGAAGGAGACCAGATTTGTCCCCACCCTCCATGGAAGTATAATGGAACTAAGAAACAGTTGCGTAGCTGCAGCAGCCAGTGAGAATGGCCGATACCTTTTGAGGGGATGATGGGGTTCCTAGAAGGGGCGCCACCTGCCCAGCACTGGGCCGTCTCCCCTGTCTCTTTCTAAGGCCCCTGTGTCCCTCCTCTGTTGTTCCATAGCTGTTCCCATGCTCAGGTCCTTTCCAACCAAGTGGAATCCTCTTTTTTCTGCCAAACCTGGTGTGCTTCTGTGCCACAGTAGGTGTTCTTCATGCATTTGAGAATTGTGAGCTGATTCACTTTTTACGTATGAAGAAACTAGAATTATACCTATAGCAGAGAAACTTCCTGTTCACTTCCAGAAGTAAACGGCATGGTTTAGTACTTTTTAAGAAAAATCTAATATTACTAGCTTTTCTATTTCAGCAGAAGTCAGAAATGTATTTAGTGTGCAAGCATATCTATTTTTTGATTTCTGAACCTCCTGGAAATAACAAAAGCATTAGCTTTTTAGACAGCTTTTCAGAAAGAACAGCATTGGTCCAATTTAAAATAAGCAAGAACAAAGAGCAGTACAATTTCATCTGTTTGTTGTGCCAACAAACATTTACCAAGCCCCTTACTCTCTGCCACGATTCCCATTTTATGGAAGAAGCCTCTGCGGCTTTAAGAAGTAAAGTAAGTAACAGAACCAGGATTTGCACTGTGCTCTCTAACACTAAATCCAGTGCTTGTCTATCAAATCGCAAGTATCTGTATGCTCTGTGATTGCATGTCGCATGTTAAATTCGCATCTTCTCCCGAATTGGGACCTGCCTGATTTGTTCTGGGTCCCCAGTGCCTCTTACAGGGCCTAGATCTTATTATGCAGTCAGAGATTGTATGATGGCTGGGTTCATGAATGACTGAATGAAAAGACAAGTACTACCTTTTATACTTTGTCAAAAACTTCCTTCACCCAGCTGAAAGGTTTCTCTCCATGGAAGCTATAGTTTCCCCAAAATAAACCTGAAGTGGATCAAAAGGCTTTTTTTTTTTTTTTTATTCCTACTCTTCCCCCAAAGTGAAAAAAGTTCCTTTGTTACTTAAAATAGCTGCACCAGCTCATACAATGCTGTCTCTTAGCACAAGTGCTTATTATTGTGGCTAATTTGGTCACATGTGTTAGAAGGAGAACAATGCCTCAGAAATTTTTAAAAGCAAAACAGCAATCTGAAGCATTTGTTGTAATGAGATGTAAATTACCAACATCAGGAGTAGAGCTGACTAAAATTTGCAATGAAGTGTCCCCCCCTCTTAAATGGAAAGCACTAGAGGCCCTCCCTCCTTCTCCCTCAAAGAAACCAACCACATGCCTTTTTGTTCCTTTTCTTTCTGATTCTGTAATACTAAACACTCTGCTTTCCTGACTGACTCATTCATTCATCCATCTGCCATTTCTGAGGTTTGTCTGAACCTCTGTTTCATGCCTGCCTCCATGCTAGGCTCTTCCCAGAGGCATTATCAGCTTGCGTGGTAGCTATTGGTAATCCCCATTTTGCAGGTAGGAAAACTGAGGTACAGAGACGTGAGGTGGCTTGTCGAGGTCATGCAGCTGGGATTCACACCCAGGTCTCCTGACGAACCCCTTCCAAGTGGTGCCTTCGGCTGGTCTGCCCCCCTTGCTGTGGCTGAGGCACCTGGTACCTTCTATATACAGGGCCAGAGGAGGAGGCAATTGTAGTTTAACACCGGGCAGCCACCTGGTGTCAAACAGTGGTAGCCGCGAGTGTTAGGAATAGTTTTCTTGGAGAGCCAAAAGATCCCAGTATGGTAGCTTCAGAACTGGGCAAATCTTCATCAGCCCCTGAGGAGACCCGTGTGAGCACGGGGGAGCATGGGTGTGCTGTGGAGGGCAGGGACCCACTCTAAGCCAGGCCTGTGCTAAGGCACCTGGCACGAAAGAAGCCCAGCTGGGCCCCCGGCTCACAGAAGCTACGGCCCAGCAGCGGACTAACTTGAGCCCCCAAGTATAACATGAGTGGGAGCCGTGACGGGGGGTGAGCCGCTATTTACTGAGCAGCCACTCTGTGCTCGATTCTGGATTAATCATTTCATGTATGTGGTTAACTCATTTAATCTTCAGTCTTGCCAGGTTGCTGTTGTCGTTCCTCCTCTCAGGCGAGGCAACAGGGTCAGAGAGGTTAGGTAATTATTGATGTGCAAAATACCTGCTGAGGAGAGGATTTGAACCAGGCGCTGTTTTCAGCCCTGGACTCTGACATAAAAAGACACAGTTCCTGCCTGCCCTCAGACCTCACAGTCAGTGGGGGAGACAGGCATAGAAACAAATGAGTGCATCTGATTATTATGGGGTGGGGTGGTAGGGAGGACAGCGCTTGGCTACCTGAGGAAGCACACAACTCACCTAAATAGCAGCTGGCAAAGCCAGAATTTAAACTCTAGTCTCTCTGACTCCAAATTCCAAGCCAAAGGGTGGAGACAATTACCTCCATTGGAAGGGATGGGGCAACCTCATGGAGGAGGTGGCATCTTAGTCCTCAAATCCCTGGTGGAGTTTGGATAGGTGGACATCACGGGATAGAATGATCCGGACAGAGGGATTGGCACAAGCAAAGACCGGGAAGCAGGAAGGACAGGTGTGTGTGCGTGTGTAGAGGGCTGGGCACGCCACTTGGGAATGGAGTCGGACTATGAGGGGTGCCCGGCAGGGGGTCGGGCCCTGCTCCTTCTCATGTCCCTTAGATGTCCCTCCATAGCCCTCTGAATTGTCTGGTCTCCTGGCTAGATGTTTCCAATTTCTATTTAACAACCCTAGTTTCTACTTCAGAGGCTGCAGAAAGGGTTTGCAGACATTTGTGAACAGTTGCCCACCCACCCTACCTCCACCCCCAAGCACCTCAACTCAGCAGCAGGCTCTACTTCAGAATCGCTGCCACAGCCCGTTTAAGGGCCTTCCTCCCCCACACACCTTTCTCACCTCTTTCATGTCACGATGCCTTTCCTGAGAGCCTGCTATATGCCAGGCACTGTCCTCGGTGCCAAGATTGCAAAGAGACGAAATCTTCGCCCTTGAAGAGCTACACACTCTAACGTGGATGACAGGCAGATTGGCAGATGACTGCACATACAATTTTCCAAAAGTGTTTACAATGTAGAGACGTCCTACCTGGGAGTCATCAGAGCAAGGCTTCACAAAGGAGACACCTGTGCTTCGCTCTGAAGTCTGAGCAGGTGGATAAGGTGGCGTTCGAGGCCCAGACCATAGTGCATCCAAAGGCACAGAAGCCTGGGAGGACACAGCACGTGGGGGACCTGAGCAGAGCTATGGGGGACGGCGACAAGTGAGCACCAGAGGCAGAGGGAGGCTGGCAGTTCTGAGCCTTCAGGGGGCGGTGGTATGTGACTTGATTTTGAGGGTAACAGGGAGCCTCACAAGGAAGAAAGTGGTCGGGTGAAGATCTCTTTGGCAGCCATTGTGCAGACGGATGGGAGAGAAGCAGACTGAAGTCAGAGCTGCACTGGATGCCTTCTCTTGTCCCGCAGCTCCCTCTCATAGAAGCAAAAGGAAGCTTTGGAGAAAGGACACGGTCTTGCCAAAGATGACCTGTGAGCCACTGGCTACATGGACCTCCTCCTCGCAGCCCATTCTTTGTCCCTGTCACTGAATGTTAGAGCAGGAAGAGACCTCAGAGGCCAACTAAGCCATGCCCTTTAGGGGAAACTGAAGTAGTTACTTCTGCCCTGATCTCAGAAAAGATCAAACGCTCCACTTGACTTTGTAGTGCAGAAATTCACCCTGAAATTTCATGCAGAGAGAGGAAAAACTTCGGCATCTGCTGCTGAAACTTTAGAATTATTCATTCATTGTTGTCATTCTTTTATTCATTTAGCAAACATTCAGAGAGCACCTACCCAGTGCCAGACGCTAGGGACAAAGAGAAGAATCAGACCCAGGCCCGGCCCTTGAGTAGGGAGCGCACTGTTGGGAGATGCTCTCAGGACAGTTAGGATGCTGTCAGCCCTTCAGTCGGCCAGCTTCTGCGTCTACAATCCACTCACCCACAGGGGCACAATTAAAACAGCAGAGCCAGGAGTTCCGAGATCTAAACTCACTCTACCAAGACGAGCCATGCTTTTTTATCTGCGCTGTTCTGCTCCCCAGCCATCTTGCATTCAGCTTTGTGCAAGGCTCATGCTTAAATCGTGGAAACTACAGAGATTCTGTCTTGCAGATGGCAGCTGCCAGCAACTCAGGAATGATACTCTTGTTCTGGGAAGCCCTGTCATGAGGAATTTTAGTAACAAAATCACCAATACCTTCCCTACCACCAGCCAAAGTCTAGGATGTGGCAACTGAATATAGAATTGCAACCAGATTGTGAGTCAGGTCTTTAGTATATAAAGAGCTGTACCAAGTTGTGCATGTGGTTGGGGGGAAGAAAAATTGGGACCATGCAATTCATCAGTTACTTAAGTTATATGCCCAGCCATGGGGACCTGCTATGGCAGTAGCTAAATCTCTGACCCCAATCACCTCCTGAAACGTTTGCATTGGGAGAATTTTCAGGATGCTGAACTCCCCGTTGGCCTTTGGAGCTGCTCTCCTGCAAAAGTTAATCAAATCATTCAGCCTTATTTACTCATTTTCATCCTGTTTCTCTGCCCTTTGGTAATCAAGACACAATGGGTGATTTAAAAAATAGTCCATCATTTTTACAAGCTAACGGAGGAAAAAAATATCCCCCATAGAAACCACCACCATTTATCTAGCTTCCTTTCACTGTTTAATCTGCACATAATTTTTGTTGATTGCATTAAAATAAAAATCAGGATGGCTGCTGGATGAGGCAATCAGCAGCCCATCTGTATTGTCCTCTAATTTCTTGGTTGAAATGCTCCTGTGTAGATGCTGGGTGTTGGGGCAGGGGAGGCGTTTGCATTGCCCCCCATTGCTTTTTCCTGACCTCTGTTTTTCCTCTGTGGCCTGATCCACTGTAGGCTGAAGAGATGGGGGGTTGGGCAAGTACACTTTGCTTATTGCGGTAATTGCACCCCTTCTCCCCCAGTCTTAAGAGGACCTCTTTCCTGTTGAGTCCCCTGCATTTCCCTTCAGGCAGCAACGCCCTAGAAGAGTGCTTCTCATTCATCCTTAATTAGAGTCTAGTCCATTCTTGTCTTCCAATTTTCCAACTTTTCACTTGTGACATTCATACCTCACATGATTTTCAAGCCTGGGTTTAAGTGTAGTCCAATGGACAAAAACGAGCCAGCATATTTGTGTGTGTGCCACTGTGTGCTGATAGATGCATAGTTAAAAATATTTGCATTTTATTTTCCTTGGAGTTCTAGACAGATCTCTTTTCTTAACTGCCTAGGTCCCGCCATTGACTTGGAAAAAGTAAAGTCAGAATGTCTCGAGCCCGAGCCGGAGTTACGGAGCACTTTCAGTGAGGAAGCAAATACGTCGTCCTATTACCCCGCTCCTGCACCTGTCATGGACAAGTATATCCTAGACAATGGCAAGGTAGTGTTTCAAGCTCAATATCGATTCCCTGCAAGTGTTTGTTAGTCAGAGTAAAGATGGAGAGTACGGTGGAGCTTTCCGACACACAGCTTGACCGGTTGGCCTCCTAGCCTAGCCCTAAGGGACTATTTCCAGAATTCATGGGTTGTAACTAGTGGAGTCCTACGGGGACTTTTTGTTTTTCTCTTCCTGTTTAGAAAAAAATAAATAAATAAATAAATAAATAAATATATATATATATATATATATATATGGCCAAAACAACTGTAAAACTGAACTGCCATTATAAAACAGCTTATTGATGAGAAAGATTTTAAAAATGATAATTTGATGGAAACTGTCCGACCCCTCTATGATACCAGATGCATAAAATTGATAAGGTGAACTAGAAATGCAATACGTGATTTGCAGATAACAAAATCCCTTCGCCATGTATGAAGTAGCCGCATGTTCCAAGCCCTGTGCTGGGTGCCAGGAGTACAGAGGTGAATGAGACTTGCTTCTTGTCCCTAAGCGGCTTTCAAGCTGTATATTGAGGGGTGGTTAGCCCACAGTCCTAGGACCACATGTAACTCCTCAGCTTGTCTTTTAGGCCCTTGGGGAAAAATCATGCAAGAAAACCTAAGCACTGTTAGTAATTATATTGGTACAGGGTGAAAGCGATGGGATAGCCTTTGGAAGTCTTAAAGTCACATGATGATACAGCAGCAGGGCAGGAAGGAAACCATCCTAACATCCTTCTAACATCCAAATGAATTTGTCTGGGAAGAAGTGTATTGAAACCCTTTACGTAGGCACTGGTCCAATTCAGTTTTAGTGCTAAATTCTCTGCCACCATGGCATACATTACAGACATCAGCTCTCCTTCCCCCACAGAATCATCTCTGTCAGTCCATTTTTCTTGCCTTATGCTTCAAAAGGTCTCTGTTTATCCAGTATTGTTCCCCACTGGGTTGATGAAAAAGAGAAGGTTGTTGTATTTGGGTTTGTCCAGATATATCCCTGCAACTGGCCAGACTGAGCCAAAGCAAATATTGTCAAGCTGAGGAAATAAAACCTGTTAGTGTTCAGGGCTCTCTTGGAAATGCTGCCATTCCCTTACCTCCCACCGAGCGCCTCCTCCCCTACAGAGGCAGAACTGACAGGCAAGGCCTTAGGCCCATTCTGCGTCGCCTCGCTTCGGCCAACAGATGTTCCGAGGCTGCTTTGCTGAGCAGAGGTGGCATGAGTGGCAGTCGGAAGCCTGGAGGCCGACTTCTAAGCGTAGCTCTGTCTCTGTGCTTCCTGTGTGACCTTGTAGGTCATTCCCTTCTCTGGTGTTCAGCTTCCCTGTCTGTGAAAGGTGGAACTGGGTGATGCTCCCACAGGCTTCTGGTGCCTCAAACTATTATCTAAGTTTGGTGACCCTTCCCCAATAGAAGATAAAGAAAAGGAAGGACTGGTCTTTGTTTGTTGATTTCTTTTTTAGTCACGATCACATTGTGAAATGACTAGAGACCTTTTTTTAAAGTAGCCTGAAGGGAAATCTGTTTCTCTCTTGCTTTGAAAACAACTAATGAACAGTTTCTGCACATTATGGGGGCTTCTTTTGCAAAGGTATCACTTTTCCTCCCAACAGTGGGTCTCTTAAATCTTACTTAATTTGTTGTCACACGACTTGCACAACAAATCTTGAAAACGGCAGTTTTGTTTTTATTTTTGTCATTGTCAACATGCTGCTATAAAACGAAACCTGGCTTTTGTTTGCAACTAATTTGTAGTCAGGCAGAGAAATGTATTAAGGGAGAGGAAAGGAAGCGGACATCCCGGGCATGGATGGCAGCTGCCCAGTGCGGCGTCCCCACATCCCAGAAGTGGCCCTCACTGTTCTTGGCTCTGCGGGCATTTCTGACCCTTCCTTCTCTCACCTGCATGAACAAAACCCTTAATCTCTGCAAAGCGTAGAGCATTGGAATGGGATCTGTGTCCTCGTAGGAAACTACTTTATTCCTACAAACCATTTCACAGAGACATTTTTTATCAAGTCCCATCCTACCAGATGCCACAATTTTAATATCCTCCCTTAACATATTTCGGTCATATAGTGAACTGTGGTTTATGCGACGAAGTTACTTTCTGATTTTGATAAAGTTCATTGCTTTCCTTTTAAGACATTTTATTTCAAAAGCTCCAATTGAATCATAAAGCTGCAAAGACCATTAAAGTTTAAATAGTCTAATTTATATGTGATATACATCAGGACACGCATCCAGAGAAGGGACTCGTCTACAGTTCCACAGCGGGATAGAGGCAGGCGAGCGGGAGCTGGAAGCCAGACCTCCTGATTCCCAAGCCAGTGCTCTTTACAGTCAGTTCTGCTGCAGCCCTGAAAGCTATGCATTGCCCTAGGTGACCTTGAACTCGGCTGACCTCAGAAGTCTTTATCCCAAATGCCCCAGCATACACCTCTGATGGGTCTTATACAGGGGCATTTCTTTCTGTGACATAAGGTTGGCCTTGTACTTGAGTGAATGTCAGAAAACAGTTTATTCTCCAAGGCACAGCTGAAAGCCAGTGCCCTTAAAACATGTTCAATATGCCATCAGGTTCTTCCTTTGTGTTCAGACTAGTCTTGATCACTTTGTGAGGAACAAGAGTCAAAGCCTCGAGCCCTCCCCACAGAGCTGACTGTGAAGGGCTGAATCAGGTGGTGAAGGCTCTCAGCAAGTTAGAAATTCAGAGGGGATAGGACTTAGCCCTGGAGTAGTTAAGGAGTGTTTCCTGGGATTTGGACTGGGGCTTGAAAGATTAGCAGTCTTAAGAAGACGGGAGGGAAAGCATTCATTCCTGGACAGGGAAAAGAGATGAGCAGAGACGGGCCTGGCCGGGGGTGGTGGGGGGGAGCAAAGGAATTAACAGTACGTACTGGATGCCTGCTGTCCTTATGTTTTACCCAAGTTATCTCATTTAATCCTCAAGCTGCTCTACAGATTAGGTGGTGTCCTGTCTATCGTACAGCTGAGAAAAGGAAGGCTCAGAGAGCTAAAGTGACTTGCCCAGGATACCCAGCAAGTTAGGTAGAAGAGCCAGGATTCACGTCCAAGGCCGGAAGCTCCAGAGCCCATCCTCTTTCTGATACCGCACATCGGAAGTAGAAAGAAATGAAGGCGTTGAGGAGCTTCCTAGAGTGATGGACATGGTAGGGAAATAAAAGTGAGTAGCTTGGTTGCAAACAGGATTCTAGAGGGGCCTTCAGAGCCGACGGACGAGGTCAGAGTTTATGTGACAGGAAACAGGGAGCCATTCAAGATTCTAGACAGTTGGTAGACAACTCACATCTTTCACAGACTTTGTGAAAAACTGCTGAATTCATCTAGTCATAGAAGGAAAGATGTCTTTTAGGAACATGAATCTGGCAGTTTCCAACATGAGTTAGAGGGAGCAGGGACAGGAGGTAGGAAGGGCTGGCCTTCCTACCTGGGTGCCCTGTCTGCCCTGGGTGCCGGCAAGGGAAGTGACCCGCAGGGACAGAGGAAAACTGGAAAGGAAAACTAACTGAATGGAGACCCGCTGTGCTTGGGCCACGTCAGCACCCACGTCACTGGCAGCAGCAGGAAAGCAGGAGAGCATGGGCTTCGGGTCGTGCAGATTTGGGTTTGAATCTTGATTTTAAGTTTTACCGATAATGTGTCTTAGGAAAAGTAATTTAGTCCCTCTGAATCTCTGTTCATGTCTGTAAAATGGGAATAATAATATCTAGTTGTTTTAATCTTAAGATCATCATGAGGATAAATTGAATGGACAATACCTGGTTCAGTCTAGGTGCTCAAAAGATGTTAGCGTCCCCTTTCTCTTGTAGACCATTGGCTACAACGACTGTCCTCTCTCTTTGAAAAGTAACAAATTAGAAGATTACAAGAAAGCAAGGCTTGCAGTAGCTAAGAGCAGACACCTTGGAAAACCTGAAGTTTTCTTCCATCTCTACAGTTTTCTGATCCTGAGTTTAATTCCTTGTTTTTCTCCCATCTGGAAGCTTGCGTGGGTAGCACCAGAGTGTCATCGGGGAGGTGACTTGGGCCTAGCAGGGAGCAGCAGGGAGCTTGTCCACGGCGTGCCTGATCTGGCACACAGACTCCCCATCTTCAGTTCAGACTGCAGAGCAAGAGCCAAACTTGACCTTGGGTTGGTGTTGCCCAGCCAGCCCCAGGCGGCTCATCTCACGCCAGGGTCTCTTATCTTGAGCTGGATGAACAGATTTGTGGTACTGAAGTTTGCAGCATGTGGGGGGCGGCTAGGTGGATCTGCCTGTCTGATATCATTCGTGCCTGCAGAAGTCTGAATGACCTTTGAGCAAAAGGAAGTGATGTCAGATGTGGCAGCTGCATTGTTTGCTTACATCCAGGTGTGGGCTCTGTGGCTTTCTTTTTCTCCTTTTTTTTCCTTTTTTTGATGGTTGAAAAACCTCAGTAATTGGTAAAGAAAGAAGTGTTGTTGGCTGACCTGTCTGCCCACTGTGTAGTGCTCACCTTCCTCTCCAAACCAAGCTGTAGTAGAAAGATCTTTAATTACCTTTGAACAATGGGTGGTGTGCAGTGTCTCAAACCAGGACTTCTCCTGAGACGCCTCCAGACTGTGCAATGACAACCTGCAGGCCTTTGTGAAGACAAGGACCTTTGGCAGAGCCTCTTTATTCCCCTTAGAAACTTCAGCTTATTAGTAGCTGCCTCCCCTCCGTCCCCACAGAGGCCATTTTCACCCTCCATAGACTCAGCAGAAATGCAACATAAATGGCGGTGGCACAGTCAAACTCTTTTTTAATGATTAATGGTAGCAAATGTTTTTTAAAAGAGCCAGAAAGGAGAAAAAAGTTCAAAGCTGGTAGCTCATTGCTAGAACATTCTGTGTCTTCGGCATTTATTGACTCCGCACTGAAACTTTCTGAGAGCTTCCTTTACGGGAGCCGAAGATTGTGTTCTGTTCTGTGTGCCATGAGAATCAGACCAGGACACTGTGGTTGTGTGCAATTTAAAATCGTCGGTTTTCCGAGTCAGAAGGAACTTAGAGATGAGCTCCATCTCCCAGCTCAGTTCACGAGAAGCTGAAGCCAGAGATGGGAAAGGACTTGCGCAAGCACAGTCCGATTAATGGCAGGGCCCGGATAGCTGCCCTCCCCACTCCAGCTAGCAGCGGGTTTCAAACTTAGCTGTGCATAGAATTACCTAGGGAGCCCTAAAGCACCCTGTTACCTGGGCCCCACCCAGGTGAAATAATCAGAATGCCTGGGAGTGGGGCCCAGGCATCAGCAATGTTTACAAGGATCGCTCCCCCCGTGGCTGACCCCATGTGTGCCCAGGTTGAGAGCCAGTGTGCGAGAAGGCTATGCATCCCAGCATGTTCACAGAAGAGAGAGAGAGAGGTCTTTCTAACGTGTAGTAAAGAGTTCAACACATGTGTTCCTGAAGTTTGGTCAAGTTCTGAGCTGCCTTGTGATAAACATGAGTATAGTTTAGAATCTCAGGTCTGCAACTGCATGGTTGAGTGACTTTTGGCAAGTTGCTTCCCTTTTCTCAATGTGGGTTTTCCATCTGAAATGAAAATAGTTCCCAACACCTTTTATCCTCCCAGGGTTGCCAAGAAGATTTGAGATAGCGGATATAAATCACTAGAATAAACCCTGGCACATTCTAGGTATGCAGTAAACGAGCTTCATTATTTCCCTTAGAGAAAGTTAATTTAGCATTGATGGAATGAATCCCTTATAGTTGTGCAGGAATGTCTTTTAAAGGACAAGAAAAGTTTCCAACTGCCATCCTGTCCGACTAAACAGGTGCTTGGGTTCTTATCCCTTTCAGGTCCATCTGGGAAGCGGGATTTGGGTTGATGAGGAGAAGTGGCACCAGCTACAAGTAACCCAAGGAGATTCCAAGTACACAAAGAACTTGGCAGTCATGATTTGGGGAACAGATGTTCTGAAGAACAGAAGCGTCACAGGAGTTGCCACAAAAAAAAAGAAAGATGCAGTCCCTAAACCACCCCTCTCACCTCACAAACTCAGCATCGTCAGAGGTAGGTCACTGCGGTGGGAACGTCCTTTCCTCTGTCAGGAGTGGAATAGGCCCATCTCTTCAGCAAACACTTAACCACAGCCGCTCCACACCAAGCCCCGGGCCGGCCCTGGGGACAGAGCCACAGACATGGCCCTTGTCCCAGAAGAGCTCACATTTAACAGGGCAGATGAGCTGTGGACACAAGTACAGTGCAAGGAGCTAATGTGGGAAAGCGGCAGCTGATGTGTTCAGGGAGTTCTCAAGGGGAGGAGACCCCTAGCTGGGAAGGCAGGGGGGATTCCTGGGTCAGGGGCCACTGGATTGGGCCTTGAAGGGCATGGAGACGCAAATGTGTAAAGAGAGATACTTCGGGAGGCAGAAGCATCTGGAACAAGGGCGTGGAGCTAGGAAAGGAATGTTGCTGTGTACAGAGGGCACTAAAGGTCAGGCTAAGGGACACCGTTTGTAGGGGTCTTAGCGTCGTTCCTGGACCAGTGAATGAGAGGAAAACCAGCTGAGGGTCACTGGACTCAGCGTCTGTCATGGTGTTTGGGAGGGAAGGCAATAGGCAGGTGGCTGTATCCTGGGTGCTTTGATTTTCCTTCCTTCCTTCGTCCTTTCCTCCTTCCCTCCCTCCCCCGCCCTCCCTCTTTCCCTACCCTCTCTCCCTCTTCTTTCTTTCCTCTGCCTCTCCCACCCTCTCTCTGTCCATTCACTAAGCTCTTGGTCTTCGCCAGGCCCTCTACCAGGTACTGAGGGAGCAAAGAGGGTAGGACACGGTCCCCATCTACAAGGAGCTCATATCTCCTGGGGAAGGTGACCACAAGAACAGCTGGTGACTGTACAGAAAATACAAATTACAGAGACAGGCAGGAAAGTACATGGGAACAAGCTAATTATTCTGAACACTTACTATGTTTCAGGTTCTGGGTTTTTTTTTTATGGTTCTGTTTTTAAAAAACTACTTTTACACGTATTAACTCATTTAATCTTCGTAACACCCTTACCATTGGCTGCTATTATAATGCCTGTGCCACAGATGAGGAAATGGAGACGCAGAGATGTTAAATAACTTGCCCAGGTCATGCAGCTTGCAGGGGTAGAGCCAGGAGGGCTGGCTTTAGAAGCTGTGTTCCTACCACTAGTCTCTAAGTGTCCAGCCTCCATTTTTTGATGAAGAAAGGAAGACTCAGTCGGTCACCTCGGACGTTGTGAGCAGGCCCTTTGCCAGGTTTCAGGGCAGATGACAGACAGGTCCACAAACAGGTCAGGTGATTTCAGGCTCTGATGCAGGCCAGGAGGCATCATCACGTGATGTGGTAGGAGGGAGAGGGCTGTGTTCGCCGGCCGGAGCGGGTGGGGAAGGCCTGTTTGAGGCTGTGAATATGAGCTGGGACCTGGGTGTGGAGGAGGCAGCCCTGTGAAGGTGTAAGGGTGCAGAAACGCACAGTAGCAGCAGTAGGTGCAAGGGCCGGCATGCACAAGCGGTTCTGCAGTCATGAGTGAGGTCGGGGAGGTGGGCGAAAGCCGGTCTGGCAGGGCCGTAGAGGCCACAGTAAGCAGCCTGGGTTTAACGCTGCTCACAGAACAAAGGCCGTGGAAGTGTTCCAGTCATGGAGTGACCACACGGGAGGTCGGTTAGGAGGCAGATGCAGTGGTCCTGGGGAAAATGCTGGTGCCGTGGACTACGGTTATAGCTAAGGAAGTGGAGAAAAATGGCCAGATTTAGGAAAAATGGCCAGATTTAGGGTGTTTTGGAGGTCAAAGAGGCAGAACACAGAGAGATTAGATGACCAGCCTGAGCTCACGGCTCCAAGGTGTCAGAGCCGGGATTTAAACCCACACCCCCGACTCTGGTCTGGGGCTTGTTCTGCTATAGCACAGCTGCCTCCCTTGCCTGGCTGACTTGTGATTAATATATTTAAGGAGCCACTTATTTTTAGACAATCAGAGGTAACCTTTAGTCAGCCCACTGTCTGAAATGGGGGAGCCTGACTTGGGAGGTCACCCTGAGAAAAGGGCCTTCCTGGGGATGAAGCCCTGACCTGCCTGGTAGGTGGCCGACCTCTAATTCTGTTACACTCCTCGGAATGTGACTCAGCAGGTCCCAGGCCCTTCCAGTGACGGGCTGCCCTTCCGCCGCCCCGTGGTGTAGAGACATCTGTGTGTCTGCCTCAGACACTCGTCCGCCCGTCTCCGCGTCATCCCCACGTCCTCATTGCTTAGCACAGGCCTGCTGCACGGTGGGGACTCAGTGAGGGTTGAACAAAGGAAACCTGAGAGCGGCAGGATCTGATCCCCTGACTCACCCTTGGGTGTGATTTCTTGTAAATCACTTTCCCTCCGTGTCTCAGTTTCCTCGGAGGAAAAGGTACCTCTCACGACAGTGAAGACGGCTGTCGAGGATTATAGTTTGGAAATAGTTACGTTTGAGGTGTGAAAAGAAGTTACCACCCTTTGTTGACAAGGGAGCTGCCTCCGTGGAGCCGATGTGACCTCATGCTGACCACGACCGTTCGGTGCCCTTCAGCCGCCCCTGTCGGCTCCCAGCACAGTGCGAGGGAGGGGTTGGAGCCAGGCATCGGAAACCTGGTGTTGAGCCCAGCTCTGCTCTGGTTTACCTTTGAGCTTAACCCTGCTTCGCATCATACTTATTTTTATTTCCCCAAACCTAGCGCAGCTCCAGACCAAGTAGGTGCTTGGTGTGTCCATCTGTAAAGCCAGGACCACAGTCCTTGCCCTGGCTACCCAGTGGACCAAACAGACATCTTTACTGTTCTCTGAATCCCATTCAGGTGATGGTCTGTGCAGCTAACCTGGTCCCCAGTGCCACGGAACAATCTAGAAGAAAACACCTCAGCTGCGTGACTTAGGGCCATTTCAGATTCACTGTCTTCAAGGCCACCTGCCAAGTTCCTGCAAGTTTCCCTCACTGATCCACGCCGCCATTGTCCAAACTCTCTTCAGACCTTCTCTACTTTTCCCAAACATGACAGCGCACACCTCTCTTTCTCAAAAGATGGCGTTGTCTCTTCCTTCCCAGAAATAAGAGGAACTCCCACAGCTTGGAACCTCCACACCTACAGACTTAACTGCATTCCCCCCCCCCGCCCCCCCCCACACACACACACACTCTTCTGCCTCATGTCCCAAAAGAAGTTTCCTTCTCTCAGTGAGGCTGGCCATTCTCTTCTTCCGGACCCCAGCCCTCCTGCCTTCCTAAGTACCTGGTTCCTCCGCTTATGCTCCCCGCCCTGTTGGTTCCTTCCCGGCATCATTTAAATATACTTAAATCACTCATGTCTTACAAAACAAACAAAACACTCCCTAGAGGCAACTGCCCTCACCCAGTGTTGCCAAGTCTCTCTTTTCCTTTTCCCATCCTGGTTTGTTGAAAGAGTTACCCACGCTCGCTGCCTGTGTGCACTTGTAACTCCCCCACCGTCAGGCTTCCACTCCCGCCCTGTACTTAACCTGTTCCCGCCAGTTTCCCCATGGCTGCCTTCTCACTAAATCCAGGGCACGTTTTTCACCTCCTCCCCAGCACTGTGGGACCTGACCACGCCTCCTCTACTGAGACACGCACCCTGCACGCTCAGGAGTTCCTCCTGTGTCTCCTGCTTCTTGTCCCTTTATAGGCTCCTCTTCCCCTTCCCTCTCCTCTGGCTCCAGCCCTCTCCTCTCTCTCTCCAAAGCTTTCCTCAGTTGAGCTCACTGCGCATTGGTCCCATCGCCCTCGTGTGCCCACAGCCCCGGGGTGAGTGCCTCTCTGCTCATG
This sequence comes from Rhinolophus sinicus, assembly GCF_036562045.2. Classification (NCBI taxonomy): domain Eukaryota; kingdom Metazoa; phylum Chordata; class Mammalia; order Chiroptera; family Rhinolophidae; genus Rhinolophus; species Rhinolophus sinicus. Next base: position 19,365,989 of record NC_133756.1, on the reverse strand, counting down.
CTGGCTGGTGCTGGTGATCCGGCCTCTGGTGACACCTCTGACCTCATCTCGTGCGACACTTCCCATTTGCTCCTGTGCTTGAACCACAGAGGCCGCCTTCCTGTCCCCACTGCTAGCAGTGACCTTCCTCTGATCTTCACTTCCTCCTTCCTTCTTGCCATCCCTTCCCCAACTGCCCAGTCTCACGTAGCCTTTCTGTTGCTCTCTGTCACGTCGCCCTACCTAAAATTTCTGCACAGTGTTTATTTGTTTATTTACTTGATAATTGTCCTTCTTCCTCACACCCATTAGAATATAAGCTTTATGAGCATCTTGTTCAGGGCTACCGTGTAATAAGTGCTCAATAAATACTAGCTGGAGCAATGAAGGATGATTCTTAAATCTGAATTTGACATCACATCACACTTCCGAGTTCCGAGCCCACACATCCAGGCGCCCTGGTCGTCGTCGCACGGGTGTGCACATGCCATGGGCCAAACCGCACCACGCTGGCACTGCTTTCCTTTTCTTTCCGCCAGAGCCTCTGCCTCTTCTGTGTTGCCTGTCTCAGTGATGGCACCACCAGCTGGGACCCAGAGATGTGTCATCCTTGGTTCTGCCACATGCCTCCTGCCCTTTCTGCGCTGCCCCAAACACTTGTTAAGCTGCCCTCTCAGTCCCGGCCATGGCATTGCTCCCCTGTTCTACTCCAGCAGCTTCTGGACTCCTCTCTCCCTTCTATACCTGATTGATCTTTCGGAAACAAAACTTGATCTCATTACCACCACCCTGTCACAGCCAGTCCGTGGTGCCCTTGCAAGGGGAAGCTTCTTAACACTGTCGTAATCCGGCCCCTCGCTATAGCTCCAGCTTTATTTTTCAGCAAAGCTCCCCTTGAACGCTAAGATCTTGCCACAATGAACTACTGTAGTGCCTAAATAAGCCTTGCTCCCTCTCACATTAGGGAATTTGCAGATTTTGTTCCCAGTGCTTGGAACACAGGCCAAGCTCCCTACCCCCTGCCTGCACTGCTGCGTCTGGAGAGCTGCCACTCACCACCCAGGTCTGCTTAGGAGAACCTTCCTCCAGAATGCCTCCCCTCCCTCTTAGTCCCAGAGCACCTTGTGCCTACCTCCATTCTCCTCTTACTGTATCTTTGCCTCCTAGGAGCCTGGTCTAGCAATCCCTCTGAGCCTATAAACGCCTGCCTGCCATACAAGTGAATGAGGAAGAAATTGACTTGCCTAAGGCCATACAACTAGTTAGATCAGAGCCAAGCAGACCTGGGCTTGCAGGCTTCCCTTGTCTCCAGAGGCTTCTTGTCCTACCGAAATCCAGTATTGTTTGTTTGTTTGTTTGTTTGTCTGTTTGACTACATCCAGGCAGGCTTTGAGTCTGTCTCCCATCCCACCATGCTCACCATGTTTAGCCTAGCTATTTGAGCTTTTCCAGATTGCACTTGACTGGTTTTTTCCATGCAAGCCATTGACTGAGTTGAGATTGTTTTTATTTTGTATGATTTTATCACATTTAGCTACATTTGCTGTATAAAAATGGCAAAAGGATTGGTAAGGAGTTTCTCTTCTCTGGTTTTAAAATCATTTCTTACCAGCTAGCAGGGGGGTGGGGTGAACATTGACAGGGCTTTAGAAAGATGAAAACGGGAGGGTTGCAGGAGTCTCGCTTTAATGACAAGCTCCAGAATGACAGTTAAACCTTATGAAGGTCAAATGACCTTTTGCAAACTGTCTGAGTTTTCCAAATGAGCCTCAACATTGAGTTCTGGTTAATTTTTATAACTTTTTAATAGGACACATTAGAGCTGTTATAAACCTTGTTAATTAAACAATAATCTCAAATGCTCCCTCGCAGAGGGAGACATTCCAGCAACTGCAGATGATTTCTATCTAGAGTCTAACGAAAGCCTTTTAATCAACCTGAGGGGGCCATGCAGCGCTCTCACCCCCAGGAAATGAGAATGATTGGAATTCTGTGGGGCCTCCCTGCAGACCCATCTCCATGTGTACCTTTCTCTGCGGCTGCCTCTTCCAACTCACACTAGGGGCTCTGAGGGCCATCACACCACCCTCCTTCCTTCCCCCGCTCTCTCCTCTGCGTCTTTACCACCCTCGTTACCTTCTAGAGCCTTAGAGCTAGGAGAGTCTCCCTGGATCGTATGGTCTGACATCCTACGTTCACAGAGAGTGAATGTGAGGCCCGGAGAGGTTCCCACTAGAGGCTGCACAGTAACGAGGTTTAGAGCCACCACCTGAACCTCAGGACAGTTCTCTGCACAGGTTGTCTCCCTCCTTTTCTTCACGTTCCAGCAGTCACTGTGAGTGGTGGCCTTCTTGCCCGGGCTGGAGAGGGAATGCCCAAGTGTTCCGGCCGGTAGGGACACAGTGCCCTTGCAGTTTTGTTAGGTTGTGACCAGTGCTTTGACAGAGAAAGACCCAGGCACTCTGTGTGAGCACAGAGGTTGTAGGCAGAGTGGCGTCTCCCCACTCAATCTGGTCGGTTCCAAGAAGGCTGAACCCAGAAGAATGAACAGGGTTTAGGCAGGTGGAATGGGGCCAGGGTAATTGGGAAGGGATGAGCAAAGACTCCGATTTGTGAAATAGCCGGGAGTGGGGAGGGATTTGCAGGTGGGTAACAGCAGAGGTGGGACAGGAGAGAGACACGGCCCCTACCTTCTCATCTCGGTCCCTGTGGAAAGGCCAAGACAGGATAAAGTGCACATTAGTCGGGCTTGGGAGTGGTCAGGAAGGAAGTCGTGGGGGTCAATTAAAAGCTTTCTAAGGCTTCTAATTTAAAACCCTCCTCAGTGAGGAGCAAAGGGTGCCCCAGAGAAAGAACGCCCGTAGCACATGCACCTGGAGCAGGATGGCACCAGAGGCAAGCTGGCCATGTGCCCAGGGAGGGCTCAGAGAGGGGCATGGCGGGAGTGGGTTCTGCCGTACGTCCTTTCTTTCTCCAGGCCTGGGCTTCTCAGGTAAGTGGGCGGGGTAGCACAAGCTAGTCTCTGCGATCCCTTCTAGTGTTGACATTCTGCATTTCTAAGAGGATCGCCTGCTATGGGCTGGCCTGGTACACAAGGTTTTGTGTCTCCTCCTTCACATTGGGTTGTCATTCCTGTTTTATAGGTAAGGAAGCTCAGGTTCAAGGAAGTTGAAATTCTTGCCCACAACGACATTCTCCAGTGGTACATTCCCACCCACACCCCCGTCCTCTTACGTCCCCTCAGGTTTCACTGGATAAACACGCGTTTATTCATTCATTTAATAGCTACTTACTCAATCTTGCCCTGTGCCATGCGTGAACAGTTGTACATACATAAAATAATTGTAAGAACCCCACAGGTGTGTGGTGTTCCTTCCAGTATGAAGAAGGCTTGCGTACTGTTCATCTCCTATCCCTCACGGCAGCCTTAAAAAAGCACTTTGATATCCTTGTTTGTGAGGTGAGGAATCTAGGGTAATGACTTACACCAGGTCCCCAGGTGAGGAAGGGGGCTGAGGCAGGCTCCAGGCAGGGCTTATCCGGGCTGCCCTTTGCTTTATCTCAGCAAATGGCAGACTCAGTACAAGTGGCTGTCCTGAGCCTCATTGGTAGTCACCGCAGGGAGCACCACCTCACACCACCAGGTTGTCGGGACCTTCATCTGACAATGGCAAGGGCTGCTGAAGAAGCCGGACAACCAGTACTTGCTTACAGCAGTGTTAGGAGAGCCGATCAGCGGCAGCACTTTGGAAACCAATTTACTAGGCATCACTAGTGAAGCAGAATGTGCACACACCCCAACGTTCAGCAATTCCCCACCCAGCGTTTCCTGCTTGTGCACCCCAGTGGACATGTGCCAGCCTGCCTGTAATTGCAAACACTGGAGTATCCATTGACAATGAAATGGGTCAGCACCCTGGGGAATAGTCATACAGTGCAAATGCAGGACCTGTCGCTGTACGTTTGAACGCAGGTAAATTTCAGAACTGCAATGTTGAGTGCAAAACAGCCAGAAGAATGTATAGAGTATGGCACACTTACAAAGAAAGTAAACAATGGGAAAGTAAGCAATATGTTATTTAAGGATGTATGCATATGTGTTAACATGAAAAAAAAGCAAAACTTCGGGAGAGAGGTTATTTCTGGTGAGGGCCAGGAGAGGATGGAATGAATGGAGAAGGGGCGTCCAGGGGCTTCTGAGGAGCCAATAATGTCCTGTGAAGCTGGGTAGTAGGCACATGGGTGTTTTATCATTATTTTTAAAGGGTAGGTTTACAGTGTATATCCACACTTGTCAAGGTACATTTCATGATGAAAATTTGAAAATATTGCTTTGCCAGATATGTGCATTGGTGTTTGGGAAGTATGTCAGGAGGCACATTTTCCTTTCCCCCGTTAAAAGATTTTGACTCGAATTCACCATTAATCCTTGACCTTCTTGTTTCTCTTCCCTGTCTAGAGTGTTTGTATGACAGAATAGCACAAGAAACTGTGGATGAAACTGAAATTGCACAGAGACTCTCCAAAGTCAACAAGTACATCTGTGAGAAAATCATGGATATCAATAAATCCTGTAAAAATGAAGAACGAAGGGAAGCAAAATACAATTTGCAATAAACTTGGGATTTTTCATAAAGCCTTCTCGTTTTCCTTGCGTGGTGTGTAATTTGCGGGCAGCGGTGCCATCCGGATCAGACCCCACCGTGCGTGGTGGCGTATGGGCAGGGAGCCGGCAGGGTGCTGGGGTCAGCGGCTTGTTCTGAACTTGGACTTCTCGCTTTAAAGAAGGCAGATGGATTTGCTGAGACTCAGGCAGCAGCCTGGCGCCAGTGTCATTCTGGGAATGGGGACATGTCGTCTTTTCGGAGGGGGGTAAAGTGTCTCTGAATTGCCTGTCACTTGACCCAGACTTGGAACTGGTATTTTTACCATCCACGGACTTCTATTCTGTGTTCCTCTATTTTGTTCAATAATAAAGCTTCATTAATTCTTTGATGTAGACAATTATCATCCTCATTTATTTAAGGGTATTAAGTGTGCAGTGAAGGTGATCAGTGTCCTTGGGGGCAGAACATTTTGGCTGAAGGAGAGAAAATCCATAAGGGATATGGCTGCAGTCTACAGATCTGCAGGGCTGTCTCCAAAGCAGATTACTTTCTCTTACTTCAAAGGACAGATCTAGGACAGTCACCTTCCCCACTTAAGGTGATCTGAGATTCAGCTTCCGGATAATTAGTCGATTTTTGTAAAGGGGTGTGTGGGGGGGGGCAGTAATGTTAGATGTGGTCCAGGGTCCCCGCCAGGAAGTTGTGGACACTGTCTCCTTTGTCAGTTTGTTTTCCCTGTCATGTATCTCACGTGATCTTTCAAGTTACATAATTTTTATCTCACTCAGAAGTGAGTCTCTAGGTGCCTGATGTGCGATCTGGCAAACCACGTTCGATCTTCCTGTTGATTTGCGCGTTTCTTTCTGGAATGCCTGTGAAGTCAGCCTGGTGTATTGGAAATGGAGCACCTGGGTTCCAAGCCTCTCCCCCCAGCTTGCTATGGGCTTGACCTAACCTCTTGAGTTTCTATTTTCTGTTCCGTAAAAAGAAGATAATATCTACCTTGCAGCGTTGTTATAAGGTGTGTGTGTATATATATATATAAATGATGCTCAGTAAATGTTGGCAATTTGTTATTTTCTTAATTTCTGGTTATTGGCTTTTAGGCATTGGTTGGAAAAGTTTGGCCTCTGGTTTCTGTAATGGGTTATTCACTAGATCATTAAACCATTAGTGGTCTGTAATAAAAGCTCAGAGTCACTGGGGTAAGAAGGGGAGGTAGGTCCCTCTTTGAGAAATTCTAGTAAATAAAACAATCCTTTATAATGTGAAATACTATATACTCACTGATAAAATGTATGGATGTGAATTTCCTTTTAGGGTATTTTCCCAGCTCTCCCTCAGCTAGCAGTGTGACCTTGGACCCATCACTGGACTTCTCAGCATCCTGGTCATTATGAGGAAAATAATGCCTACCTTACAGGCTGTATGGATAATTAAATAATAGTAATAACAACAATAGATACTTAATATGTGCCAGGACTTTTCTAAGTGTTTAATATAGGGTTATCTCGTTTCATGAGGTCAGTAAGATTAGTGACACTTCGTAATGTTCAGTAAATTCTTGTTACTAAGATGTGTTCATTTTAATGACCTGGGGCAGCTTGGACCTGAATAGTATGGAATGCGTGAGACACAGGAAAAAAGTATGCATCCTACTCTTCCCTTTTTTCCCTAAGCATGGCAAAAATACACCCAGAGGCTCCGTGCATTTTCCTACACAGACTAATGCAGTATGATACCTGCTTTATAGATGCTTTTAGGTGGGGGATGGGGGAAGAGTCATGGAAATACATGTTTAAAAACGCTATGACATATGAAAGTGCTTTGTGTAATGTACGGTGCATACATTAAGGACAACAGGGTTATGGAAGATTGTAATAAGAGCTGAGTTCAAATCCTGACTGTCACTTCTGGACAGGTCATTTGACCTCTCTGGGGCTCATTTCTCCTGAACTAGAAAGAATGATTCCTAACTCAGGGTTGTTGAGAGTAATCCAGGTGATATATGGAAAAGGGCTCCGTAAGTCAAAGATCCATGCAGATGTTAGTTATCCTTAGCTTATCAGGCAGAATAAAATCAGAAGTGGGTGTGACAAGGAAGGACCTAAGAGCCGATTCTGATGAGGTTTTACACCCTAGTTAGAAGGAGAGGTTTTTGAGCAGTTGTGTATCTGATGCCCTGTTACTGTTGTGAGGGCAAGACCATCGTTCTTTTATCCACACAAATGAGGAAATGGGCTCTGAAAAGAATAAATAACCTCTTGGCCAAGGTCCCAGAGTTGTCAGTATTGGAGCTGGTCAGGATCCAAGTCTGTGCAAAATCTGCCCTTTTGCCTCTTCCCTGAAAGCTGAGTGGGATATTACGGTCTGGGCCGAGAATCTAGCCATGTAATCTCACGGTATGTTCAGGACAGACCCAACCTAAGTAATCAGTCAGTGGGAATCAGTCTCATTAATTCAAGCCATTTGGAGGGATTGGGAATAATAGTACCATTTATGAGGATTCCGTTTTATTACATTCAAATACATTCACAAAATTCAAGTTCATTTTGTGTAGAAGAGGGTTTCCCAAACTTGCCCAGTCTTTAGAATGTGCTGATGTGCTTCAAATACAGATTCCCAGGTTTTGGTTTGGAGAGCTTGAGTCAGTAGATCTGGGATGGAGGTGGGAACAAGTATTTTAACACAAGTGCCACTTTTGAATAATACCAGTCTAGCAGAAGTCCTGCTTTCATGAAGGAACAGGAGTGATTGTGAGCTAAAAAGACATGCTCCTTCTAAAGTGCCTTGAGGATATTTGAAACAGAATAAATTTCCTCTTAAAAAGCTGAGGATCTGCCCTAAAGCCTTGTTTACAGTTACCCTTTCGTGCCCACCAAATGCTGTTTAGTTGGACGTGATACACAAGGGGACTTTTAGTCTAGGCATCAGCGATTTTCCCCTCACTTTTACCCTTCAATTCTTTTTTCAATTCCTTTCTTTTGACGCCGGTGAGCTGTGTAGGACAGACAGTCAGTGCTGAATTGTCAGGGCCTGAACTGAGGTTTGGGCAATGTCTTCAGAAGCCCCGGCAACAAAGGGCTGTTACCAGGTGAAACATCGAGATGGGGCTTGTTTCTATTTTCTAGCTGATGAAAATGTGTTAGTGACTGTTATGTGCCCAAAGGTTTCTTGGATGCATTTCTAAATTATGATTTTTTTTTTTTTTTTGTAATTATAAAGAAATAAAAACCACTGTATAGAAAGTTTTGGACAAACATTCCAATTGTGCTACTGCAAACATCGTAGAGTATCTCTTCTAGTCTTTTCTCCAAGGGTGTAGATACATATTTTATGTACCTGTGATCATAGCGTACGATCAGATTTGTATCCTTCCCTTTCTATTTAAAGTGTTTCCCTGTTGTTCTGTAAAATTTATAGCCATCAGTTCTAACATCCTCCAAGTGGACAGACATCAAACTGCAGCCCAGCAAACCATCTGGCCAGCTGTGGGGCTCACCCACAGGACTGCCAGTTCATGAAAAGCCTCGCTGCACATTTTGGCCCAGCTCAGGTGGTAGAGTTAAGGAGGTCATTGGGTTTGAGTTCAATTCTCAGCTTTAGCACCTACTACGTCTCTCGAGGTGAGTTATTTCATCTTTCTGAACACCAGCTTCTATGTCTGCAAAAAAAAGAAATAGAGAAAATAATATATAGTTATGGAGGACTGAGAATGTAATTAAAGTGCCCCAGTGAAGAGTGGATAAATGGCCACCAGTGTTAATGTTGGCATTCCTTTCCTCTCCCCTTCCCTCTCCCCGCCCCTCCTCTCCCTACAGCCAGTCAGTCCTTACCTGAGTGTGCTCCTACACCGTCTCTGGTTTGCTCTGACCTTGGCTTTCATACCTGCCTTTGGCCCTCCAGACACCTGGTGCTCTTTCTACAGAGTCCGGTACACATGGGCCTTTCCCCTGGCACGCCTCCCAGCTCCCTCGCCGACCTGGGCTCCCACACTCTGCCACCCAGCTGCCCATTTGCCCCTCCCCAAATTTTTACATTTTTGTGTGCAATGTTTTTGCCTTTATGTTTGCTATCATTTTCTTAGGGTCGTTTTACCTGGGTCAAAAGGAATGACGTTTTTAACATTCTTGATGCGTATTATGGATGTGTCCATGTTTTAGATTATTTGCCAACATAATAGGTGAAAACTAGTACCTCATTATATTTTCCTTGATCGTTTCCATGACTGCATATCTCTCCAGAGTTTAGTTGCTTGTTAACAGAAAATAATAGCTTAACCTATAAGCATTTCCAACATAATCCATTCCAATTTGTCTTTTTTTCTGGACCAATGTGTTTACTTACCTTGGGCATATACTTTTTACTTATATATCTTCAAATAGACATACCAACAGATATGCTATCACTTCTTTTGAAGGGATTGATCAGTTCCCGCCAAGCAGCTTCACAGGTTCATGGAACCTAAAGGTCAAAAGTGAACTTCAAGGTCGTCCGCCCAGATCTCCTCCCCACTGTGAGCACTGCCTTTCTAGACAGGCTGGAATACCTCCAGGCGTGGGGAATTCCTCTTCCTACCCAGAGTCCATCCCATGAGTGCCGTCACTAAGGTGTTCCTCTGTTGGGCTACAAATCCACTTCCCTGAGACTCCTGAGGTCATTCCGATTCCCTCCTCGGAAGTCACGCAGAGTGCTTCTATTCAGAGCCCTTCGCAGAGCTGAAGGTGGCAGTCATGCCTCTTCACCACTGATAAGGAGCTCAAATGCTGGTCCAGCATTTCTCACGTGAGGGAGGCTGCCCAGGAGACAGTGGGAACGCTGGATTCAGACAGCTCTGTGTTCCAATCCTGACTGTCGCTTACTAGTATGTGACCTTGAACCAGTTCTTAACCTCTCTTAGCTTTAGTTTTTCTCCTTTTAAAAAAGGAAATACAATGCTTACCTAACAGGGTTGTATCAAGAGCAATGTAAGATACCATGTTTCCCCGAAAATAAGACCGGGTCTTGTATTAACTTTTGCTCCAAAAGACACATTAGGGCTTATGCTCAGGGGATGTCATTCTGAAAAATCATGCTGGGGCTTATTTTCCCATTAGGTCTTCTTTCCAGGGAAACATGGTAACGTGAGGGAAGCACCCAGGCATTCCCTCATCCTAAGACTTCTCACCATCCCGGTTCCTCTGTTATAGATGAGTCCCTAGAAGGTGAGGTTAAGGACGGCACACTACTCTAGGAAGGGTCAGGTCAGCACTAACTAGAGCAGACTATCACCTCTCACTCCTGGATGGTCTGTCTCTGTGAATGTAGCCTCGCCCGGAATGAGCATCTTTAGTGATAGAATTGCTTCACGTTGAGCTTCTGGGCACCAAAGCTCAAAGGTCACGTTGAGCTTAGGATTCCCTCCTCCATCTCTTTGGCTAACACATTGCTGGTTTCTTTAGTTCACTGTGTTGTATATAGATTTTGAAGCCAGAGAAACTGACACCAAATTCACATCCTGACTTCAGTGTTATTAGATGAGAGGAAATTGGGCAAGTTCCTACCGCTCCCCCAGCTGCAGGCACCTTGTCCGTTATGCAGTGTTAACGGTAATGGCACCGCCATCACACAGCCTCCCCTGTGCCAGACCCACAGCAGCCACCGTCCCAGGTTCAATGAATATGCTCCTTTGTCTTGCTGTCTTCCTTCCCGTTTTCATGTTAGCCGCTCTTTATACTGCTTCTCGCCTCAATGGTGTGTTCTTAAGTGTATTTCTTAAATGAAATATAGGACTTTGCCACTTATCTCTGTTCCGTTTCATCATATTGGTTTCAACCCAACATTCCAGCTGGTTGAAATCTTCTTTTCCATGTGTATTTAAAACACAAAACAAAATTTGAGGAAAGCCAAAGCCAAAAAAGAAAACGCAGCCATAATCCCAAAAGCCGAGCCCACTGCGCGTTCACTCCCGGGAGCCCCTCCTGTCTGTCCGTGGGCCAGCACCTCTCTGTTCGTGGGGGCCGGCCAGCCTCCCGTGATCGTGTTGTCCCTTTAACAGCATGTGGCAAACCTGTCCCCTCTGGGGCCTCCATTCTAATGCCCTTGCCAGCACTGGGCAGTGGTTACCTTCTTATCTGTTCACTGTACGGTTTGTTGTCTCTAGTTTCTTGCTAGTATAGATAATGCTGCCATGATCCTTTATGGTTGTTTGTTTCTTAGAGTAAATTCCCAAGCGTGAGCTCATTGGGTTAAAGGGCAGGAATGTTTTTATAGTTCTTTCCAGGTGTTGTTATAGCACTTCCCCCAAAGTTATTTCATGTCTCAATCAGGGCAGACATGTGGGTGCCACCTCCCCACAACTTCACCAGCATTTGGAAGTTTTAAAGACGTTTGGCAAGTGAGCTTCCTGCACGCATGTTCTTTCTCAGCTTCTTCCTGTGTGAATTGTCTGTGCGGACATTGGGGTGTTTGAGATCCTTACGGAATTTTACTCTCTGATAGCTCCTTCCTCCCAGTTTTATAGTATATAAATGTTATCTTTTGTATGTTCACCTAGTTATCAGTCATACTGTTTAGTTCCATGAAATCGAGAGAGCCAAGTGGTCCTGTACTACAGGCCTCACTTCTACTGACTGACTAGCTCTCTCTGAGCTGGATTGTCCTCGTAGCTAGGACCCTCTACCTGCATGTGATCAGGCAAGGGCTCTGAGGGGCGACGTTTAAGCTTACACCCGAAGGAGGAGAATGGCTGTGAGTTGGTCATTTGTCTGTTGGTCCATCCCTGCCTCTATTCATTTTAATCTATCCTGCATATCTATCCTGTGTCCAGCACTCGGACGAGCCCTGCTGGCCACGGCCAACCAGGAGTCACACTTCAAGTATGGCTTCAAACCCTGTGCTCTTTCCACCATTCCAGAACACACTCTTTCAGCCACGTCCGATCTGGTACTCGCGTGTTTGGGCATTTACTGTTTCATCAGCTAATGGGGAGAGATTCAGTATGCTGGCGTCATTACCATCTATATCCAGAAGTAATTGTGGAGTTCACTCAGTCATTCAACAAATATTTATCGAGTGCCTAATACATGTCCGTCACTTGTCTAAATGCCTGAGACATATCAGGGAACAAAAGCACAAGGAGCTTAAACTCTAGAAGGGATGGAATGGGATGGGGAAGAAGATAGAACAGTCAACATAATAAATAAGAAGATCGAGACGTTGGTAAGCGCCGTGAACAAGGAAAAGTGGAGCAGGGCAATGCAGGCTGAGTGTGTGGGGAGAAGGTTGACTTATTGGTAGAGTTGCCCAAGGAGGCTTCATGGAGAAGGTGGGATCTGAGCAAAGGCCCAAAGGCAGTGAGGGAGTCAGCACAGGGTGAGAGCCACGCAAGGAACAAACACCAAGGTGGATTTTCCTACAGCACTGCTCTTGCTTCCTTGCCATTCATTCCTCAACAGTTGTCACTCATGGGTCCCTGCAGCCCTGCTCAGAACTCAGCAGAGATGGGGTTTCCATACTGGGAGCGTTCTGGAGGCTTTAGGGTCTGAACCGTAGTGACCGCAGGGGCTGTGGGGGTCTGTTCACACTGTACCTCAGCCCCACCCTGACATACGTACCTTGCCCTGCTCCCACCCTGGAAAGCAGGGACTCAATTGAAATGGTTTCCGGAAATCAACACTGTGTCAGCACAGTTGTAAACTGCCTTTCGCCATCCTGTGGGTGTCCATGTAGACACCTCCGTCCCCCACCGCAGACAGCATTAGACAGCAGGAACCACTCTCAGGCTTGAAGCATTCGCACAGTTCTTCTTCTGCGTCTTCCAGGCTCGTCCTGCTCCCTGTAGCTTCAGCCTCTTGGGTCTGCCCAGTCTGGGGCTTTAAGCTCATTCTTGCCTCTCTCCTGAGTCATTAACTATGGGAAACCTGTGCTCCCCAGGCTTGGAGACTCAGCTCAAGTATCATTTCCTCTAAGGGCTTGTGTGTACCTCTTCCTAGAAGGTCTCCTGCTCTTGTATAGTTTTCCTCCCAGCCCTCCCTGCCAGCCCCAACCATCCCTGTATCTCAACATTCAGCATTTGATTGTAATGTCTATTTCGTCATCTCTTTCTGTTGGGCTGTCAGCAACCTGAACAGGACTGTGTGAGTTGATCTCTATACCAGTTAGATCTCTATAGTCCTTTGCTGAGCCCCTACCATGTGCTAGTGCAAGAGATAGAGATATGGACAGTATTTCTAAAGTAATATTTATTAAGCACTCACTGTGTGCTAGGCACTCTTCATATTTTGTCACACAACCCTGTGTGGAGGAGATTACTAACACCATTCCCATTTCACAGATGAGGAAACTGACTTAAAGAGGTTGAGTAACTTGGCCCAGATGGCACAGCCGTGACTAGGAGCCAGACTAGCATCAAAGCGCGAGTGACTCCAAAACCTGGTGTCCTAACGACCATACTAAAAGCCACCTTAGATCTCTCCTTGTCACAAGCTGTTTCTTCCAGCTGAACCTTCCCTGCCCCGTCTGCTCCATGACCTTCTGCTCCTCCCTGCTCCAGGAGGTCTGCAGTGCTCCCTCCCCAGCCTTGTTGGTCTCAGCAGCCTGTATTGTCTCTGCTGCCGTCCTTCTCACTGGCCTGTGAGCCCTCCAAGGTGGGGTCTCTGGACCCAGCACAGGGCCTGGTGCTGACAAAATGGCGCTCTCCCTACAGCCTACAGCCTGGGCCCCCGATAACCAAAGGCTGTGGGAAGCCAGGGACTGAAGCTGCTCTTTCTCCCTGGGGTTTAAGACCTTGAGGAATCAAGAAAGTCCTTCACGAGGGTGTCATGAGAACTTCTGGGTCGTGTTGCCCCAGAACAGGCTGTCAGCAGATCAAGAAAGGAGGGAAAGATTTAGTGGTTAAGTCTGAGGAATCCGACCTCCCACTGCGTAGGCCCGACTCTGGGCTCCACCACGTATCCGCTCTGCAATCTTGGGCAAGTTAGTTCATTGGTTTGTGCCTCAGTTTCCTCCTCCATAAAATGCAGACCTCAGGTTCCTGTGAGCCTTAAGTAAGTTAATTTCTATGAAGCTCTTAGAACTGTACCTGACACATAGTAAACACTGTTTATTGTCACTGTGAGCAAGAGGCAAGAAGTGGAAGCGGGTAGGTGTTTCGAGGAGTAGAGGTGAAGTCAGTATGGAGAGAGGAGGGTGGAGAGGAGGGACGGGCTCGTGGAGGCCTTGGTCCCAGCTGACGTGCTGGACTCCAAAGACCATGACAGCTGCCGAAAGGTCACACTGGCGTCAGTGCGGCGGGTGGTTTGGAGGGAGAGAGAAGAGTCAAGGGGGTTTTGGGGATAGCTCAGGTGAGAGGTGATGAGGGGCAGGTGCCCACTTTCCTTCCTCCGTAAGTGTGGGCACTGCCAGGTGGGAACCAGGCTGTGAGCACCATGATGTCACGGTCCAGATGGGAAGTGCCCAGGGCCACCGTGTCTGGAGCAGCACCCCCGGGGCCTAGGAGCCGCTCTGGGCAGGGCCTCCCGGGGACTCTGCCCAGGGAGGGGCAGCAGAGACAGTGGGAGATGGACCTGCCAGGGGAGGGGCGGGCTGCAGGCTGGGCTTCCCCGATGCCTTGGAAATGGTGTGATGTGGGGTAAGAGAGAATGGGTTTGAACCTTTCCTCCACCACTTTTCTGTAGCATGACCTCGGCCAAGTTATCAACCTTCCAGGTCCTCAGATGTATCAGTTTTGTAGCCAAGAATAACAGTATTGACATGTTGGGGCTATTGCATAAAGGGCTGTGCACATGACAGGCACACAGTGGGTGCTCACGTACAGGGACTGCCCTACCTTTCAGGGTGAGAGAAGCAGTGTGCTGAGCACTTAGTAGGTGGGGCTCCCTGCTACGCCTGTGTGGGGCTTCAGGCCTGTCACTTGCTTTCTAGAGCCTTGCTTTTCTCAGTCATAATTCCTATGCCTGTCCCTGCTCCACTGACTTCGACGAGGTCAGCCTCATCACGGCCAGGGCAGCATTTGGAAACCACAAGGCACTGCAGGTCAGGAGGTGGATCCCCACAATCCTGCTGCCTCCCTTCCCCACCCCTCCTCCTGTGAAGAAGCAGATTTCAGCCTCTGAGACACACTTTCCTCAAACTGCTGAGAAGCCCCTGGCCCTGGACATGAAAAATGAGAGGCACTACTGAGAGGCTATCATTGCAGTCTGAAGGAGGGAGACTGGAGTTCTTCTTTCCAATGGCTCTTTAAATTATTTTCATTTTGCTGACTCCTGTGCTTTTCGGAGCTAAGCAGCTTGGGGAGATAGTTATAGGCCATTTAAGCAGAAAGCCTCATTGGCTCCAATCTCTTGGAGAAGGAAGAGAGTTAACCCTTTGTAGCCCAGCCTGGTGCTACCTTCCACGAGGTCCAGGAAGGCAGGTGGGCTTTGCAGGGTGGGGCTGCCCTTCAGGGAACCTGGTCCAAGACCAAGTACACCCTCTGGAGATTTCCAGTGTTGGCCAATCAAAGACACAGACACAAGAGAAACCACAGCCAGATTTGGCAGTGGGATGGGGTCCCTGGGTTTTAAATTATGATTATAAGGTGACTTCTCTTCCTTGCTCTTTCATTCTTTTTCTTCAGTGTTTAAGATTGGGCTTCTGATCCAGATTTCCTTATTCAGGGTGAGAAGTGCAGCCAACAGGAGAGGCCGATTGATGCCTCTTCCATACCCTTTCCTCTGCTCAGGACCAGGGAGTCTTTCCCTTAGCTTTGTTAGCTCCTCCTATATGTCAGGACCCACACTGGAGACCCCACGTGTTTAATCCTCACAAGAATATTTGGGAGTTGGCCTTACTGTCTTTATTTGTCCTGATGAGGATACTGCAGCCCAGACAGGTTAGATTTTTTTGCCACACAGCTAATAAGTGAGAGGGTCACTTCTGAGACCTTCAGAAGGACCAGGTCCTTCTGAGACCAAGTCCACTGTTGTTTTGTCACAACCTCAGCACCTTCTAGTAACCAGCACTGAGAGCTGCTTGGGTGCCAGACCCTGCACTGTGACAAAGTCAGAGGAGTGTGTCTCTTCTCTTGGTTGGAGTCTAGCCACGTTTCAAGGTTCACCTTCATGTACAAGATTGCCTTGTAAAGCAACACAGGATGGTAGAAAGAGTGGAAGCAAATGTCCAACAACAGGATAATTATACACACACACACACTGACTTTCTTCATAGAGTGAAATGCCATGTAGCAAAAAAAATGAACCAGAGCTACGTGTGTCAGCATAAATAAATCTCAAAAGCATAATATGGCGTCAAAAGAGGAAGTAGTGGAGTGAAACTGAGAGTATGTACGTAAGATCTTAACACATGCAAAATGAGACTATAGGTCACTTACGGACATACAGATGTGCAGTCAGAGTATGAAAACTTGGGCAGGAGGGATATATCCCAGCTTTGGGAGAGTCCTTATCAGGGTTGGGATGGGGAAGAGGGCAAAAGAGGTTTCCGTCATGTTTAAACTATTTAAAACAAGCAAATGAAAAAGTGATCTGAAGAAAAAAAAGAAAAAAGAAAGCAAAAGGTTTCCAATACATTATGCCTGGTGGGTGGGGTTCTGTGTGCCTGAAATGCAGACCTGGGCCTGCAGCTCGAAGGCATGTGGGGGCTGCAGCGCAAAGGTTTTGGGAGGATTAAATGAGGGGTAAGTCAAAGGTACTTTTTAAACTGTAAAATGTTATAGGACTATAGGGTGAAGTCACACACTTCTGTGCTCTTTTCCTGTCTTCCTGAGTCAACTGTGGTTTCCTCGAAGGCAAGGAGAGTTTTCAAATCATCTCTTGACCCCAGTCCAAGCTCAGGACATACTACTGTCTCTGGACCAGAACTTGTATCTAACAAGCCTTGCCATCAGCATCTTCTCCTAACCCTTCCCCTGCCTTTGCTCCTAAGGACTGCTTGGATTACGGAGGAAATAGCTTATCCTAGGTTTCTACCCCTATGGACACATAACATTGATTGCTCAGTACAGAGTGAGGTCCTTGGCGAGAAAGGTCGAGAGGAAGCCTGCCGTGGGTCCTGTGGGCACAATGACAGAGGTAGTAGGAAGAGCCCCTGTCCCCCCCAGCTCTTGCCTCTGGCCCCCAACAAGTTTCCGTCCTGAGCTGCACAGTCTCACCTGCATGGATGGGCTGGAGGTAAAGGCAGTGTGAGTGACCCAATTTGGTGACTGACTTCCCTGAACTGAGTCCCCATAAAGCCCTCTCTTAATCCTACATGACCCTATGAGATGGTTGTCACCACCCCCGTGAGGAAGATGAGGATGCTGAGGCTGGAGCCGTAATAACTGGCAGAGTCAGAATTCAAATCCGAGTCTAGTGAACTCCAAAACCTGCGCTCTTCTCCGGGGACCAAGGTGTCTCCACAGACTGTGGAGGAAGAGCTGTCCCAGGGAATCCATGTGTGGCAACAAGATGCACCCCCCCCACTCCTGTAATTCAGGTGACGGGTGGCTGAGGCGGGGACTGGCGTGGGATAATCACCTTCCAGAGCCAACCACAGTAGCTGCCACTTGGAGGTCCCTTTGTATTTTGAATATGCAATCACTAATTAGACTTTGCCTTAATTGCAAGATTTCCGTATGCCCAGTGACTGGCGTGCGAGAAGCACACGGTGGCTGTCACCTTGGCCCGTTGTCCCGTTTGCTTGTTCCACTGCAGTTCCTCTGGGGATGTAGCTCAGCTTCCCCTGGAAAGTGCTCTGGGACCCACATTTTAATCAAAAGTGTACCTGCCTCCAGGAAAAAGAGTAAGAGGCACAGCTCAAAAGTGATTACATTTAATAACCAAAAACCAGAAAAAGTCTACTTTGCAATGCATAATTCCACCAGATATTTATGTCATCTTGTGGCCATATTCTACATGCTGTGTGGGGACACTTTATTAAAAATGCCATTTATTTTAACAGCAGCAGTAAGGGAAACACACACCTTTTTTTTCCCCTCCCCACTGTGTGAAAGGCATTTGTGGTTATTAAATTATTCTTGAGTAAAAGAATTTACTCCTGTCTCCAAATTTACTCTGACGTATTTCAGTAAAACGATCTCAAAAGTGTATGCACTCAGCACAAACTCGCACGAAGCCATTCTGGGCCAGGTGCTGTGCTAGCAGGGAGGCATGAGGTGGAGCTGCGGAGTCCCTCCCTGCGTCCCAGAGGCTCCCAGGGCAGGGGCAGGGGAGGTGACAGATACATCCCAAGGCAGAGACAGGGCCTGGCCCCCAAGGGCTATTCAAGCAGTCTTTGTTCGAGGAATGAATGAATGAGAGAATGAATGAATGAGCAGAGATAGAAAACTGGAGCGCCTCAGTGTTTCTGCGCTGGGACTGCAACCATATGAGGTACTTCAGGTGCATAAAAGGATTGGCTGCTTTTCCTTAACCACCGTGGAGGAGGTGACCGTCAAGCCCATTCTCAGGTGAGAGCTGGCCCGAGGGGGGCACAAAGCTTACATGCAAAGGGAAGGGGGTGAGATGAGGTCTGTGGTGGTGAGATTCTTGCCGGCAGACATCCTCCTGGCAGCCCCCACTCCCTTCAGATCTTTGCCCGTCGTCTCCTTCATCAGAAACACGCTGCTTGTGCACCTGTCTGAGAGAGCACACACATCGCACCCCCGCCCCACGTCACTCCCTATTCCTCTTCTCCTTTATTTTTCTTCCGCCCTGATATGTTTATTTGAATGTTGTCCTATGTCCACCACCAGCTAAAATGTGAGTTTCGTAAGCATAATGACTAGAGGAGAGCATAGAAACTACTCTACTCGGGGCCCAGCAGCCGGATCAGTGGATGGGGGAGTAAACGAATGAGTGACCGAAAAAGCTCAGTGTTCTCTCCGCAGGATAAGAGGTTCAGTTCAGGGTCTGGAGGGCAGGCTCTGAAGGAGCTATTGAGAGACAAGGCTGTGGGTGGTTGGAGCCAGGCCCCCGGGCGTGCAGGCCTCATTTTCCCGGCTAAGGAGCTGGACTTTGCCTTGGGGGGGCACCAGGGAGTCACTGAAGGGTGCTGAGCCTGTGCGTGACGTGCTCACACTGATGTTTCAGAAAGACCACGCGAGTGGAACTGCAGATGATGGCCAGGATGGGGTGAGGCTGGGAAGCCGGAGGAACAGTCCCTGCAGGAATGTAGAGACCAGAGCACAGCAGGGGTGGTGGGATGAAGGGGTGTGCGTGGCAGGTCAACACAGAAGCCGGTACCTGGGCTAAGGCCAAGTGACTTGTTGATTGGAGGGGAGAGGGGTGGACTTGGTGATAACTCCACTGCTTCGGGCTTGGCTGAGCAGCTGAGAGGCGATGTCATTTAATGGAAGGGGTCTAGGGATTTGTCTTCCCCAGGGGCACTGTGGCACTTACTGTGATAGGAATCCGTGGCCGAACATGAATCACTTTGCATAAAGACAACATCCTAATGTGGGTCTCATCTTTGGGGCCCCTGTTGAGCCCTAGAAATGCAGTTGACAGAATTATCTTTTGATAAAATAAGATCAGTGATGGCCTGTCAAGCGTGGGGCCACCCAGAATCTGCCCATCTCTACTCCCTACTCTTGCCAAGATGCCCCACTTTAGTCCCCTATCCTCTTAAACATGGCCATATGGTAATAGAATGAGCATCGGATTTTAGTTCCGAATAAATAGACACGAGTCCCACCTCCATTATGAACAGGCCTTAGGCAGCAACACTCGCTTGCCCTAAGCCTCAGTTTTATCAGCTGTAAAACGGGAATAATGATGCTATTCATCTTGCAGTGTTGTAGTGACGATGTAGTACTTGAAGGGATGCAAGCAAGCTCAGCAAAGTTGGAGAACTGTTCAGTTGGAAGAACGCCGGAAATGCCACAGATGAGAGGGCAGGAGTGGCAGGCAGTCCCCAGGACCAGGGCAAAGTGCTGCTGTTGAAGGCAGGGGAGGGCGCAGGCCTCTGTCCGGCCTCTCCCTCGGGGTCTTCCTCAGAAACTTGAAGGTGGTCAAGCTGCAGCTGACCATGGAGTCGTGCAATGTCCACTCTCTCCAGGCCCTGCTGGACCCTCCAGAGAGGACTCGGCTTCCCTCTCCATGGAGGACTGCTGGGGCCCATTCCTTAGAAAGCTTTGCCCTCAGAGAAGCTCGCTGTGCCCCTCATCTTGTGACCCAGGCACCCTGAGCTGCTCCAGGCTTCCCCTGTGCTGGCCCAGCAACCCCCACCCCCGGCTCTGGCACCCCACACCCCCAACCCTTTCCTCCATGAACAAACTCCCCGTAGCCCTGGCCACTTTGCAGAACATTCCTCCTTGGTCCTCCGTGGTCCCCTGACACCTGGCTGTCCCCTGAGGATGGCCTTCCCCCCTCGCACTCTACCCCTCTCTCTTCTGGGTCACTTCCCACCTCAGGTGCCCTCTTTTCCAGGACACTCCTGAGTGCTGTGTCGATCTGTGTGCCTTGCCTGGGTTGCCGTCTCTGCTCAGATTTGGTGAATTCTGCTTGTTTCCATGTCTGTCCCACCACCAAACCAAGGTCTCCTCAAGGACAGTGCCTGTGTCTTGCTCGCCACGTGACCCGTGCCCAGCAGAGTGGCATAGCTTGTCCCGGGCATCAGCCTGGCTGTCGAACGCCTTCTCTGATGGAGAGTGGGTGCTCAGCAGCACTTTTTTCAGAGGAAGGGGACACTGTGCCCGGAAAGTGGCAGCAGTTCTTAGACGGTGCACAAACGGTCAGGCCGGGCTGCAGGGATGACTGTTCTGCAGGGTTTCCAGGGCGGCGCTGTCTCCCAGGACCGCCGTCATGGTGTCTCCTGTGTGTGCTCCTGTTTTAACCTCATTCACAGGGGCCACAGCCATGTAATTGGATTGAACAGACACTGACAAGGTCAATTTGACAATTTCATTAATCTTATATTAAACACGGGCCCTGAGCTCCAGCCAGGCTCGTCTGCATGCTGGCTCCAGAACGTGCCTGGCATACTCCCGTCTCACATGCCTCCTTCAGGCCAGCTGTGACTGTCCCAGCAATGCCAGCAGCTACCGGGTACTTCCCAGTGCCAGGCCTGATGGTGAGCAAACCCCTTAACCTCTCAGACCAGCCCACGGCGGTGAAGGAGATGATACATGTACAGCACAAAGAACAGAGTCTAGCCTGGGTTTAATGCCCCTGCATTATCATTATTACTATTACTACTATTATTATTAACTTACATCCTCGAGGGTAGGGATTAAGACCTCATTTTTCTTTTTCTTTTCTTTTTTTAATTAAAGTTTACTGGGGTGACAATTGTTAGTAAAGTTACATAGATTTCAGGGGTACAATTCTGTGTTACATCATCTATAAATCCCATTGTGTGCTCACCACCCAGAGTCAGTTCTCCTTCCATCACCATATATTTGATCCCCTTTACCCTCATCTACCACCCTCCTCCCCTCTTACCCTCTGGTAACCACTAAACTAGTGTCTGTGTCTATGAGTTTTTGTTTCTCATTTGTTTCTCTTGTTCTTTTGTTGTTTTTGGTTTATATACCACATATCAGTGAAATCACATGGTTCTCTGTTTTTTCTGACTTATTTCTCTTCGCATTATACTCTCAAGATCCATCCATGTTGTCACAAATGGTCCTATTTCATCTTTTCTTACTGCCAAATAGTATTCCATTGTGTATATATACCACAACTTCTTTATCCATTCATCGATAGGACATTTTGGTTGTTTCCATGTCGTGGCCACCGTAAATAAAGCTGCAATGAACATTGGAGCACACGTGTCTTTATGGATAAATGTTTTCAGATTTTTTTGGTAGATACCCAGGAGAGGGATTGCTGGGTCATACGGTAATTCTATTTTTAATTTTTTGAGGAACCTCCACACTGCCTTCCATAGCGGCTGCACCAGTCTGCATTCCCACCAACAGTGTATGAAGGTTCCTTTTTCTCCACAGCCTCTCCAACACTTGTTACTATTTGTCTTGTTGATGATAGCCATTCTGACTGGGGTGAGGTGATGTCTCATTGTGGGTTTTATTTGCCTTTCTCTGATGATTAGTGATGTTGAGCATTTTTTCATATGTCTATTTGCCATTTGTATGTCCTCTTTGGAGAAATGTCTCTTCAGGTCCTCTGCCCATTTTTCAATTGGGTTGTTTGTTTTGTTGTTGTTGAGTTGCATGAGTTCCTTGTATATTTTGGATATTAGCGCCTTATCGGAGGCATTGTTTGCAAAAATCTTCTCCCATTCAGTTGGTTGCGTCTTTATTTTGTTGATGGTTTCTTTTGCTGTGCAGAAGCTTTTAAGTTTGATATAGTCCCATTCATTTATTTCAGCTTTTACTTCTCTTGCTTTTGGAGTCAAATTCATAAAACGCTCTTTGAACCCAAGGTCCATAAGTTTAGTACTTATGTTTTCTTCTATGCAGTTTATTGTTTCAGGTCTTATGCTTAAGTCTTTGATCCATTTTGAATTAATTTTGGTACATGGTGACAGATAGCAGTCCAGTTTCATTCTTTGGCACGTGGCTTTCCAATTCTCCCAGCACCATTTATTGAAGAGGCTGTCTTTTCTCCATAGTATGTTTTTTTGCTTCTTTGTCAAAAGTTATCTGTCCATATTTATGTGGTTTTATTTCTGGGTTCTCAATTCTATTCCATTGGTCTATGTGTCTGTTTTTCTGCCAATACCATGCTGTTTTGATTATTGTAGCCCTGTAGTACAAGCTAAAGTCAGGGAGTGTGATACCTCCAGCATTGTTCTTTTTTCTTAAGATTGCTTTGGCTATTCGGGGTCTTTTGTGGTTCCAAACAAATCTGATGATTTTTTGTTCTATTTCTTTAAAAAATGCCATTGGGATTTTGATGGGGATTGCATTAAATCTGTATATTGCTTTGGGTAATATGGACATTTTAACTATGTTGATTCTTCCAATCCATGAGCACGGAATGTCTTTCCATTTCTTTGTGTCTTCTTCAATTTCTTTTAAAAATGTCTTGTAGTTTTCAGCATATAGGTCTTTCACATCCTTGGTTAAGTTTATTCCTAGGTATTTTATTCTTTTTGCTGCAATTGCAACAGGAATTGTTTTTTTATTATTTCTTTTTCTGAGATTTCATTGCTACTGTATAGGAAAGCAATGGACTTTTGTACGTTGATTTTGTAATCGGCAGCTTTACTGTATTTGTTTATCATTTGTAATAGCTTTTTGGTGGCATCTTTAGGGTTTTCTATATATATAGCATCATGTCATCTGCAAAGAGTGACAGTTTAACTTCTTCATTCCCAATTTGGATGCCTTTTATTTCTTTCTCTTGCCTGATTGCTCTGGCGAGGACTTCCAACATATGTTGAAAAGCAGAGGTGACAGGGGACAGCCGTGTCGTGCTCCTGAACATAGAGCAAAGGGCTTCAGTTTTTCACCATTAATTATGAGATCAGCTGAGGGTAAGACCTCATTTTTCTGACAAGGAAACTGAGTCCCAGAGAGGACAAGTGACATGCTCAGTATCCAACTCATGGGACAAAGAACAGAAAGAGTAGGACAGGACTGTTAAGAGAAGGACCAGGTCCTGAGAGCCTGTGCTCCTGCCTCCCAGGACCAGCTTGAAGACTAGAGGTGATGTTGGATATGGGGTGACTCGTCGCACAGCATCTGCTCAACACAGGCTGGTGGAATGAAAGAAGGAAGGAACGTGCATGGAAAGCTAATGCAAGCTGAAACTTTCCTTATAATCTCAGGGGATGGGGAGGTCACCTTCCTGGGGAAGAAGGGACCTTGAGGTGGCCTGGAGCTCTAGGATTCAGAGAGAAATGGAGAGACTGAAGAGCACTGCAGATGAGGGAGTAGCATGGAGACCGGGTCGAGTGTGCTGGGAGAGGGAGGTGGTCCAGGAATATGAGGCTGGAGAACACGGCAGGGCACATGCCAAGGGCTTTTGGGGAGCCGTGGAGAGGGTCCCAGCCAAATCATGCTGTCCTGTTTGCATGTTAGCAAGATTACTCTGGTCTCAGTGTGGAGGATTGAAACAGGGCAGACTCAAGGCAGGGATGTCCTTTGCAGGCTGCTTTGGGAACCCAGGAGGGGCCAGGGCGGGATGCCAGGGACAGAGGGCCCTACGGCTTAGGCTGAGACACGGCTTGCTTTGCGGTTGGGGGAGCCGGGGTGTGGGTTCTCTGCCACATCCAGGAGGCCAGCACTGGGACACCTGCCCCTGGGAGGTGGAGGCAGCAGTAGTCAGTACAAGTCCATCCCTGTGCTGTTAACTAGTGGGGATGTACAGGGTGTCACATGAGACCGTCCTGATGCTCATCTCCATGACTATAATCAAACAAGTTGTCTTAACACCAGAGGTTAATGGCTTCCACGGTAAGGCCGCAGATGCTGGCACCCACAAACACACAGGAACTGACAGACTCTCCCCAGAGGCATATGAGGCCATCAGAGTGGTTGGCCAGCTTGCTGTGCTGTTCCTCAAGGTCTGAGCCAGTCTCACCCCCAACATGCAGCCTTTTCCAGCATCCCTGAACCTCAAGACTCTCCTTCTTCACTGATCCCTGCTCACCCACAAGTCCTCCAAGAGTGTGACCCAGCCTTTGTCCTCTTGTCCATAGACTGTGGATGCCAGCGGTGGGTCAGCTCCATGCTGGGCCCAGGGACCTGGAGGTGGAGTAGCCAGGGTCAGGCCGTGGAAGACCTCTACTCAGGGATGAGCCACGCGGGCAGACAGACAAACAAGGACACGCAGTGCCAGGGGTGTAGAGTCTCAGGAGAGATGGAAGAACCTGTGTGAGAGGTTGTTTATCAGGGAAGCCTACCCATGGAGGGGAGGTCAGCGCTGGATCTTAGAGGATGCAGAGGGGCTCCATAGGTAGGCCGAGGGGTGAATTTCGGACATCTCTTGAAGAACTGTGTTGTGTCTGAATATAGATCTTATCTCTGGTTATAAGATCCCTAAGGGGGTGGGAGAAGCCAGTCTTAGTCTTTTTGCATCTTCCCAGGGCAGGGCCGGGAACACTGAATGTGAGGAATGAAAATGGGTTGAATGGGAAGGCTCCTGGGCTCCCTGCCCCACCTTGAAAGAGGGGAGGGAAAGAAGGAAGCAGGGATGGAGAGAGAATGTATGGATGTGGCCCAGGAGGGATCCTTGAACTGCATCTGACCATTGTCTGCCCTGCTAGGAAACCTCCGATGGCTCGCTGCCATCTGAGGCCCAGCCTCTTAGCTCTCTGAGCAGAACCCTTGGTGTCCAGCCTCTGAGGGACCACCTGCCAGCCAGCTCCCGCATGCTCACCTTCTACCCCTAGTCACAATGCCCCACACATCCCAGTCCTGCATTTCTTGGGACAGTCCGACAGTTCCCATCTTCAGACCTTTGTCCATCTCCTTCCTCTGCCTGGAAGGTGTGTTTCATCAGGTGAGCACACCCTCCATGTAACTGTCGACTACAGTAAGAAGTCTTTCCCAGAACTTCAGAGCCCAGAGCCCTGCACAGCCCCTGCCACACCCCAGGTAGCACCTCAGTGCTTCCCCACGTGTATGAATGCTTCTCAGTATTTCTCCTCCCTGTGATGCAGGGACTCAGTGTTCGTTGAAGGCATCTGCTGCTTCTCAGAGCCCATGTGGGGACAGGGTAAAGGTGCAGCCTTTCCGGTCAGATCACCACTGTTGGAGACTGGAATCCTGGCTTCACTACCTGTGAGCGGTGTGACCTTGGGAGAGTTGTTTAACCTCTCTCTGCCTCTACTTCCTCATCTGTAAAATGGGATAATAATAGGACCTATTTCATGGAGTGGTTGCAAGAATTAAATTAATTAATTATGCAAAGCTGTTAGAAGAATGACTGGTAGATAACAAGCGCTCACTAAAGGTTAGCTATTATTGATTTTTAATTTCAAGAGTAATAAAGAACAATGCAAAAAAATAGGGGGAGGGGAAAGACTCCTAAAGTTAAAAAGAAATACTACCACCCCTCAAATAGCAATTAGTAGATGTTTTTCAAGTTTTCTTTCAGTGTGCTTACTAGTGTATACCTGTTATGTACACACACCCACAAAATTCATACACATAAATATGACGTACTCTTTTATAGTTTGCTTTCTCACTTAACAACACATCCAAATGCTTAAGTGAACAGGTAGTATTTTTATCTGTCTTTGCAGCCATGAAGACTCACTTAAAGCCTAGTACAGAGTAGGCAATTCATGGAACTTTGTGGAAGGAAAGGAGGACGAACAGTCAGGAAGGTTTTGGGCTGCAGCTTTGGCTGCTTCCAGACCATCTGCAATAGCCTAGCAGTTGTCACTCCCCTCACTTTAGTGACAGAGACCCTGCAGCCAGAGAGGGAACTTCCCTGAACTCACTCAGTGGGAGAGATTAGGGCCAGACTGGTGCCTTTTTCCTCAGGTGACTTGTGCCACTTGTGACTTCTTCCCCCCAGAGTCCTCCTGACCTCAGGTCAAGTTCCCTCCCTCCGGTCCCCATGTGTAACCTGGGCAGGTGTAGCCTTCTCGCTCTGTTCCCTCCAGGCTTTGTGGCCTCCCCCAGGCCTGAGTTTGCTGGAAAGGCTGGAACAGCCACCCTCAGACTGAGTCCCAGACAGGAAGGCCGAGGGAAGAAAAGGGAGGTGGCTGGTGGGGGGATGTCGCCAGCAGCAAGAAGACTTATTTTCTGTGTCCCCAGGTGGTTTAAGTTTACCTCTCAAGACTAGAGGATTTTGGAGGCTTGACTTCCTAAATGAAGGGATCAGTCTTTAGACTCACCCCTCCCAATCTGTCCTGCACTCAGTGGCCCAGATAATCTCCTGAGGATGAGCCTGTGAGCGTGGCCTCCCTGCCTATTCACCTCAGAGGCCCCACTACTGGCAGAACAAAGTGTCCCCTGGGTAGGACAGAGGGCCTCTTCTGGGACCCTCTCCACTAACCCTCCCACCCGTTGCCCTCTCTGTCATCCCCCTGAGCCTCTGGGTCTTTGCATATGCTGTGCCGTCTGCCTGAGATGTCCTTCCTTGTGTCAGAACCGCTGTGGTTTCTCCAGGCCCATCTGCTCCTCTCACCCAGAGTGGTCCATCCCTCTGCTGGGCTTCTGTAGCCCTTTGTTCACAACCAACCTCCATTCAGCACCTGGCAAAACCCTCCCACCCCCTGCACGTGGTATAATCTGGCCCATTCATGGAGGAGTCGGCTGGGCTGCTGAGCTGAGCATGACTGTATGGAAAATGCCTGGATGTGGAGTGAGGATCCAGGCAGTTTTCCCATGGAGGCAACCTTCAAGCAGATGAGTGTTCTTTTTCCAGGAATCTGGAAAATCCTGTGTTACCTTGGAAAAGCCTTTCACCTCTCTCTGAGCCTCAGTTTCCACATCTGAAAAATGGCAACAATACTGCCCACCTCACAGTGTTAAATGAGCAACTGTGTAGGAAACTCTTAGCACATAGAAAATGTCCCACCAATGTTCTTTGCCTGTCTTGCCCCTTTCCTTTCAGAGAATGTCACTCTCAGAGTTACAAAGTAGAATGTTTTCAGGGGCCAAAAGGTAACCCCAAACTCAAAGTGGAACAACAGAAATCACCCCCAGTTGGACATGTAAGGACCCAAGGCTCTTTCTTGAACACTAGCCGGGGAATCTCCCTGCCAGACTCTGCTTTGGAGCCCCTGACCTGAGCCCCCCACACTGGCAGCTCCTATGGGCAGCTGCAGAGAAACACTCGATTTCCAGTCCGTGGGGTCTGGGCCTCCGCAGCGATGGACTTCACTGTGAGAAGCGCACCAAGCACGAGGCAGTTTGTGCCCAGGAAGATTGTCTTTGTCACCTGCTGTTGTGTCATTAAAGAGGCTGTTTCAGAGGGGCACTGGGACGCTCACCAGCAACCCCGAAAATGCTTTCTGGAGGCTGACGCCCAAGGCATGTGTTGGCTGGCCAGGGCACAGGGCAGAATCTCAGCGGAGGCCCCCTCTCTCCATCCCTTGGAAATGCCAGTCCCGCTCCGATTGGGGCTGACTAAGTTCTTGCCGGGCCAGGGGCTATGTCTTCAGACAATTTCAGGGCGGGAAGGAGAGCAGGGAGATGACTGCACCCCTTGCTGGGGTACCTCCCTCAGGGACAACCTCAGCAATGTGAGCAAATGGCTTAAACTGTCCCCCCTAAGTGAATGTTCCAGATGGCTGAGTGACCCTCTGGAGCATGGCCGCCTTCGGTCCAGTTCCCCCGGTGCTTTCCTGTGGCTGCCAGGGGGAAACTTCAAGTAAGAGCTCTGGACTCAGCGGTGGGAGGCCTTGGATCCAGTCGTTTGCTTTATTGGGGCTCATCTATGTAGTCATTGCTGCATTCACTTATCTAACAAATATGTATGGAGTCGCTACAATGTTCCTGGCCTGTTCTGAATTATGGGTATTGAAAAGACAGTACAAGGCTCAACATCTCTGTCCTCATGGAGCTTATATTCTAGTGGAGGGAGACAGACAAAAACCAAGTGGACAGCTAGATGCATAATGGTATGTAGTGATTAGTGCTTGAAGGAAAGGAAAGCGGGGTGCAGGAAACATGGTGGAAGGACGCTATCTGTGAAAGGTGCTGAGGGAACTCCTCTCTAAGAAGATGGCATTTGAGCAGAGACCTGACTGAAGTGAGTGCCATCCCTGTGGGCATCTGGGAGATGGCACTATACTCTTCACAAGGGCTCAGCGAGTGCAGAGGCCTGAGGCAGGCAGTGCTCAGGTGTTCTAGAAGAAGCAGGGTGGCTGTGCAAAGGCCCTGAGGCAGGCAGTGCTCAGGTGTTCTAGGAGAAGCAGGGTGGTCAGGGATGCATGGAGTGATGCAGGAGAAGCAACAGCGGGGAAGTGGAAGGAGAGGAGATTGGCTGGGCAGCCAGGACCAGACTTGGGGCCATGAGCAGAGTTTGTAATTCATCCCAAGTGTGAGGGGAAGCCACTGAAGGATTTTGTGGAGGAAAATGACATGATCAAATTTATGTCTTCTGAAAATCACTCGAGTTCCTATGTGGAAAAGACAGCATAAGGGACAAGGGTGGAATCAGCAGGATCTGCTAGGCGCTCCTGCAATAATTCAGCAAAAGATGACAGGCTTGGACTAAAGGGTGGCGTGGAGGTGGTGAGAAGTAGCTACACTGGAGAGCTGTTCTGAAGGAAGAGGGATTTGCTGATGGATTAGATGAGCAGTGGTGAGAGCATGAAGGTGAGTCCAAGGTCTTAGCCTGAGCAAATGGAAGAATGGAGTTGCCATTAACTGTGATGGAGTGTCAGATGGGAGATGCAGCATTTGGAGGAAAGAACAGGGCCTCTCTCAGACAGGTTTGGGCACCCACTAGACATCGGGGGAAGATGTTGAGCGTCTATATAGTTGCATATCGTCTAGGGGCCAGAGAAGAGACTGGGACTGAAGATACACACGTGGGAGTCGTGGCTGGGTAGATGGTACTGAAACCCATGCGATGGATGAGAATTGCCAGGGGGGTGAGTGTAGCTAGAGAAGAGAAGAGGTCCTGGAGCTAATCCAATCCCTCAGGCCTGCGTGACCTCGGACGTGACCCTCCACTTCTCTCAACCTCACTTTAGTGAAGATGGCAGCACCTCTTAGAGCTGCTGAGAGACACATGAGAGCAGGAAGGAGGAGCTCCGTGAATTGTAAGTTGTGTGCCCTGGTCAGGATCCCTCGAGCTTTTCCTGACCGCTCAGCCCCTCGCCCGCTGCTCCCATCTCTCCCCGCCCAGTCCTCCCAGTCTAAACAAAGCCTCCAGGCCTGGTGTTCTAGTTCATTCCGGGCCTGCTTTCTCCTTCCCACAGGAACAACTCATTTGACACAAGTAGCACTTTATAGTTTACAAAGCCATTTTACTGTCTAAACCCCATTTAATCATCATAATGAGCTCTAAGGTTGATATTATTATCCCCATTTTCCAGATGAGGAAATTGAGGCTCACAGAGGCTGTGTGGTTTCTCCAAGTTCACACAGCCAGAGCGTGGCTTAACTACTATTCCAGTCCATCCCCAGCCTCTGACTTGTGTCCTGACCCGTTGACATGGCACCAGTAGCCTCCCTGCTTGGACTCCTCAGCCAGAACTGCCCACTTGGCGGAAAGCCTCTGCACGTGTGCGCAAAAGGCCAGAGCTTAACGGAGTGCAGTGCGAGCTCAGTGTGGGTCAGCTGGGCCAAGGCAGCCAGAGCAGCAAGTGGCCTTTGTGGCTGCCTTAGGGGACCCAGGATGGGGCCCGGGGTGGGAGTGGGTGGGGAGACGGGCTGTGCTCTCTTCTGCAAACATTCAGCCAAACCTGGGAAAGGTTCCCCACTTCTGGGTTCCAAGCTTCAAGAAGAAAATATGACATAGTGAAGTGTTCTGGAAAGGGTGGTCAGGGAAAAAGTGGCGATTGTGCTTGGAGGTCTGTGGAGCAGGCCTGAGTGGGCATTGCCAGGGTTCAGAGACATGGTGCACTCACCCACTGCGAAGGCGGGAAGTGCAAGCTGCTGTGTGTGTGGAAGAGAGGAGAGGGAGGGTGTTGGCCAGCACCAGGAGTCTGTCCCAAGGGGAATGACAGCCACCCCTTCTCGAAGTCTGTGAGGGGAAGGTCCTGTCTGTAAGCACCCCCTCCCCCTCAACAGAGGAGAGCGGCTGGAATGGCAGAAACAGGAGCATGGCAGACCCAGATCTCCCAATCTCTGGAGAGCTCTCTGGGGAATAGGGTGCCGCTTGTGGGGGAGATCCCAGAGCTCATTCCAGGAACCACCCAGGAACACAGAGAAAGACTGTAATGGAACCCACACTTGAATTGTGGTCTTCATCTCTGTTTCTCCAGTTAGACTGAGAGCTCCTTGGATACAGAGACAGGGTCTGATCAATTGGGGGTTCCTTGAGTCCAGCTTCTGCTGCCAGCACAGAGCTAGCGTGTGCAAACCCAGGGATGCACAAAGAACATGGGTTTTTGAATCAAACAGAACTGAGTCCAACTCCCATTTCCCCACTCACAAACCATGTGATCTCAGGAGTCTTCCTTAACTTCTTTGAACCTCAATTTCCCCACCTATAAAATTGGTACAATCCATCTCATAAGGTTGCTGTCAATGTTAAAGAGAGAAAGTGTGAGAATTGCCCGGCGCCGTGCCTGGCACACAGGGCTATGCAAATATTGTTTTGTCTCTTCCTTCTACTTTTCACTACCCAGGAGCCATGGTGTCAGATCTGAGGACCAGAGCCGGCATCAGAAGGGAGTACATAATATGACAGTCTGAGTGGTGGGTGAATGAGGAGACTGACTTGGCAAAGGGTCACCTTAGTGCTCCCCCAACATTGAGATATTCCCGGGAGCAGCAGAGTGGCCATCAGGCCCACTCCATCCACCATGGTCCCCACATGGGCCCTGAAGAAGGTTTGTCATGACTTGTGGCTTAGAGTTCCAGGTTGGCTACTGGACCCAACCATGCAGTTAGGGGTGGGCCTAAGAGCAGTTCCCACACATGGGCCTCACGGTCCTGAAGCCATGTGGGGTGTTGTGGCCCCTCCTCGGGGAGCAGACACCATGCCTAGGAGGTCACCCTGCTTTTCCACCCAACCAACAGAACAGAGAAGGACTGCGTCCTCTGTCCATCTGTTTCCCTTTAGCCATAGTATTGGCTGCCTTCCCTGCTTGGGGGCCTCAGGCCAGGAGCTTTCCAGGGATGTGTAAGTTAGTGGTCCCAGGAGAGTCAGAGAGGAGCGCCCCTAAGGGTGAGGTCTAGGGGGCGGAATGCATGCAGGGCTCCAGGCCATGCCAGTGCCTGCTCTGCCCCAGGCTTCCTCCTGGCTCCCCATCAGTGCCCTGAGGCCACGCAAGCCACCAGAGACTCCACCCACCGTAAGCCTGCAGCACAGAGGTCCACAGAGAAGATTCAGGACAAGCCAAGTCTCTGTGCTTCCACTTTCTCCTTTTTCTCCAATGAAGTAAACAATCAGCCACCCCTTGTCAAGAGGCTAAAGATAATGGTTATGTGAACACTTTATATGTGTACAGAAATTTAGAGCTGACGAAATATTTTACATGATTTGATACTCATGAGACTTTATCTGGATCATCTTGAATCCCCACAGTAGCCCTGGGGTAGGTATTATGATCCCTAGTTTGCAGTTGAGGACACAGGCTCAGAGAGGTCCATGGGTGTGTCTGAGGTCACACAGCTGGGTAGTGGCAGGCAGGATTTGAGTCCCAGTCTACCTGGATGGAAACCCCATGGTCTCCGCACCCCTCCCTGGGACAGTGCTGCCTGACGAAAGCACAAACGAATCAAGAGGGAAGCCACACCTCGGCCAACATCTCTCTCTCCTTGCCACGCTGAGCACCCACCCAGATTCTCTATGACATGCATTGCGGGTGTGAGGGGGCTGGGCTGCACCCCGTGCTAACAAAGCAGGTGAGAAGTGGTCCGTCCTTCACTCATTTATTCAACACACCTTGTCCCAACCCCACCACTGTCTCCGTGTGAATTCTGCTCTGTAACGTGAACCAGAGTCTGCTGTCCCTGGATCGTAAGATGGGATAAATGTGCAAATCTCTTTTTCTCTCTCACTTTATTTGTTGTATTGTGATTTCTCTAGTATGGTGTCCTCAGCAGCAGAAAAATAGGTCACCTCTTTCCTCCACGTGTCATTCTTGTAAAGTGAGGGCTGCAGTTGTTGAAGGCTATTAAGATACCCATACACCTTTTGGACCTGTGTTGGGTGTAAAGCATCCTGTGCTGTGTGAGTGTGCATGTGTTGGGGGGTGTAGAGGGGAGAGGTCAAGGTGCTGGAATCGGAGAGAGCTGGACTCAAAACAGCTTCAACTATGAAAGTCGTTTGATGAACATTTTGTTTCTCCTTGGCTAAGTGCTAGAATTACGAAAGGAATCCGAGCCCCTCCCCTCACAGAGCTTCCAGTCTGGTGGAGTGGTTCGACATGCACATTTGTGAGTGCGCTTGTGTGTCACGTGTGTCGGGATAGAGGAGTGTGCAGAGGCTCTGAGGACAGAACGCTAAGTCTTCCAGGCTGTGATCTGGGTAGGCTTCATGGAAGAGGTGACTCTTCTGCAAAGGCTGGAAACAAGAGTTCACCAGACATTCAGGGCAGGAAGGGCATGCCTGGAAGAGGGAGCTGCATGATCAAAAAAAGCCTGGTCTCCTTCACTGAAAACACCATGGTGAATCCAAGAAATTTGAAATAGCCTGGCTTGGCAGGAGCAGAGGGGTGAGGGTGGCGGGTCTTTTCGTAGAGAAGGCTGCTTGGGAAGGTGCAGATGCCAGATGGTCAAAGACGAAGGCAGGCTTCATCCTGCCACTTTGGGAAAGCTGCCTCACCTCTCTGCACCCCTGCTTCTCAATCTGTAAAATGAAGATAACGAACTTACCTCAGATCGCTATTCTTAGAATTAAATGGGATAACGAGTGTAACGTGCCTAGCAAGGTTCCTAGCACACAGCAGGGAACTCTCAGACCAGACACTGTAATTGAGAGTGTTGGCCAGGGCCAGGTCTGAGTTTAGAAGGACCTAAATGTGGAGGAAGGCGCCGCCAATGAGTAGGTGGAGCTGATGATGACAGGCAGGCAGAGCCAGGCTTCCTGGCATCCCAAGAGTGCCCGGGAGCCCTGTGCGTGAGGAGCACACGTCGGCTGGTCAGGACTCTGGGCTCAGGCTGGGTTTGCCCCCCGCCTCTCTTCTCCATGGCTCCTCGTGCTGATTTTCAGGGATGGGAGGTGCTCTCACTCTATGGACAGTGGGTAGAGGATGGGGAGGGCAGGCAAGTGCAGCCCCCTCCTCAGTGCGGCCACTCCCCAGAGTTTAAAGATCCCCCCTGCTGCAGCCAGGAAGCCAGCTCTACTTTGAGCTCCGTTCACATCGAGGTCCTCTGTGAATGAATCATCAGCGGGGCCCCAGGTGCTGCCTGAACAAGTAGGGAAAATGAAATATGTACACTTTCCCCCACCTTAGGCCTAATTCTTCTTTAATCCGGGGCTTTCCATCCAGGTAAGTGTCTCTGAACTTGCTGTGGATACTCCAATTCCTTTGCATGACTCCCTTGATAAGCAAGCACCTCTCCTCTGGGAGGAGAGATTCCTTGTTTGAAAAATGGGGGACAGCTGTGAAAATGACATGCTATACAGGTCACTTTCCATTACAAATATAATTGTATCCCGTGTGGCCCAGTTCCAACAATATCAAGGCCATTTTGCTGAGCCTGGCATCCAGAGCCCACCACAGATTCCTGTAGCCTTCCTTTATTCATTCAACAAACAGTTTCTGAGGACTGCCTATGCAACATGTCCTATTCTAGGGGTGAGAAGATATCCAAAGTTCTCACTCCTGTGGAGCGTACATTCTAGCGGGGGAGATGGACATAATAAGTAAACAAACATACAAGTAGGATATGATTTCAGGTAGTGTTAAGTGTTATAAAGAAAAGTATAGCCTAATACAGAGAATAGCAATCTAACTAATTCAACAATCATGAATTAAGTTCCCACTTTGTGCCACACCTTGTCCTGTGTCCTGGCGTGGGTGCCCTCGGGCTGACTGGCTCTCCCACCAGCCCCCAAAAGTCCTCTGTGCTCCCAACAAGACAGGCTCTGCCTTCCTTTCTTCCTTCCCCTGTCTGCCCTCCCATCTTGCTTTTTTTCCTTCCTTCCTTTCCTCATTCATCAAACATATCTTGAAATATACTGAACATTACATCAGGTGATGGAAACTGCTTCACAGTTCTCCTGAAATTGCCTTCATTCTTCACGGCCCACCCCACTTTTTAAACCCCAGGGAGTCCTACCTGACCTGAGAGGGACCTCACCCACTTCTGAGTTCGTGTGGCCCTGTGCTTTCACCTTCTTACCTTGCCCTTAGATACACCCTGTCTTGTATTAATCTAACACGTAAATGGGTATTAGGTATTTATGTGTGGAGTGATATTCATTCATTTGTATATACACACTCCCATATAATTGTGGGACAGTGCGCATTTAAGTGTGTGCCTGTAAGAGTGTACTTTGTGCTTGAGTGTGCAAGTTGAATTTGGTTTTACAGTTGTCTACTTAACCTACTTCGAAATGTCTGTCCATTTTTTACACCATTAATGTGCTTATGATGTAGCTTTGTGATACGTTTTAACATCTAAGTTTAAAGCTATCCCTCTTTTATCATAGAATATCTTAATCTCGCCATTTATTCTTCCAGATAATCTTCAGAACGATTTTTTTTCCCCTAGATTAATTCTGAAAAAACCTGTCCACTGGTTTGGGAATTAACATCTTTAAACTATTCAGCCTTCCTATGTGAAAATACGGCATGTACTTCCAGATATTCACGTCTTCTTTTAGGCTTTCTGTAAAGTTTTATAATTTTGTTTGCATTGGTTCTGAACACTTCTTGTTAAAATTATTCCTGTAGATTTTATATTTTTGTTATTACTGCGACTGAAATATTTTTCAATTTCAGTTTCAATCTCAATTCTTGTTGTTATTTAGAAAAGCCATTAATTTATTTTGCATGTATTTGTATTAAGCCTACTAATTAAACTCATTCAGTTAGGAGGTTTTCGGTTGGTAATTTTAGGGTTTTCTAGTTAAATAATCATAATTTACAAACAATGATGTTTTGTCTCTTCCTTTCTAATATTTGTGATTCTAACTTTTGTTCCCACCGTACTACATTGACTAGTTCTTGTACGTCAATTTGAAATAATAGCGATACTCGTCTCGTTCCTAATTTTTAATGAGAAGACCTGTGGCATTTCACCATTCGCTATGAAATTGGTGCTCATTTTAAGACACATGTTCTTTAGCATTTTGAAGAAGTGACTTCCATTTTTAATTCACTCATTTTTTAGAAACTATCAATGAGTGTTCTCATTTTGTCAAATGCCCATGAGATTTCTGATTTGACCCATTCCTTTTCACTGTTATACTTCATTAACTCGTCTTTGCATTCCTAATATGAACCATCTTGATCTTGCTAAATTTGATTTGCAGGTATTTTATTGAGGACTTTGGATTTTTATAAACACAAGAGAAATTTGTTTATAGCTTTGATACTAAGCCTGTGTTATCTTAACAAAACGTCATGGGTAGCTCCCCATCTTTTTATATGCTTTAGAACAGATACTTAGTTCAAGAACTGTCTAATCTCAACTATTTGGGGGAGTCCATAAAGTGATTTGAACCAAGAGCCCTGATAGTTAGTTGCTCATTTTTTTTATTTTTTTTTTTTTTTATGGTTACTCGGGGATTTTTACTCCTAAAGTCAATTTTAGTAACATCCAGAAACTTATCCCTCTAATCTTGACAGCCTTGTGTCTTATGACCAAAAAAAAAAAAAAGCCCTTGTTGTTATATCCCCTTAATTTTCTTGGTTTATGTTTATCACTTTTTCCTTAATTTTGTTTTCCAGAGGTTTGTCATACTTACTTGGTTTTGTTAAGAAATTAGCTCTTGGAGTTCTTTATTAAATCTACTGTTTTTCTCTTTGCTACCTTATTCATTTATATCTTCACTACTTCTTTCTTACTGCTTTCCATAGGTTTCCTTTTAGTTCTCTTTCCAAATTATGCAATTGCAGCCTTAGTTATTTTTCTTAGTCTTTTCTATTTACTTAAACATGCATTTGAGTCTAACAATTTCTCTCTGAGCATAGCTTTGGCAGCATTCCATTAGTGATATAATTTTTTTTTTTAATTCTCATTATTTTCTAAATATTTGTACTTGTATTTTTTCCTTTTATTCTATGACATAATATTTTTTATAAGGGTGATTTTAATCTCCATGTGGCAATTAGTTGAAGCTATTTCTGTTGTTGAGACATTCTTACTAATTCTGGTTTTAGTAGTCATGGTCAGAGAATTAAAACTATATATATTTACATAGTTATTTGGAATTTATCAAATTATTCTGTTTGTAGAGTGAAAAACTTGTTATATGTCATCAACTCAACTTTCATGGTTATTTTATTCAAATATCTTTTCCTTAATTATTTTTACTTGTAGCATTTTTCTTTATCTTTTTTAATACTGAATACATATAAAATAATATAGGTATATGTGTAAGTTATAAAGCATAATCATATAATGAACACCTATAACTGACCACTCAACTCAAGACTTAGAATATTACTAATATTTCCTATTTACCAATGTCATCACTTTGCTTACTCTCAGAATTAGCCATCATCATCTATTTTGTGTTCATTATTTCCTTGATTTTTAAATATACTTTTTAAATCACCTATGTACGAATGTCTGAAACTAGAAACAACTATTTTTTAAAGATATTTATTAAAATATAGCTAACATACAATATTATATTTGTCTCAGGTGTACACCACAGTTATTCAACATTTATACACCTAAAGAAGTGATCACCATGCTAAGTCCAGCAACCATCTACACCATACTCTGCTA
This sequence comes from Rhinolophus sinicus, assembly GCF_036562045.2. Taxonomy (NCBI): domain Eukaryota; kingdom Metazoa; phylum Chordata; class Mammalia; order Chiroptera; family Rhinolophidae; genus Rhinolophus; species Rhinolophus sinicus. Next base: position 19,329,050 of record NC_133756.1, on the reverse strand, counting down.
TCACAATATTATTGGCTATATTCTCTGTGCTGTATATTACATCCCATGACTTATTTGTGTTATACCTGGAAATTTGGACCTCTTATTCCTCTTCCCCTTCCTCCCCCCTCTTTTAAATTTTTCAATTACAGTTGACATACAGTATTATTTTATATTAATTTCAAATTTATAGTGTAGTGGTTAGACATTTATATAGGAAGTGATCCCCTAACTAGTCTAGTACCCACCTGGCTCTATACATAGTTATTACCATATCATCGACTATATTCCCTATGCTTTACTTTACATCCTCATGACTATTTTGTAACTACCAATTGTACTTTTTAAACCCTTCACCTTTTAAACCCTGCCCCTATCTCCTCCCATCTATCACTCCAACAAATCTAGTACCCATCTGACACCATAAATAGTTATTACAATATTATTGACTATATTCCTTGTGCTATACCCTACATCCCTGTAATGACTTTGTAACAACCAATTTGTACTTCTTAATCCCTGTCCCTTTTTTACTCACCCCCAGCCCCCTTCCCATCTGGCAACCATCAATATATTCTCTGTATCTATGAGTTGGTTTCTGTTTTGTTCTTTAGATTCCACATATAAGCAAAATCACATTGCATCTGTGTTTCACTTACTCAGCACAATACCCTCCAGGTCCATCCATGCTTCCACAGATGGCAAGAACCCATTCCCTTCCATGGCTGAGCAATATTCCACTGTATATATGTACCACCTCCTCTTTATCCATTCTTCCTTTGAAAGACCCTCAGGCTGCCTCCATCCACATCTTGGCCACCGTAAACATTGCTGCCATGAACACATAGATGCACATGTCCCTTCAAAGTAGCGTTTGGGTTTCTTCAGATAAATACTGTGAAGTGGGAATACTGAGTCCTTCTTTGTCTCTTGTTATAGCCTTTGTTTCAAAGTCTATTTTGTCTGGTGTAACTATGGCTACCCCAGCTTTTTGTTGTGGTTGTTTCCACTTTTATGAAATATCTTTTCCATCTCTTTACTTTCCATTTGTGTGTGTCTTTCAATCTGAAGTGAGTCTCCTGTAGGCAGCATGTGTAAGAGTTTTGTTTTCTTATCCATTCCCCTCCCATGTCTTTTGAGTGGAGCATTTAATCCATTTACATTGAAGGTAATTGTTGAAAGACATGTAACTATTACCATTTTATTATTCATAATTTTGATATATATTTTTTCCATCTTAAAGAAGTCCCTCTAACATTCCTTGCCTGGTAGTGATGAGCTCCTTTAGCTTTTTTCTTGTCTGGGAAGCTCTTTATATGTCCTTTGATTCTAAATGATAGCTTTGCTGGTACAGTAATCTTGGCTGTAGTTCCTTGCTTTTCATCACATTGAATATTTTGTGCCAATCCCCTCTGGCCTGCAAAGTTTCTGTTTCCCAATAAATCAGCTGACAATCTTATGGGAGTTCCCTTATAAATTACTAGTTGCCTTTATCTTCCTGCTTTTAGAATTCTCTCTTTGTCTTTAACTTCTGCCATTCTCATTATAATGTGTCTTGTTGTGGGCCTGTTTGGGTTCTTATTTGGGACTCTACACTTCCTGGACTTGTATGTCTCTTTCTTTCACCAGGTGAGGATAGTTTTCAGTCATTAATTCTTCAAATAAGTTCTCAATCTCTTGCTTTCTCTCTCCTCCTTCTGGTACTCCTATGATGCAAATGTTGTCACACTTGATGTTCTCCCAGAGGTCTCTTAAACTCGCCTTATTTTTTTTTTTTTTTCTGTTCTGATTGGGTGTTTTCTGCTACCTTGACTTCCAAGGCACTGATTCAATCCTCTGCTTCATCTAGTCTGTTGTGATTCCTGTTAGTACAGTCTTCATTTCAGTTATTGTATTCTTCACTTCTGACTGGTTCTTTGTATGGCTTATGTGTCCTTTTTAATGCTTGCTATCTCTCTGTTGAAGTTCTCACTAATTTCCTTGATCATCCTTATAACCATTGTTTTGAACTCTGTAGCTGGTAGGTTGCTTGCCTCCATTTTGTTTAGTTCTATTTCTGGAGTTTTCTCCTGTTTTTTCATTTAGGACGTATTTCTTTGTTTCCTCATTTTGGTTGCCTGTCTGTTTGTTTCTATGTATTAGGTAGATCTGCTATGCCTCCCAGTCTTGGCTGGGTGGCCTTATGTATTAGGTGTCCTCTGAGGCCCTGGCATAGTCTCCCTGGTCACCTGCTCCAGGTGCTTTAGGAGTGTCCCTTGTGTGGGTTGTGTGTGCCCTCCTTTATAATTGAGTCTTGATTGCTATTGGCACATCAGTGTGTGTGAATTGACCCTAAGGCTGATTGGCTCTGGGATTTGGCCACATCCACAGCTTAGAGGCTGCTGTGCAGAGGGCTTACCCTACTGAGTGGGATTTGCCCCAGTGGGCTCTGGTGTCTTTTGAGACAGCCTTTGGGTGTGCCACTTGTGGGGCTAATTGAGTGGTGCTCTGCTGTGGTCTGAAGCCAACCTCCAAGTATGTTGTTTCTGGGGCCTCTTGGGAGGGGCTCTGGTATAGGCCCAGGTCACCCACTGCCTGTGACCAGCCAGGGACTACCTGGCAGGAGCTACAAAGCTATCCATGGTTGTTTCTGCCTGTGCTAATCCTGGAGGTATGTGGGAGAGGCAAACTGAGGACATCTGCCACCAGTACCAGGCTTACTATAGCTCCACAAAAAGCCAGGACATCCCAAGGCCTGCTGCCACCTGCCAGCTCCCTTAAGGTTCAGCCCCTGATAAAGCCTCACGTGGTACACAGGTTGGGTGAGGCAGGGTCTGGGGAAGTCACTAGAATGGGAAGAATTGTGGTCAACAAGTTAATGTTGACTCTGATTTTGTGCCAGTGCTGAACCTGGAGCAACTCAGCAAAAGTCTCAGAGCATATTGAGGCCAGCTGAAGCCCACCTGGGTCCTGCAGACTCCGTTCCGATAGTTTTACAAGAATGGGTGCAATTCGAGAGGGGCTGGCTGCTCTCAGAAAAAGTGACTCTGGTGTTGGGCGAGTTGGGTGGGGCAGGGTCTCAGTGAGTCAGCATGGTGGAGCAGCAGAGCTCACCAGGCCAATCAGATTCAGATTTGGCCGGAGGAGGGAGGCTCAACACAGATAAGATGGTGCCTGCCTGCTGGCTGCATGGGAGAAGGGCTCCACACAGGGAAAATGGCAACTGTCCTCACGCCCTCACTTTGAAGTCACATACCTCAATCTGTCTCCCATATGCCTCCGATGCCCCCCAAGTTACTGTCCCTCCACCAGAGCTCAAGGTGAGTCCCTCTGAGTGAAACAGTTTGTGTGTGGGCCATTTAAGAGGAAGCTGATGTGGGGCTGGGGTCTCTCGCTTGCTCCTCTGGGGGGAAGCTTCCAAGGCCAAGATATCCTTCCTGGTTCTCGACCACCACATGGAGGTTTGGGGTCAGCCTGTTTTGAGTCTCCACCCCTCCTACCAGACTCAACGTGGCTTCTTTATATCCTTAGTTATAAAACCTCTGATCAGCCAGACTTCAGATGGTTCTCCAGGTTGATTGTTTTATAATTTAGTTGTAATTTTAATGTGTTCATGGAAGGAAGCAAGCACAGTGTTTATCTACTCCACCATCTTAGATCTCCGAAACAACTATTTTTGTCTATGCATGTTTTCTAGCCTCCTGCTACAATTTCTGTTGCTTCCTCCTTGAATTTCTAATAGTTGTTTTTTTAAAATATTTGGATATTTTGTTGGTTGTAATAAGTTCATGACTGTTAAATCTTCAATGTTGATTTTAGATTTTATCAATTTAACATCACCAACCTCTTGTTAAATGATTCCTGCCTTGAATTATACTGTATTATTAATATTGTCACCTCGCTTTCTCCTTAATTGAGTTTGCCTGAAATGTTTTGGAAGCTTAATTTTTAACTTTACTGCGTAATTCTGCCTGAGGGGCAGTAGATGGTAATGTTTAAGAAGTTGTGCTGTGAGATCAGATTGGGTTTAAATCCCAGTTCTACTATATGTTAGCTGCTCGACCTGGGCGGTTGCTCAGGGATAACAATGTCTCTGATTCATATGGTTGTTGGGAGGATTGGATAAGATAATGCAGTGCAATACATATGGCCAGTATGCAGTAAATGTGAACTATTTTTATTAGATTTCTCTCTTGTAAGTTAAACATAGCTTAATGTTTGCATTTTAGCATGAGAATTTTTATCCTCCAAGAGAATAATTTAAACTGTTTACAATCATTTCATATCTGTTCTGTTTGACCAATTTTCCATTTTATCTTTTTTAATATGTATATTTTTTTCTCCTCTTAACAGTGTTTTCTCTGTCTTTCTGTGTAAATTATAGTTCCTTTGTTTATATCCTTTGTATTAATTTAGAAGTTTAATATCCTCTTTGTAACTTAATTCTCTAATGCATGCTTAAAAATGTGTGACATATACAGTTCCACCCATATTTCTGTAATTGTGAGTTAAAAACAAATCAGTAATTTTTTATTTCTCTTTAGACAACATAGAATCTCACATACTTTTATTTCCCTTGCCATCTTCCTCAACACTTGATAACTCTTTTTTTCTGATGTCTAGTGCTAAACTTAGCTGTCAGTCTGTTTTCCTTACTGGATATTAATACAATATTTTCTTTCTCCTTGAAATTTATTTTGCCAAGATCTTGTTAGTTATGTTTTTTCTTCTCACTAATATTGCCTAGATCACTGATCTCTTTTCAGTTTTTGACTCAAGTTGATACTGTTTTGTTTGGCTTTTTTTGTTTGTTTTAGTTAATTAATTATTTTCCCTATTATGTTTTTGTTACTTTTATTTTTATTACATACCCCTCCCCAGAATACTGCTAATTCTTAGACTCCATTCTTGTCTTATGTATCTACCATTTTCTTTCTCATCATTTTTATCACTTTTTTCTCTACCTTCTTTGTGAGTTTCTCAAATTAGTCCTCATTGCTGATTCTGTTTTCTGCAGTATCAATTCTGTTCTTTTCTCATCCCTGGGAACTTTTAATTTGGTATTTTATTTTGTATTAATTTGCCATATCATCGTAATTCACTCAACTACCTTTGTGTCTCTGTCTTTACCTCATCTTACTTACTACTCTTCTTAAAAACCAAGTCTTCCTGCATCTTTTGAAGGCTACCAAGGATATCTCTGAAAGCATTCTATTTTTTTCTTCAAACTTTCTCTTTCTCCAAGTTTTCAGGGCAATGTTTCTTTTCCTTTTGCTGTGGTATCTCTTCAAAGACCTCATATTTTTGCTTCTTTGGAAGTTTTATTTGGTTTTGCTTCATCATCTTTGACTAGAACCAGGTCTGCACAGACCCGGTATTTGCAAATAGGAATCATGGTTGACCCTCTAGACCAGAAGCACAAGTGGAAAGAAGTGCCACCACTCCAGGTCCATTTGTGAGGTTTTGTAACAGCATGATTTTACCTGCCTGAAGTTGTCTGTTCTTTAGGGCCAACTTCTAGATTTTAGGACAGCAAGATTAAATTATTGCCCAGAGTAGTACCTAAAAGGTCTCTCTTTCCCCCAACGTGTACTACTTCCAACACACTTCCTTTTTTGTCTCTGTTCACAAGGCTTTTCCTGAAGTTTCTAAGTGCTTTTGGGTGCCAGCCTTCCTCTTCTTCCTGTTGTGCTGCATGCTCTGGGTTGCAGTTTCTGACAACATGTTAGAAAACTACAAGGAAGAAGAAGGAGAAGAGAGGACCAGAGGGTGGGGGAGGGGAGGACAGTACAAGGCTCAGGCTCTGGTTCAGAAGCCAAGTCCTCTAACCTGGGAGACCACCGTTTTCCTGTTCAGTGCACCCTAGGCCTGGGAACAGGACGTACGGAGAGTAAATTCTTTATTCCTCTGTTGGGGAGAGATGGTTATTCAGAAGGTGGAGCTCTGAAATTATTCGACGCTCAAATTTGACGTAATTTATAGCACTATTGTCAGTTTTTGTTATTTTGTCTATCTTCATGAGACTTAAGACAGAAGGTTCCATGTTAAGTATTACTAGTCAGCTACCATATTAATAGCCAAACATTTCAATGAAGGGTAATTTTAAGGGCTTTATTCATTCATTCACTCATTCATTCATTTATAGCAACTTCCTCCAATAGGTTGAAAGTTCAGAAAACTGGATTTTTATTTTTTTACTCCCAAGTCAGCACAGGAAGTGTCATCTGAGCTGATCAAGGGCATGTTATTGAGAAGGTTACCTCTGTGGGCAACTGAGGCTCCATCCTGCTGAAGGCCTCTGGGAGACAGACTGTCCTGCAGACATCCCAAGCACAGGCAAGGGAACCAGGGGGATCCCCCCATGATGCCCGTCAGTCCTTGGTGAGGGCTGCTGGGTGGAAGAGAGAGGGGCGAGTTCCTGGGCACCTCTGGCCTGCTGTGCACATGGAGAGAGTAGACGTCAGTGACCAGAGAGTGGCCTTGGACCAATGGTGGAAATGCTGGCAGCTGGATGTCAGGTCAGCTTGCATTGAGGTGGGCTGGTGGAATATACACACATAGGAGGTGACAGGGTCTGTTACAGAGAGAGACACGTGACTATATGCAAAAGTAATAATATTCAGGCAATCATTAATTGAGTGCCTTCCCTGTGTCAAGTACTTTCTATTTATACAGCATCCCTGCAAGGTAGGTAGTATTGCCTGTGTTCTATGGAGAATGAAACTGAGGTTCCGAGAGTGTCCATGCCGTGCCTAAGGTCACAGAGCACAAAGCAGCCTCACCAGTAGGTAAACCCTCTGCCTGCTTCCACAGCCCGATCCTGTGCAGAGCTCCTCATAACAGGATAGGGGTGACAGCCACACCCCACAGCACTGGGACAATCTGTCCAGCTGTAGATAAGTGAAGGAATTGTGGGCATCTTCCTGGAGTCAGACTTGAGACACAAGGAGAATCCTTGGATGTGGAGAAGCAGCTGGAAAAAGAGTGTGGTCAGTGGAGGACCCCCCCAACCCAACACCACCAGTAGGAGCTACATAGATGACATTTTGTAGATGGCAAGAGGCAATTCCAGTGTCTAGGAATTGAGGAGTTTGGGGTCAGCTAGACCGAGGTTCAAATACTGCTTTCCTTCCCATTCGTTTACTCTGCGACCTTGAGCCAGTTATTTCATTTCTCTGAGTCTTAGCATGCTAACCTGTAAAATAGGGATGCTGTTACCTTACAGGGGCTCTTGGACTGGCCCCAAGCCTGATAACCATTCTTAGTGCCCATGGCCCAGCTGAGGTCACCCCCAAACCAGGGCCCAGCTATGGGTGTGGAGGCAGAGTTCCCAGGTCGCGGATCACCGTGGGCTGCGGTGCAGGCGTGGGAGACCACGAACCAGAGCCCAGACTGTTCCAGGCTCAGTCCAGCCTTAGGAATCTTCCTGTGACAGGGCTCATTGGTAATGGCTGCAGGTCTTTGTCTGGAGTCAGGCTGAGGATGTGACAAGGGCCAGGCTCTCTCAGCAAGCTGGACACACGTTTTCTTTCTCTAACAGTCAGACATCTTCCCAGCAGACTGGCACAGTTTTAGCCTCTGGCATCAGCCCAGGCCCCAGGACACTTGTCATATTCAGGAAAGTGAGCTCAAGCTGTATATGTAGAGAGGCTTCTGTGATGGTTCTTACTGTTCTTTTACTCTGGGTGCCTCTGGAAGACCAGAGCGAATGGGGCAGGTGAATGATCACACGCTGTGATTTCAGGGGTACCAGGGAAACTGCTAGAAACCCCCAAATGCTTTTCCCATCCCTCAGTAAGAGATTCATCCATTTGGATCAGTTTTCAGAGCAGTTAAATGTCCCTGTACAAGGAGCCAATAGATAAGGAACCACGTCTCACTTTTGCCTCCTCCTTGCAGTTGTATTACAACACTTCCCTGAGCCTCAATTCCCCAGTCTGTAAAATGGGAATGAATAATGTCTGTCTTCCAGGGTTGTTATCACAAGAAAGTGAGACTTGGTGTGTAAATGGCACCTGGCAGGGGTCCCTGGACACGCCTTCCTTTTCATAGGCATTTGGGTAGATGCTGGAAGTCACCACCAGGTGGCAGCACGAGGCATTGGTTCCTTCACTCCACTCCGAAGGAGGAGGCACTTTACTGACATTTAAGATGAACCCAGGTGGTGGAGAGCGCCCTGGCCCTGCTGGTTAGTGGCTCAAGGCTGGATGGCTTCCTGTCCTGCTTGTGAAGAACAGATGAGTCCTCTATTGGTGGGGTGTGGCACCTACACAGTATGACCCAGTTCCCCCAGGGAAATAGAGAAATGTCAACATCACCCCTGTCCTGAGTCTGCAGTCTGGGGAGGGAGGCAGAAGTGAGTATAGACAGGAAACAGGGGGGAGAAGTGCCTTAACAAATGGGAGCACAGAGGCTGTGGGAGCACGATGAGGGATGCCCAGCCCTGCAAGGGGGGTCAGCAAGGGCTTCAGCGAGGGGGTCCAGCCCGAGGATGTCAGGGACGTTTGGAGGTGGCTAAGATTTCTCAAGGGCTGCCCTTGGTTCTGTGAGCTTGGAGCAGACCCCCTACCTTTTTTGACTACTGACCAGGCTATATATGTTGTTCACACTATTATAATGTCTATCAACTCCCCAACTCTCTCACACTCCACCCCAGAGACGCCTGACCTCCCAACAGACAGTGGGTGAAGCCTCTCCCAGGAACACTTCCATCTCCTCAGCCCTGTCTCCAGCTTTCCAAGTAAGCAAGCCCTTGGATGTACTATGTTGTTTCTTCCTGCCTGGTGACTACAGGTCCTTTTATAAAGGAAAAAACTCTGGGCAAGGAATCTAAGGCCCTTGCAATCAAATTCTCAGCCCTGTCCTTTCACCACCCAGCTGTGACCTTGGGCCCCATTTCCTATTTTGTACAATAAGGTTGACCTAGTAGTTCCTCAGAAAGTTCAGTAACATCTAACACCCATAGATTCCTTCTGATCTAGAACTACCTTGCTGGGTAACCTTGGGAAGGTCACCGGTTTGACATTGTGAAAGGAGGATGTGGATCTTTCTGAGACAAAAGGAAGTAACAAATGTAACAGTGCTTTGGAAATTCTGTGCAACCCCCTGAAGATGTTTACGCTGAGCTCTTGGGGAGCAAGTACAGTGAGATTCGCCACCATGCCCCTCACAGAGCGTGGCCTGGCACCTGGCACCTGGATCCATGAGGGAAAGGGACATTCAGGAAGAGATGAAAACCACTTTCTATCCCCTCAGTTGTCCTGGGGCAGAAGCACCCTTGTTCTGTGGGGCCTCTGAACAGGGCCCGGTCAGGGGGCTGCCTGTAGGAGGTGGGTTTGTTTCCACTCCCAATGAGGAAGCCCTTCAGCCAGGGACCTTTCAAGGTGAACCCAGGTGGTGGCTCCCTGAGAGTGGACTCCTCTGCCGGCAACTGTGAGGGGCTGTTGGTGGTCTAGGCCAGTCCTTTCCAAACCCAGCTGTGTATGACAATCACTGTGTTTAGAAACCGAACCCTGAAGGTCTGTCTTTGAAGCCTTCTGAAGGTGTGGCTTAAAAACATGGTATTTTCGTAAATTGAGGTGCCTTAACAAGAGGTCCACCTGCACAGTTTGGGGGGACCCTCTCACGTCTCATGGGAGCAGCACCCAGACGGCAGGTCCTGCACAGATCGAGCGCTCTGCCCTGTGCCAGCCACCTACCTGGCACCTGGACAAAGTTGTAACTAGCCAGTCTGCTGGGTCCCCAACCCCGTTCCATTCTGAAATACAGCTGGTTAAAGGGAAGGGGGTGGGGAAAGGTGTAAGTCACATACATTTCAAGGAAAGCAGCTTTGAAGTCCTGAGGCCATTATGTTAATGGCATTACTCAATTTCTGGAAGCAATCCTGATTAAATATTCATTGGCTTTGATTATACTGAAATTAGGGCTAAAGCGTGAAGTCAAATTGAGGGGAATAATGGCAGTGTAAATAATACATGGCCTCTAAATTGAAAACACCAGCTTGTGCAGCCCCAGTTCTTCCCCATCCGCCTTGTCACTGTGCCATTTGTTTAGAAGGTGATTAGTCCTACCAGCTGGGGGACCCAGAATTGGAAGGATCTCAGCATCTGTGAGTCTCTGGGGATGTGGGGGTGGGTTGGAGCGGACACCTTGCAATGGGGTTTTCTCCAGGTCTGGGACCTGGAAGCTGGGAATCTTGGTGAAGCCCCATCACAGAGTCCTGTATTGTCTGAGTTATACAGACACCAACTCTGAGGATAACAGAATCTTCAACAGAAAAGAGCAAGTGGGGTGTAGGAGGGGTGCAGCCAGATACAGGTGAGAGTAACCAGGTGAAACCTTACTCAAATGAGTGAGGTAAATTGAGGAATACACAATTGTGGGATGCACTCTATAGAGGGGTGTGCAAGAGGCTGTTGTGGGGATCCAAAGAACTTTCACTGGGTAGAGGGGAGCGTGGTTATTGGGTGTCAGGTGGCGGGGGAAGGGAGAAGTCAGGGAAGTTCCAAGGGAACTGGCTTAATGGCATCTTAGCGTCCTCTGGTCCCCTAACGCCTGGCCCAGGGCCTGGCACAGAGCGGAGGCTGAGGATGTTGGTAGAATAAATAGATGGCCGAGAGCCTAATCATGGCATTAGGGAGGGAGGAGGCAGCCCTTCCTGCTTCCTAGAGAAAAACGGTCCCTCTCGGAAACACGGAACGGCCATCCCAAGAACCCCTGTCACCGCACAGCGGCCCTGTGCCAAGTGCCAAGATTACATGAATCGTCTCGTTTTCTTTCTCCAACAATCTTATAGGAAGGTATGATTATTATTCCCATTTTATGATTAACAAAAGCAGCACTTAAGTTCATTTGTACCCACAGCTCGTTAAAGAAGTTACACACACAGTTAGTAAGTGAAGCTAACATCCGAACCCATGTTTGTTTCTGAGGCCTTTTTTTTTAAAACCAGCTCAGTGGTTCTGTGTCTCCAGTGACAGGTATTTGTATATAGAGCTTCATATTCTCGCTCTCCCCCCGCACCTCCTCCTTCCCTGCCTACCGCTCTTTCCTCGTGGCTTCAGGATTCCTGAGAGAGGCTGGGTGCCTGGCATGTACTCACTCATGTGCCCGGGTCTCGTCACAAGGAGTACTGCCCCTGCTTTAGCAGCTAGTGAATCCTCGGGCCACGAAAGCCTTGCACGTGTGAGCCGCCCCTCCCCAAATCAGAGGCGAAACAAAAATCACCTTTCATTTATGTTTTAATTGAATAGGAGTTCTAGACCTGGGGATTAAAGTAGGTTGGGGACAGAGCAGGTACAAGGGCAGAGCATAAGAGCATCTCATGTGCCCAGGGACTGGGGAAGGCTGGCTAGGTAGGGCTGTGCAGGTCACAGGTGAGTCATAAAGAAAGCAGAGCAAAATCCTGGTGGCCCTGAGGACTTGGTAACCCGCGGACTTGGAAGGGGCTTTCTGTTTTGTGTTGTGGAGTCCATGGCTGATCTATAAAGTAACAGAGAAACGAATTTCACAAGGCTTATTCTCCTTGGCAGTTTCTCAACTGCCAAGTACAGGACTGTTTGATGGGGCTTTACCAAGATTCCCAGCTTCCGGGTCCCAGACGTGGAGAAAACTCTCTGCTGCGATGTATCCCGCTGCCTGAGTGCAAAAGATGAATCGAGTAGAGTGCCACCTTCTGAGAGACACAGGTCCAGGTCCTGATGGTTCAGGTCCAGGTTCCTATGGTTCAAGGAAGTAGCTGACAGCCCCGAAGACAAGTGTGTCTGCATCTCTGCGTGCACACATGCCAGCATGGAAGCTGCTTTTGTGGAGCAGGAGATGGACTCTGTGACAGGAAAGCATGGCAGCCAGGAGTCAAGGACCCTGGTACGGATTCCCAATTCTTCCTCCACTGTGTCGAGCGCCCTGGGCAAGAAGTCTGATCTCTGGGTTAGTCCAGTTTCCTCTCCGTGGAATTGAGGGTGAGGTTGGACTGAATATCTTTTCCATGCGAACAGTTTTCAGATACACTCCTTTTCCCAGCAAATACTCACTGGGCACTTAATAGATGCCCAGTGCTGTCCTGGGCCTCAGAGGGTCAGGCGGCCTGCTGGGGCAGTTAATTAAGAACAGCTAGCTTAGGGCTGGCATTACTACCTTAAGAGAGGAACAAAGACTGGAATATGCAGAGTGTAAGTGCCTCTGCTTCAACAGTGTGAGCTCTGAAGCCACAAGGCCTTGGGTTGCATCCTGCCTGGCTCTTTCTTTCACCAGCTTAGTGACCACAGACAAGTTAATGAGAGTTCTTACCCAATAGGGTTGTTAGAGGATGAAATGAGGTGATCCAGGTAAGGACCTACACCAGCGCCAGGCACACAGCCCTTCCCAATAAGTCTCAGCTGTTATTGGGGTGTTGCGGGCTTCTTACCCAGAGCCTTGCAATCCCCTCCTATCCCATTATCCTGTGCGAGAAGGAAAGATAGGGAAGGAGGAAGAGAGGAAGCCAGTATCTGATGTCTACAACTTGCCGGGCATCATAACATACACCAGCCCATCTGACTTCCCGAATCACCCCATGAGGTATGTGGGACCACCTGTACAGACAAGCCGAGGGTCGCTGAAGCCCTGACCTGCCGAATGTCACAGTCCTCATAGGGTAGAGCCAGGATTTGTATCCAGTTCTGCCTGAACAGAGAGCAGGGTTGTAGCTGTGTTTGCAAATACTATGTTCGTCCTGCTTATGGTTCTGTGGTGGGGCGGGGGGGAGGGGCAACTCAGAGAGAGTGCAGCCCACACTCCCTCTCCCAGTCACCTTCCCACCTCCCACGCTGCTCTCTGTGGGTGACTCGACAGACAGCCTCGGAAAGCTCCCCCAGTGTTACCTTCAGCTCCCAGTGGGAGGCTGGGATGGCAGACTTTCAGTATTCCCCAGCATGCAGCCACCAGTCCTGGTGCTAGAATCTGTCAGTGCCTCTTTAGAGTTCATAACGAGCCCGACTGCTGACTAGGTTCTGTGTGTTTCACTCTTATTGAAATTATCATTCTTTGCCGTCATTTGCTTCTGTGCTGTAGCATCAGGGACTTGGCGATGGGTCTCTCACCCTTTCCCCGTTTCTCTACCACCTCTCTTTTCCCCCACTTAGACTCTTAATGGCAAGAGGTAACAGTCTGATTTTTTAAATCTTTAGAAACAACTTGTTTTGCAATAAAACTTTAGAGGCTTCTAGAAATTCATAAAAGGGAGAAATTGACTCTGATGAGACAAGGGTCAGAGAAAGTTGCCTAAAGGAGGAAAGACCCAGGTTTGGCAGGTGGGGAAGATCAGACCATCTGGAGGATGCAGGCCCAGCAAGAGAGACAGAAAAAGCAACGGCCCACTCGGGGTTCAAAGAGGAAACCCCTCTGCACTTGGCTTCCAGGCAGGGCTGGTATTCTGGAAGGAGCAGCGGGAAACGGAGGCTGGTTTCCAGTGCTAACTCAGCTGTGTGACCCTGGGCAGCGGTCTCCTGCTCTGGGTCTATTTCACAGGGTGACAAGAGGGAGCTTTTTACACCATTGAGTGCTCTGTGAGGTATGAGCATGGTCGTGGCTGTTGGAATGGAGCTGTGTGGAACAAGGGAGCAGGCGACTGAGTGGTCTTCACCCTCAACTTGCGGCTCTCAACTCCAGCTGGGCCAGTCCTCTGTGAGCAGAACATTCTCGGTGTCCTGCCTTTGTGTGTAATGTTACTTCTACCTGTAATACCTTCCGCCTCCTGTCTGCCTCGCCGGAGGCGCTCCCTTTCCAAGACCTCCCTCCTTACAGCCTTCCCGATCCTTCTAATCCTCCACCGTCCAATACTGAGCCGCAGGCCACACGCGGGCACTTAAACTGTGGTCAGCGGACTGACATGTAAAATGCACAACTGAAGATTGAACTTAGTATAAAAAGTAACATAACTACCTCATTAATAAAAATGCTCGTATTGATTACATGCTGAAATGATATTTTAGATACTTGGGTAAAATGAAATATATCATCAAACTGAATCTCACCTGTCACTTACTTTTTTTTTTAATGTGGCTCTTAGAAAATTTAAACATCCCGCATGTGGCTCACATTTGTGGCATGAATTACATTTCTGTTGGTTAGTTCTGGTCTGGCTTTAACCTCTTTGCTCACTCTCCTACCGGAACGGGATAGATTTCAACTCTTGAAAATGTTGAAATGATACACTACTGTTTATTGTGCTCTTATTGTATGTGTATAGAGTGGTTTCTTATATGTGATTTGCCACTAACTGTGTGACCCTCAGCGAAAGCCAGGCCCTTTCTGGCAGATTTATCACCTGGAAAAATAGGGCTTGAACTCATTGGTCTCTAATGGTCCTTCTTTCTCTGACATCAGAAGACTTATTAATGAATCCTGACCTTTCCCATCTTTTAATGTGAAAACTTGGGACAGTCACCCCTTCTGTGCACCATTTTTGCATCTGTTATGTAAATGAGCTGAGACCCTCTGTGCACCCCCACCCCTTACATCAAAGTGGTTCTGGGGATCAAAGATGGCCGGGGCCCAGGTGGGCTCTGACCTGCTCCATTCATTCAATAGGCATGAAGTCATTCATTTAGCAAACACTCTTTGAGCACCAGGCCTGGAACAAGAGCTGGCTCCACGACACACGATAGACCCACTGCGTCCCGTGCCCTGGAGGTGCTGACAGTAAATGGGGGCAGCCTAAGTGACAGCAGAGGTGTAACTGCAGCCCATGCAGCCCCAGAGGGTGGGAGGAGCCTTGGGGCTGCCAGACCAGGTGTTACCTCTCCTCCACAACAGGAATGATCGTCACAATAGAAACATCTGATGAGATCCCCCCCCTACCCCCCGCAAATCACAGATAGCCTGATCCCAACACACGTGGTAGCTGTAGGATGAAGAAAACAATTTATTCCCAAGGTATAATGGATTCTCTTCATCAGGTAGGTATGCCCATTTCCTGGCCACCCTCTTCTTTGGAGATTGCCTCAGTCCTAGTACCTGAGAGGTGTTTATTAGAAGAAGGGAAAAAAGAGGAAGGAAGGGAGGGGGAGGGAAGAAGGAAGGAAGGAAACGAGGTGTCACTCGGGATTCAGGTGACTAGGATGGGCTTCCCAGATGTGGCCTCCTTCTCGCTCAGCCGTGTATTGCAGCTGTCGGGGCCTTTTCCTGTACAGGACACTGCCAGTCCCTGTACAAGGATTCCAGACCAGGTGCAGGAGTCCCATGTTTCTGAGTGGGGCTCCTCCCTTGATGTCATAGAGCCCAGTGCATTCTGCATGTCCACTGCCTGAGAGGACAAAGCCGGGCCTGAGACTCAAAAGCAGAAACTTCATCCTGACCCCAGTGCCCCCCATTCCTGCCCCCTTTCTCCCACAGACACCCAGACTCTCCTCTCTGTGTCTCCACCCCTTAACAATAGCACCGTGATACCTGTAGCATCTCTTACTTGGATCTCTAATGCTCTTCTTGGACCTGCAGGGTCTCTTGGATCAGATCATTCCCCACCCTGGGGACCACCTTTCTCCCTGTTGGTCCAAAGCAGAGATGGTTTCCTTAATCCCAGAATGCTTTTTGTGTCATCTTCAGTTTAAAGTGAGTGTTAGCAGCTGCTCAGCAATGTCTGGTCTCTCCTGCAGTGTAAGCAAAGGGGACAGGTGTTGTCTTCTAATATCGAGGGAATCTGGGTCCCTGAAGGCCAGGGGCTCCTTAACATCACAGTGTTTGAATGAATGGAAGTAAAATGAAGGAATGAAACAGGACTGTAGCTAAGCCTTGCAGACATGCAGGGCATGGAAAAGTAGAGCTTAGGAAGGCACTCTGGGCCCAGGGTGGTGAATGCAGGCTGGATGCAGGGACAAGGTCATGGGGAAGCAAGAGGGACAGGAGGCGGGGAAGTTTAGGTGGGCCTGAGAGTAGAGAGAAGCCCGTGGACATACATCAGTAGGACTATCCTGGTGAGGTGGGGTGAGGGGTCCTCATCTCCATCGTCTTTTCTATGCATGTGGACTTCCTCTGGACTCTGAGCCACTCTCTGAGTGCACTGATGAATATCTCCCGCTCCCTTCCTTCTTCCTTCCTCCTACAAACCTTTATTCTGTACCTGCTGGTCTAGGTTTTGGGGATAGAGCAGTGGACAAAATGGCAAAGTTGCTATCTTTATGAAGCCTATATTCTAGTGGGGGTGGGGAATAAATATATACACATCGGGGGTGATAAGTGCTATGGAGGAAAAGACAGACAGGAAATCGGTGAAAGAGAAGGCTGCTGCTCTGTAGCAGGTGACAAGGGAAGGCTCCTCTGTGAGGTGACACTTGAGCAGAGACCTCAGGGAAACCTGTCAGCCATGGCAGGGGGGTCAGCAGGAGCAGGACACCACGGTAGGGAGCGTTGCCTTCAGGTGCTGGGCGAGGGCCTGCCACAGACCGTACCCCACCGACTTCCATCATCAGAAACTCTTTGTGAGGACAAAGGCAGCAGATAGCATTAGTGCCCCTGTTTCACATGAGGACAGTGGGGCTCAGAGGTGAAGAAACAGACACAAGGTCACATAGCCACTAATTGGCAGATCTGGGTTTCAAACCGCAATGTGTGGATTTTTTCCATGACAGCCTGACCACCCCTGTCTGAGGTCACAGGACCAGACCAGAGAATTTCAGTTGCGTGGGCAGCCTCTCCCCACTGCTTCCCCCATCCAGGCTGGGGTGCTGTCAGCACAGGCCTGGGCCTGCCGCGCAGACTCATCAGCTGCTGACAGGGGCGCCTCCAGGCCCTGTCTCCTCCACCTCTCCTCCCCATTAAGCAACACGGCTCCATCCCAAGCCTGACAGTCTCTGGACACCCGTTTAAGTTTTTAATTGAAGCCAATTGTTTGGCAGCTCCCCTGGCCTTTCCTTTCCCTCATGCCCTCTCCTCCCTCCTGCCTTCCCTCCCTCCCTCCTTCCTTCCCTGTTGTTCTCTGTGCCTTTGGTGCATGTCTCTCACCTTCTCTATATCCGTCTGCTTCTCTGCCTTGGCTCCATCTGTCTGTGTGTCTGTCTCTGTCTCTCTAGGGGTCTCTCAGCCTCTCTCAGTCCATCACCTGACCCCCTCCCTGACCTGCCTCCATGACCTCCGTTCCCCTGCCCCTTCTGTGTTTGTGCCCCCGTGAGTTGCTAACACTGTCTTGCCCCCATCCCCCAGTATTGCTTAATGCTGACATGAGAGCCATGCCTAGTACACACTCACACACACACACACACACACACACACACACACACACACGGGCCTGCCAGCCAAAGGCAGGTAAGGGGCTATCCTCCATCCTTGTGGAAGGCTTTCCATGATCACACAGGGCAAAGTCACTCAGGATGGCCTTGGAGCAGAACCTGAGTCCTGACTAGGCCCTCAGAATTGGAGTCCCTTGTTGCATGGCTTGATGAGGACACTGAGGCTTGCAAAGGGAAGGTGGCTCCACCAAGGTCAAGCATGCACTCAGTGGCAGAGCTGAGGGTCTTTAGAGGCCACGCCCAGCAGATGGTGCATCCCTGCCAGTCCCCACCCTCCTCAGCGCTCCATGGGGGCTCCCTGCACAGCCGGGAGCAAATCCTGTTGGTTCTCCACTCCTGGTGATACTAGGAGGTTAACCGGCCTGCCCATGGGAGCCCTCTGCACCCTGTTCTGACAAGCCGGCTGAGAGGGTGGGTTCTGGAGGCCTGGACTCCTGCTGCGTCACAGGCAGGAGTGCCCTGCTGAGAGGTTTTCTCCTCTCCTCTCCTTTTGAAGAAGAAAAAAGTGAGGTGCAAAGAATCAATTATAGTCACACAAGATAATGAAAACACCTCCTTAAGGTTTTCAGGGCTCCACAGTTTATAACACGACAATGTACTAGGTCCATGGACTTTCTTTTTCTTGCTTTAAAATTTAAAAAAATTAGTTTCTAATACTTACGCATAAGGGATTTCGTATAAACATCAAGATCCCTAGCATCTCTTGTAAAATTCTCCGAAAGGCTCACAGAACTCAGGGCCTAAGTCCTACATAGCAACGGCTGACAGTTGCTCAGAGGGCTCAGCGTGCCACAGTCCCCCCACAGCCCATTCTCTCACATATGTCTGCTTCAATTATGTATGAGCCTGCCCAGCCTCCGTAGGCATTTGTATTCAGGACTCATTTACAGTGTCCTCACATACACTGGGAGTGAAAGCAGGATGGAAACCAGGCCCCCTGAGCCCATGCTTTCTACCACGCCGTTTCTCCTTCCACAGAGAACATTCGGAAGGACGTCTAGCCCGATTCCACCCCAGTTAGATTTCCTGTAGTTGAATACTGAGACAGTTTGTGTTAGATTCTCTCTCTCCCTTATTTTTAATTGATAAATCCCCAAAGTTCCTTTTCTGATAAGTGTTGTTTTATAAAGAAAAACAAATCTGTATTCTTGAATTACTAACTCTCTTATGTGGTGGCCTTTCGGCCACCATCTGTAAGCTAAGATGAATGCCACCCTTTCACAGTGTTAGGCGTAAGTGGTGGTTGAATTAAGGTACTACCCCCCCGCTTCCTCCAGGCCCAGTGGTAGCCAAATAAGCAGGGTCCTTCCCTGAACTCTAACTCGATCTTCATGTGATCAGTGACTTTATATTACAAACCAAAATGAGGGGAAAGCTGAGTCTAGTGTCCGAGTCGAAGATCAGCCCTGGTGTCCGCTGAGCCTGATGAGGACAGAACTCAGGGGGCCGCTGTGGCTGTGGCTGTGGACAGGGGCGTGTTTCCATTCTTTTTTTGCTTTTGCCTTCCTGTCCTCTTCTCTCCCTCCTGCTTTGGACTATTCAGTCGTATCATAGGCATCCTGGCAGATCTCCTCTTGACCGTATCCGGGACCTCACAGACTTGGCATAACAGCGGGAGCCAACCCCATTAAGGACCCCGGTGAGGTTCAAGAACGCTTTGCAGCAATCAACACAGCTGGACACAATCCATGAGTCTTCCCGCTGCAGTCACAGTGGCAATCCTTTGGCCGGGGAGGAAAATGTCCCCCACCTCTTCCTAACCCCTTTCAGGGTATCGAGACAGGGTTCTCAGAACTGCCCAAGTGGCCTCAGTAGTCAGACTCTCAGTGCCTCTAGAGCCAGAGAAATGATTTTTCTCTGGGCACCTTTTCTGAGGCATTATTAGAACGTCATATGACTGCCAATGAATGAGTGCTTCCTTATTTGATTTTCAAAATGTTTCCTCAAAACTAAATGGATGGCCCAACCCGTCTTCCCCATTCATTCCCTGCCACGCCCCATATAGCAAAGCAGAAAGTAATTGCATCCAGTGTGTGGTTTTGCTGGATCAGCAGTTGACGGGTCTGTAATCACAGAGCTAATGCTCCGTGGCTCGTCAATAAGCTCCAACCTCACTTCCTGACCAGTGGTTCAAGTCCTGACAACTTAATGTTTTCACCTGTTAATAAAGCCCAGTGCCCTAGAATTGGAAGAGCCTCAAGGACAGCAAGTCCAGCCCTCCACTGAGACCCCTCTGTGAGCCCCAGCCTTGCACACAGTCTCCCCTGGTGAATGTTGCTGCAAAGAGATTTTTTTTTTTAACATCCTTTCTGTTATGCTCTTTGCCTCAGCCCAAATACTTTCCCTTGGCCTGGTTCTAAGTCAAGTTGAATGGTGGGGAGGAGCTGAGGGTCAACTGTTTTAAAAGGAGACCCTGTGCAGGGACGGTGTGTGTGGAGTGGCCGGAGGCTACATCTGGGTCTGCGAGTAACCCCAACTAAAAGCTGAGTGAGCTGGTGCTCAGGTCCTCTGTGTTAGGTTTTCAGAGGGCACGATGCCTGTATCAGAAAGGGATTCTGATGGGAGAAGTGGGGTTTCTCATTCACTGGAGCAAATCCTCTGGCACTACCTTCACCTGATGCCATTGGGAACACAATGTAAAACTTCTTGAATTGGATGAGCACATGGGGTCACTTGGGACTTGGTGGATGCTTGAACAGAAAGTGTTAGCATCTTCCATCATAGCCATCCCCATCCCGGTTTCATAGGCAGGCCACTGACATTGAGTGATGTAGCCACAGTTTCACTAAAATGGCAGAGCTGGGACTTGGACCCGGAGCCCATGTGTCTAAACCCACTCACTGCTCTTTCCAGTTTGTACTTCAGATCTCGGTTTAAAAGCAAATCTTGGGAAGACGACGTCCACTTTGCGTGGACACAATTGCTCCTCCCACTTGTAAAGTGTTTACACTTTCTCAAACCTTGTCACACATGTTATCTTGCTGGCCTCCCAGCACCTCCGCTAAATGAGGTAGACAAGGGTTGTAATCCCCATTTCCTATGTGATAAAATTGAGGTTCAGAGGGATTACAGGCTGGTCCAACTTGTACAGCTGAACAGGAAAGGGAGATACCATGTATCATGCCAGACATGTTATACTTATATCTTCTCCTCTGAGACACACCTATGTTAACAACCTGTGAGCCAAACATGCTATTTTATCCTCATTCATAGATGAGAAAACAGGGAATCTTTTCCCAAAGAGCCAGGGGAAGGAGCCAGTACCAAAGACCCTCTGCCTTCAAATCCCACATTTCGGGGGCTTACACAACAGAAAGTTCTTTTCTCACTGCTCTGGACTCCAGACTTCAAGGGGGTGGCAAGGTTGTTTTTCCAAGGCCTCTCTCCTTGGCTTGGAAATGGCCGTCTTCTCCCTGTGTCTTCCTATGGTCTTCTCTCTGTGCATGTCTGTGTCCCAGTCTCCTCTTCTTATAAGGACACCAGCCATATTGGATTAGGGCTCAGTTATATGACCTCATTTTTACCTTAATCCTCTCTTTTAAAATCCTATGTGCAAATACAGCCACATTCTGAGGTACTGGGAGTTAGGATTTCAACATGAGTTTTAGAGGGCACAATTCAGCTCATAACTGCACTCTTCACCCAGCTCTTCTGACCACTAATTCCTCCCTCGGCCCCCCAGTTAATCCTACCTCTTGGCAGATTAGCTGGGAGGGAACTCACTTCTCAAGGCCTTGCTCTAACAGGAGAGCCCCTGCCCCTGAGCCTACTGTTTGGGGGTTATCAAGGGCCCTGGCAGGAACCCCAGAAGTTGGGAGTGGAAACTGGAAGATAGGTTGTCAGCCTGGGCTGATTCCATCGAGGACAGGTCACCTCTACCCTGGGGCACTGGCTCTTTGGTGGGAGCAGGACCCCCACAATGCCCCCTGGTGGGCAGGAGCCTGTGAGTCTGATGTTTAATGATTGTGAGCCAAAAGCTATACAGAACAGGAAGAGGGACTTGAGGCACCTTTGGGGACACTGGTTTGGAGGGCAGCAGCCTTCTCACACCTCAAGAACGGGACTTCACGCACACTGCACACCTCCTAGGTGTCAGCACTGGCTATACACCTGGCACACTCATCTTATCTCCTCCTCAAATACAGTGTACCCGTGAGATGCAAGGGTTCCCCTCGCCGTTGTACAGATGTGGAAATGGAAACTCAGAGAAGGGCTGTGATTTGCCTCAGGCCAGACAGTATTCCAGGGGCTCTAGTAAGCAAAGCATCAGTACTCTAAGACACTAGTTGAAAAAATATAGCTTCCAGGCCTTTTGCTAGAGTTTCTCATTCCGAGTGGGGCCCAGGAACCTGTCGCTGTAACAAGTACACCAGGTGCGTCTTACTCATGCAAGTTTGGGAGTCAGTGGGCTGAAGATCAGTACCCCTCTCCTCATTCCCCCAAGCAGGAGTGGCGGCTGACTCCTGGGAAACTTCCGTCCCCGCTTGCATTCTTGCCCTTTGCTCAAAGTCAGTCTCCTTTCCCAGCTGGTAACTTGTCTCACATCAATATTTCAGAGGCTTAGCTGCCAAAACCCCAGTGCCGCCTTGCCAAGGCTCTGAGTTAAGTGGTTGCGCCTGCTCAGGGGGGGACCTCTACCCTCTGCTCCCCACAAAGTAGACTCACCTTCCAGCTACTGCCCCTGAAATTCCACCTGGTGTTTCTAACTTCCTGGAGCTGAGCTGCTGCCTTCCCAGACAGGGTGGTTGAGTGATTGCGCTGAGGGCTGTTTTGTTGTATGTTCTTGTGTACAAGGTCAGCTTCTAGCAATTACTTTTTTCTGTTCGCTGGGAATTGCTCTCATCTGTGGACCTATACCACAAGAAACACAATACATCCCAGAAAAGTCAGACAAACGCATGAACAAAAAGCTCTGTCCTGAGGTGGGCTCAGCTCGCGCGGTAGCAGACACCATCTTACCGATCCCCTTTCAGCCCTCGGAATGGTGGTGCATGTTAATTAGAAATCCAGAGTCCTAGATCAAGGGAAATGACTTTGTGTTTCAATTTAATTTGTTCTCATTTTTTGACAGGGTCAAAGTTCAACTTCCCAGTTTGAATCTGAAAGCAAATTATAGCTGTGTCATTTTTATATTGATGTGTCCAGTCTAAAGATCCTTGGCAAACGTTTTCTTCTGGGAATTGGTGTGGTTCATAGTTTCTCTCAATTTGTTTAGCAAACACTGGCTACAGCCTTACGATGGGGCAAGGACTGTGTGTGTTGCAGGGCTGAACAGAAAACTGGAGTGATGAAGGCACAGGGAAGTGTGGCACACAGGAGGGTAACCGTGAGCCAGGGACACATGGGGTCCTCTGGCTGGAGAGATGGGGGGCTGGTGGAGAGGGAGCTTAGTGAAGGAGAGATGGATGAGCTGGGCTTTGGGAGACAGAAGAGCGACCACAGCAGCCCCCTCACTGATGGCTCAAACTGTGACAGCGCTCCCTCTGTCCCACCCCTGCCACCTGCTTTAATGCTCACTCTACCTCTGGAGTAAGTAGCAGAAGAACTCAATGCTTTATCACCCTGGCACTCGAGGATCAAATCCTGTCCATCCACTGGCTAATGTGTGACCTGGAGCAAGTGGTTTAACCTCTCTGATTCTTAGTCTCCTGCTCTGTGAAATGGGGTAACAGGAATTATCCCACAGGGTGGTTGTGAGAATTAAAGGAAATCGCCCACATGGTGATGGAAGAGCTGGGATAGGAGGGAAGATGGAGGAGATGAGTATGATCAGATTCCACAGCTGCAGCCACCCGGGGAGGTCACCCCACTGTGGCACTGAGCAGGCCCTCCAAAGCTGCCCTCTGCCTCACACCCAGAAAAGACTCAAAAACCTATTCGTTTCGATGATTTTCACACAGCTAGTGTCGTCACAACTGGGACTTGAACCCAGGCCTGCCTGACTCAAAGACCCTTGATCTTAACCGCAACCTATTGCCAAGATGTCACAGTAACCGAAAGGGCCAGTATCTAAGTACAGGTCTGTTCACTCACATCCTTTCCACTATCTGCAAAAACAGATTTCCCTGGAATCAGAAGCCCACCTCTAACACGTCTGGCTTGACCATCCTGACTGTGTCCAGGGTCTCCTCTGGGCTCCCGTCCTGTCTTCGCTCAGTCACACAGGGGTCACTCAGCGCTCTCACTCCCTGCTTCCATGTCTTTCTCCCCCACTAAGCTCCTGAGAGCAGCATTTAAACAAAAGTTGGGAAATCACCCCTTGTTAGAATATTTCTCAAACACAAATCTTCCACTTAACACTGGCAAGTAGGAGATGTGTGTTAATAAACCATGGTGCTGGCAGTTTTAAAACATTAATGATTTCTAGAATTGAAAATGCAAATAGCTGCCTGGAACTCTTCTACTTGGCATTAAAGAGAAGGGCTTTAAAGGACACCGTGGGAAACTCAGGATTGGAGAATGAGGCTTTGCTAGAAGACACGAAGGCAAACAAACATTTACCACCTTGTTATTGCCACATTAGCACCATTAAAAAAAGCAAGCCTCGGAGCAGCCAGTTAGCTCAGTTGGTTAGAGCTGTGCTCTTAACAACAAGGTTGTGGTTCGATCCCCACATGGGCCACTGTGAGCTGCGCCCTCCACAACTAGATTGAAACAACTACTTGACTTGGAGCTGATGGGTCCTGGAAAAACACACTTAAAAAAAAAAAAAAAAAAAGCCTCAGTTCTCCAGAAGTCAAGTTCACAGTGAATCACATGGGTGCTACTTACTTGAAGGCGTAGCTTTAGAGTAAGCTTGCAGGGCTGGCCTGTCCATTGACTTCAGCGTGACCTTATGGAGCACCAGTTGTGTGCCAGCGAGGAGAGGGTGCAAACCCTGCTATGTAGGCCCTCACTTTACTCTCTGAATCAGAAAAGGGGGTGGGGTGGGGGGAGAGAGAAGAAAATCCCAGTCCAGCCCTGGGTCAGCTCAGTCCACAGATGGGCTGTGATCAGGGCTCTGAACTTGACCAAAGTGAGGGAAATTGTTTGGGGGAACCTCTCACCCCGAGACGCTGGCTGTGCTGCCTGGTGCCGGTCTCGAACACCTCATGTAGCCAGCAGCAGCTCCTGTCTTTATTTAACTCTCCAGATTGCTGGAGTGCACGCTTCTCAGCCCCGAGACCTCCACAACGCATTGGCTTACTTTTTTTTTTTTTTTTTTTTTTTTAATGTTACCTGGTTATAAGATGGAGAGCAGCACCCTCTCAGGTGCTCGGCACTCACACGTGGTAGGCACACGACGTGTGAGAGCAGAGTGGATAGGACTTTTCTGACTGTGGGGTTCTCCTCTCAGACTCTTGAGTGAACAGTTAGGGGCTGTGGGGCCAGTTTGGTTCTGATGGTGAGCAGTGGCCTTCCTCACCAGCTATGTAGGGGGGCAGGGGAGAGCTAGGGGGAAGCTGAATGATACCCAGAAGGCAGCTGGCTGAATGCAAAGGTGGCGTGATGGGGAAGGGTCCAAGGACAGGGTAAGGGCAGGTCTCCCAGCTATAGCCACCCAGTGTGGTCACCGCACCGTATGGTCACCCCTCCTGTGGCACTGCTTGTACTGAGCAGGCCCCCCATCTCGGTGCTGTCGGTTTCCCTCTCCCTGACAGAGACAGGCTGGGCCTCTCACTGCCCTGTCAGAGCTCCTGAGGCACATCGCTCCACTGGCGACTGACACCTGCTTCCTTTTGATGTGTCCATGTGTCAAGCAGTCAAGAACCACATCCTGGGAGGGCCCCAGTCTCTTTACAGTGGCTTTGCCAGTTTCCATCCTCTATCATTCTGTGCTTATGGACTAGCTCTCAAAAGATGGGCTTGTACCCTTCTTCCCAGAAATCAGGAGGTTTCTCCCTATCACCCCAGTGTCCCCAAGACGTTCTCCTGACACTTGACAGAACCTTTCTTATGGGGACTGTGCGTCTGCATTTGGGTTGTTCTCAGTTCTTTTCTGCTTCCTTCTGGCTCTTTGCTGTGATCTGGGTGTGTGAGCTTATGAGGACAGGAAGCTCTGGATACGTGAGGCACCAAGCTGTAAGGGAAAGAGCATAGCGATTTGGAGTCAGAGCCACCTGGTTCCATCCTGGCACAGCTGCTCACCACCTGTGGGGTCTGGAAGATGGTGATCAGAACACCTGCCCTCTGGGAGGCTGCCAGGATAGAAGGAGGTTCTATATGTAACACGCCCCTGGCGCCTGCACAGATCAGATGCTCAGCCACAGTGATTTCCCTTTCTCTTCTCCTACCCTCCCAGGAACCTGGTTCTGTATCCTGGCACGTGAGTATTTGGGCCCCTCTATGTCCATGATTACAAATATATCAATCCTCCTGCTTCATCCTTTGAAAAATATCTTTTCTTTTTTTCCTCATGCATGTGGCTTCCATTTCCATTATAAATCCCATCTGTTTGCTCTAAGCTTTGTGAGTTCCAGGAGATGTGACACCTCTGCTTTCTCAGTACCTCTTTTCCTGTTCCCAGGAAGGGACTGTGTCTGTGAGAAATTATCTGCTTGATGTGTGTATGTTTTCTTGTCTACTCCCACCCGCAACCCCATGACCTCTCCTTATTGTCATGGCCAATGGCATCTAATCAGAGCCATCCCAAGCCAGCTCCTGGCACCTCCAAACCTCCTGGATCATGGTATTTTAGACTTAGAGGGGGCTGGGAGCCTACCCAGCCCTACCCTTCCTGCTACTGATGGTGTAGTGAGAAGACCAAGACCCAGAGAACAGAGGGCCTGGCCCAAGCTCATGCTGGACCAGTTCTCAGTTGTGACTGCACATTTGAAGAAAAATTTGCTCAAGCCCCTCCCCAGAACCTTGGTTAGGACTGGGAAGGGGTGGATTTGGGCACTAGGATTTCTAGAAGGCTCCCCAGGTAGTTCTAATGTGAAGCTGGGTCTAAGAACCAGAGAAGCTGGGTCTGAGAATGTGTTTCTTGCCAGTTTATTACCCTCACGTATCTGGAGAAAAGTATCAAATCACTATCCATAGGAGATGGTTTCTGAGGGGGAATGGGCCTGTCACAGGGGAGGGCCCCAAGATGAGACAGGGAGCATCTGAATGGTTATTATTAATCAGTACTTATTTTGTTTAACAAACATGCATTTATATAAGATTTGCTAGGTGCCAGACACTGTTCTAAGTGCCTTACAAATACTAACTCATTTACTCTCCAGAGCATGAATATGAGATAGTCCACTATGATCCCCATTTTATAGATGAGAAGACTGAGACACAGAGAGGTCAAGTAACTTGCCCAGGGTCACACACCCAGAGAGTGGTGGAGTAACTGCTCTGGTGTTCATATCTTTTTGATACAGTCCCTGCTTATAACCATTGTGCTAGATCACCTGTGCAGTTCTCAGTCCACATGTGTGCGTCTGACAGCATCTTCAGGCCCCAGGGACTTCCTAGATGAGAGAGGTCTGCCAGCAGGGGGGACTCAAGGCTCCTGAAATCAATAATCCCAGAGGCTACATTTGTGGAGAACCCATGACTTACAAACCTTTCCTCACTTAGTCTCTGGTAAAACCATGGCTCAGCAACTTACCTCAGTCGCACAACTCCAATCTCATGTGTCCTAGGTATAGTTCAAGCCAGAATTTGTATAAAGAGTCCAGGTTTATCCTAGAAGCCTTATTTTAGGAACATACAACACGCTCTATAAAAAACACCCTCTGGAAATAAGTTTTTATAAATTAAGTTTTTATCATTTGTTCTATTCAAGAAAGACTCCATTCCATCCAAGTCATGAAGCCACGAAAACAGTAGGGATATATAATTTTCTAACTCAGGTTAACAGGGGTTTATTTCTTCCTTTAACTGGCTACAGAAATATCAATTATGGAAATAGATGCAAAGAGTCAGCTCTTTGCTCGTGCCCCACGCTGCAGAGCTCACCTTCCCTCTTGCAGACTGGGGCCCACCGAGAGGCCTTCCTGCTCCGATGGACTGGCTGGCTAATGGGATATTGACAGCCTGCCCAGTGGGACACGAAAGCTTCTTTTACCGAGAACGTGGCGAATCCAATTTTCTAGTAGCATGCCTAGGGCTGTGTTAGCAGCCTGCCGTGGGCTCTGTTCCATGCTGTTGGCTGCCTGCCATGAGCACAGGGACGATGCTGTGGTCCAGAATGTAGTGTGCAGGGTGGAGACGTTATCTGAGAACGGATCACGTTTCTGACCTAACAGGTGAAAATGCAATTCACTGTGACTCTCGGTCAAGACCCTTTTTCTCTTGGGGCCTTGGTTGTAAAATGGAAGCGATAAATGAGATTATATTCAGCTCTCATTGTCTCTGTTCTGTGACCTCCTGTGTGACATCAGGCAGCATCCTTAACATCTCTGATCATTATGGTGGTAGAAACATCCTCACTGGAAAAAAACAACAACAAGGAATTACTACAGGGAGAGTTGACAACTGAGGCTGGTTGCTTGTTCATCAACTTACAGAGGAGTATGTTTTTAAATCCATTCTCAAGGACTGCCACCTACCTGCCAGGTGGCTTCCTTGCAGAGTTCATATCTTTTTGACACAGTCCTTTTGTTTCGGCCACATTGATTCAGCTGCTCTGACACAACTGTTTTGATATGGGGACATTTTGACACAGCTGAGAAAACAAACCATTACACCTTCAGCTTTTTAAAAAAACAATACCAAATAATGTGCCAAGGAGACGTTTCAGGCTCCGTCCCCTCATCCCAGAATTTCCTCCATTCCTGATCTCACTTCTGGCAAAGGGGCTCGGGGAGGTGGTGGCAGACAGACGGGGCTGGGCTCAGGGCTGGGCTACAGGTCAAGGTTGGTGATGAGGGAGGCGGGGGCGGGGGTAAGGGATCGGTGGGAGTGAAAGACCGTGCAGATCAGACATGCGTGGGCATGAGGCTGGCGTGGGTTCTGTTTCACACAGGACCTGGTAATTTTCAAAAGCAATTTTACTTTTAGATACAGCCAATTCAAAACTCTTCATCAAAACAACCATGTCAAAACGCCCTTCTCTGTCTCAAACAAAGGGAAAAAAATGCCAAAGAGAGATGAACAAGACAGGGCTTCTGCCCCCAAGATGCTCAGAGTCACCAGAGGGGAAAGGCAGAGACTGAAAAAAACAAAACAAAAAAAAACCAAGTTACTATTATACCACTGGGCAATTGCTGTAATAACAGAAGGGGCTGGAAGGGACGAGAGCAGAGGGGGCCTGACTGCTTGGGAGTGGGCAAGGCTTTCCCGGAAAGGGGGGTGACTAGGAGCTCAAGGAATATTTGTTAAATGACTAAAGCATAGCAAACGTTAATTGAGGGTTTATCATGTGACAAGCACTGCTATTAGTGCTTTATTTTAGTTCATTTAGTCCTCACAACTACCCAATAATGTGAGTATTATTGTTATTCCCATTTTATGGATGAGGAGGCTGAGGCATCCAGAGATCCAGTGACTTCCCCAAGGCCACAGAGCTAGTAAGTGGCTGAATCAGAGCTGGAAATCAGGCAGTGACACCGAAGGGCCTGCTCGTGCCCTTAGGTATAACTAAGGGTGAGGCCCCCAGGGGGCAATACAAATCACTGGAGGGATTGAATTTATGTTCCTCAGCTGCTGGTTGCTTTGGCCCCTCGTGTTTTCTCTGGGCGGGAATGAACCTCACTGGGGAGGCAGAAGGGTCACAGGCTTTAATACACATCAGACTGGGGGCCACGCTGTCCTCACAGTTTCCGGGCTATGTGGCCTTGGACAATTGCTGACCGTAACCACTTCTTTAGTCTTATTCCTGTCAGCATGTGTATCTGCCAGGTGCCATGTTAGACCTGGGCCCACAGCAATTAATAAGACAACACTCCAGTCGCCATGGAGCCACTGCTTTCATGGGAAAGGACCTGAGGGGTAAGGAGCCAGCCTCACAGGATCCCAAGGGGGCCTCCAGGCGGAGAGCAGAGAAACTAGAAGGAACCATGTGTGAGGAGGCAGGATGAGCAGGTGACAGAGGGGTAAGAGGGGAGGGTGGGGAATGAGCAGGGGACAAGCAGGCCAGGGGAAGCAGTCCGGAATCACTTCTGCTGCAGGGGACGCCACTGTTGCACTGGAAGCAGGAGAGGGATCATGGTACCTGAGAAGGATAACAGGGCACAGGAGAGGCAGAGGCTGCTGTAGTGGTTCAGACAACACGTGATGGGGGGTTGAACGTGGGCAGTGGTAAGAGCACCATCTCCCTACTGAGCACCAAAGTGCCTCCCACACTGTGAAGTCACGGGTGCACGGGAGCTCATACTAATTACTCTTACTGCCCTTCATTACTGACCCTTCCTGGCTTTCCCTGGCAGTTGCCTTTCCATAGTCTGGTGAGGTGTGGGTTGGTTCATTTTCTTCAACCCCAGAACTATCCAGTTCCCCCGACTGCTCCGAAGATGTTGTGTTGAGAGAGAGAGAGAGAGAGAGAGAGAGAGAGAGAGAGAGAGAGAGGAATTATTCTCTTTAACAGAAATACTTTTCCTTCATTAAATGAAATCTCCAAAGCCCAGTAGCATTTTCGGTGCTTATATAAAGATGCCAATGGGGATTTGAGATTGAAAGTGGTATTTTTCTACAAGTCAATGAAGATCTCAATAGGAAAGAAAGAACACTCTTCAAATCTAAATTCCTGCAGCATCGGGGAAGACTGATCTTGGGCTCAGGGCCTAGATCGCATTACTCCCAGCCCTACCAGGAAACTTCCTGAAGCACTTTGAGCGCTCATAAATATTGGCTCTGTGTCTGGGGAAATTGTATTAATAGTGTCTTTCCAAGACTGCAAACCGTTCAACTTGAATTTCTGTTTGCACCACAACTCTCATAACTTTGTACATAAACTCCAGAATTTGTAGGAGTTTGAGTCAGAGCAGAGGCGTGCCTAGCCTGCAGACCATGTACACATAGACAGACATCTTTTATCAGGTACGGCTAGGGAATAAACTTTGTCCCTTGGAGGTGTCAGAAGAAAGACTGGACTCAGGAAATAAAAAGACTGTATTCAAATTCCAGCTGTCACTTTTGTTAGCTGAGTTGGGTTGGCCTGGGCCACGCACTTAACCTCAAATTTCCAATCTATAATATGAGGAAAACAAAATAGTTCTCACCGGGCCTGGTGAGATCGGGATCGTAATGTGTGAAAAGTACTTGGCACGCAGTAACTGCTCAAAACCTGTTTCTCTTAAAGCACCGCTCACCTGACTGTTGTATTATAACCCACTAGAATCACTAAGCTTATAGCCATTATTCTGGTTACCTACCTGTTGCTAAGTAGTAACGTCCCCTATCCCCAAATTTAGTACTTACAATGACAATTGTCTTGTATTTTGCAGAGAATCTGCAGTCTGACAGCTCCTCTCTGCTCCAGGCTGTTTGGGCCTTCAGCTGGGGTGACTCCAACAGCTTATTTTACAGATGGGAAAACAGAGACAAGAGCAGGCACAAGGGAGGGGTCCCTCTCGAGCTACATAGCAAGTTAAGGAGCAGACCTTTTGGGAACGCCACCACTATGACAGGTCCTGTGAGGGGAGGAAGACACTGTAAGGCAGGATCTTAAAAACAAATAGCAACAAAAACTAGAAGGCACTAACTTTTGAGTTGGTAAGACCCCCAGAGGACAGTCAAACCACTGGAGGTATTGAATTTATGCTCCTCAACAGCTGGTTGCTTTGGCCCCTCGGTGACAGGCTTTGGAGTCTGGTGAATATGGCCCTTACCTTTGCCCTGAGACAGGGACTCTCTCCTCTCACAGGGTTGTTGCAGGCTGTGCCTAGCAGCTAGCAGATGCTCAATAAACCGCATCTACTCAAAGAAGGATTAGTTCTCTGTCTGCCTCCCAGCATCCCAATGCCCAGTGCCTGCCCCATCAGCCCCCATTGCCGGGAAGGCAGGACAGGGCTCTCATTGTGACTAGCAGGCAGGCTGAACTCTCCCCTTTCACTGTGGAAAAATCCATTACGGAGAAGTCATTTGTCAAAGCCAACTGTTTAGCTGCTTTAATTTACATATTTATCAAGTTTGATTAGAATGTATTGTCTTCCACTTTCATCCCAGCTTTCACCTCTTCTTGCCCTCTTTTTCTGGGGAAACTGTTTTTGTTGTCCTTGTTGCAAAAGGGCATGGCATAATTCAATTTGCATTTGCTAATAAGCCTGCAACGGAACTTGGTGAGGCATTTCTGGAGGCTGAGAGAGAGGAATTCAAAAGGCACAGCACATGTTAGGGAAAGCCTGGGTGCTCAGTTCTCGCCTGATACACGCCTTCAACCAAAGGGCAGCAAGGACTCTACAAGTATTCCACGAGTATTTATTGAGCACCTTCTGTGTGTAAGGCACTGGGAACGCAAGTTGGGGAAAAGATAGGCAAAGTCATGGCTCTAGTGTTGTTTAGAGTCTAGTGACCTCCTTTTCTGCGTCTGGAAGAAAAGGCAGTTGGACCAAGCAACCTGTAAGTTACCATTTTTAAATACATACCATTTTGAACACATCAGGTCTTGTGCACTGACCTGAGGTGTTATTTCATTTAATTCTTACAAGATCCCTGTGAGGCTGATATCATTATTCTCATTTTGTACATGAAGAAATGAACAATCTCAGAGCTCAAGGTCATGCGTATCAGGACTTGAATTTAACTCTCATTCTGTCTGAATCTAGAATTCAAGTCTGTAACCACAAAGCCAGGCTTGATCTTTCTTCTCCACTAGCCTTTGAGTGTCTGGATGGCAGGGACGGTGTCTGATTCCTTTCTATGTCCTCAGGGACCAGCCCACAGTTTGGCATGTGGTTACTGGTAGAAAATGGGTATTGCATTGAACTAAAACAGAAAGTCCTTCATCCTTGGCCTCTCTTGGGCCTCAGATCTGCCCTGCTCTCTTCAGCTGCCTCAGCAAAGGCTAGTGTAGCAGACACTGTGTGCACTGCCTAGATCCCCCTTCAGGACCAAGACCCCCAGTTCCCAGGAGTGTTGGAGGCTGGCAGCTCACAGCTGAGTTCCTCCCTGGAAATTGCACTCAGCCCAAGGAAGCAGCCGCACCAAGGTTATCACCCCTGCCCTGGGGGCAGCCCGCATCCAGTACCCAGTCAA
Source organism: Rhinolophus sinicus (assembly GCF_036562045.2). Taxonomy (NCBI): domain Eukaryota; kingdom Metazoa; phylum Chordata; class Mammalia; order Chiroptera; family Rhinolophidae; genus Rhinolophus; species Rhinolophus sinicus. Next base: position 19,296,723 of record NC_133756.1, on the reverse strand, counting down.
TGCAGGACACAGAGCCAGCCCCACTGCCTCCTGGGACAACTCTGAAGGGCTCTCCTGGCCCGAAGCTTCCCCACAGGATTGCTTTAAGTCGCTGTTGAGACTCTCTCCATCCCGCTTAACACGTACCTCTCACAAGTGTTCCTGAAAGCAGTCTCCATTTAAGCTTCCGAGCTGATCTCAAATCTCCCAGTCTGTGTCCCAGGAGACCCAACCTCAGCTCCTACTCTGAACACGCAGCTCTGGTTCCGACTTCCTGCCGGTGCTTGAAGGTGCTGGGATCAACTTAGATCTTGGCAGGGAGAGCCCTCCTGCCATCAGCCTATCCCCAGAAGACTGCCTGCTACCTGCTCTCAGGCCTAGATTGCCAGCCCTGTAGGTGGGAGGCTTTATAAACTGCTAAGCCCAGCAGGGGTAGCCTATCTGAGGAGGGGAGGCTCTGCTCTGCTCTTCTCCTGTGACTGTCAAAGTGACAGTGACAATGGCGACTGGCCCTAGCCCTTTTGGCTTTCCTTCCTTCCTTGGCAGGCATCCACTGGGCACTTCCCAGGCCTCAGCCTGCATGGCCCTTGCCTGAGGCAGCCCAGTGTCCTGAGAGGAGGCCGCTTGGACTTTGGAGCTGTATGCCCTGCATCCCTGAGCTCTACGCCCTGGCTGAACACTCCCTAGCTGTGTGGCCTGGGGCAAATCACTTGTCCTTTCTGGGAGGCTCCCCTCATCTCCACAGTGATGTGTTCTGCTCCGTGACCCCACAGGTTTTGCAGCTCTAATGGCCGCTATGGGTCTCCTATAAGTCAGAGGCCTCCTTACTGCTTTTTAAAGCCAAACAAATGGTGCTAATATGTAGATACGTGAAGGATACCAGAGCAGTTCTTTTTCCCAAAGGCTTCAAATTCCAGAACTAATGCTTCATTTTGCTGCCATGAACCTATGCCTTTCAATGGTAATAATCCCTGTTCTCTTCTCCCATCTCATCCTTGGTAGAGCATTCGATCCCTAACCCTGAAGCATGAATGAGTCTGCCACTTAGATACGAGATTTTAGGCCATGGGAGATCTGAATCTAGGTGAGGGAGGGAGACCCAGAGGGCAGCAGGGCTGGGGAGCGGAGCCTCTGAAAACAAACTTCGCTGATATGAGTGTTTTCTCAAAGAGAGCAGGTGCTGGGGCATTGGGCAGGACAGGGTTGCGGCTTTTGCTCCTGCCTGAGCAAGGCAGCACATGATTTACGACCGAATGAGGGGTCCAGACGAGCTCTATGCATTCAGAGGAGGGTGAAGGCACTGTGGTCTGGAGCTATCTGGCAAGGCTTTTTGGAAGAGTTGGGGCAAAGATATAAAATCTAAGATATTGAAGGTTTGCTTGGGAAAACAGTGACAAGGCCAGTCCGAACGAATAAAGTAGAATATTCTTATAGGAGACTGGTCCCCAAGCAGGGGCTACTTTGCCTCAGAGGAGAGGTGGGACGTTTAGTCACATCTGAAGCTATTTTTGCCCGTCATAACTGGGAGGAGGGGTGCGCCTGGCATGTAGCACATAGAAGCGAGAGATACTGCTAAACGTCCTCAGTGCCCAGAACGGCACCGCCACACAGTCACCTGACTCTAAATATCCCTAGTGCTGAGAAACCCTATTCCTGTGGCTTGTTGCTCAATAAATGGGGTGGGGACTTAAAGTCTCTCGTTTAAGATTTATCTGATGAGCTGGGGAATTATTATTCTTATTTTACAGGGAACTGAGGCTCAGAATGTGTACGTAATTTTTCTAAGGCCTCACAGCCAGTAACCTCTAGGGCCTGGATATGAGTCCTGATCCAGCTGCAGGCTTTCCATTTGATCCCCTCAGGGTAGAAGAAACCCCGGGACCAGTGTCCTCTTCAGTATCCCACATCCAGCTCCCCCTTCCTGTTGGATGCACCCTCAGTCCCCTTAGCTGAGCCAGCCTGGATGTCTGCGCTTTCAAGTCTCATCTCTACGCCAACACATTCACTGGTTCCCCACTGCCCCCAAGAAAGCTCTACTGAGCCCTCCTAAACTTACATTTTCTCTTAAAATGATATACAAGAAATCCTGCATCTTGAGCATGTTGTCACTATAATTCACAGCTGCGGATCCCTCTTTCTCGTCAGTATCAACTCCAGAGTGACAGCCTTAGGTTACATGCAACATGACAAATTTTGTAAGGGAACCTGCAGAATTATTGTGCTGATGAAATCAGATGCAGTGCAACATTATATGAACACCAGGATGGGCCAAGGACGAGTCCTGGATGAGTGCTAGTTTCCTCCAAGGCCCCTCTCAGCAGAGGCAGATATAAGCAGAGTCTGGAAGGCTGAGTAGGAGTAAACCCGACAGACAAGATGGGGGCTGGCATTCTAGGCAGAGAGAAAAGCACACGCCCACACGTGCAGGCGTGGGAGAACGTGTTTATGGAGCTGCCAAGCATTAGCTGAGGCAGGGGTCTGTGGAAGGGGCTGGAGAGGTGAGTGCCCACCAGATACCAGAGAGGAGGGATGCTAGGGGCAGGGGGCGGGACTTGCCCGGAGGACCGCAGATTGCTGCAGCAGGGTTACAAGCAGAGGGAGTGGTATGCTACCATTTGCGTTTTAGAAATTCCACTTTGGAGCCAGGTGGAGGATGGACTGGCAAGGATGGTGCCAATACAGGGAGACCAGTGACAAGGCTATTCTAGTCCTGAGCGAGCCCTCGAGCAGACAGCAGCTAACAATGCTGTTATTGCTGCCAGGATCTCTTTTTCTCCAGCTGAGGAGCAGTGTGGCCCTGTTTGGGCCCTGGGGACGGCAACTGGTCTGGTTTAGAAACCAATATGAGGTTTGACTTCATGATGCCTTCAGGGATTCAGGGGCCATGAAGTCCAGAAAACGAAAAAGGCTTAGATGTGAAAAATCACATAACGCCTCACTCCCCAGGACAAGTTATTGTCAGGAGAGATAGGGCAACAAAACCGATCATATGAATGTCTTGGAGATTTTTGCTCTCGGGGGCCTCTTGGCATCTTCTAATACCTTCACCAACCACAGGTCCACTGATAAGTGACCAGGTCATTTGAGGCTTTTCCTCTTGGCACCAAGGTTGTGGCTCTCGTCCTCACTCAGGCTGCCATCAGGAGGTAAGTTGCCAACTTTAAGTGCCATGCATCAACTAGGGGAAGTGGAGTTGTCTCCAGGCAGATCAATTAGTTACCTACTGCTACCTGACGGGCTTTTCTAGAATCCATCTTAAAGCAACAAACATTTATTATCTCTCAGTTTCTTTGGGTCAGGAATGTGGGAGCAGCTTACCTGGGGGGTTTTGGCTCAGGGTTTCTCATGAGGTTGTAGTAAGCTGTCAGCCAGGGCCTCCGTCATCTGGGACTCGAGGGTCCCCTTCCAAACTCACTCATGTGGTTCGGGCTGGCCTCAGTTCCTCTTGGCTGTTATCTGCATTCTTCTGTTCCTCACCAGGTGGGCCTCTCCACGGGCTACCTGAGTGCCCTCATGTCGGGGCAGCTGGATTCTGAGAGAGAGAGAGAGAGAGAGAGAGTCAGAGAGACAGAGAGACAGAGACAGGGGGAGAGAGAGAGAGAGAGACAGAGAGAGAGAGAGAGAGAATTCATATGGAAGCCACAGTCTCTTTATAACCTAATCTCAAAAGTGATGTACCAACACTTCTAGAGTATTCTATTTGTTAGAGCATGTCTCTCAGTCCAGCCCACACTGAAGGGGTGAGGAGTTCAGCTCCACCTCTTGAAGGGAGGAGATGAACAAAGAATTTGTGGATATATTTTTTAAACAACCATGTGGACCCTATTTAATCTCCAGGAGCTAATATGACATAGTGGTTAAGAGCATACACTTGAGATTCATAAAGACCTAGGTTTAATCCTGGCTCGCACATTTGCTACTTATGCATATTTAGACAAGCCATTTAACCTTTCTGGATCTCAATTTCCTAATGTATGAAATAGGGCGTAAGAATAGTAGCTATTTCACTGGCTTGCTGTGAAAATTAAATAAGATCATATATAACAAATAGAATACCATATATGTATAAAGTGCATGGCACAGAGCAAATACTGAATAAACATTTAACTGCTATAGTAACTGGATAGTATTACCGTCCTCCTTTGCAAGAAGCAGACTTGCGTAGAGGTTAACACAGGTCGCGGAGTCAGACTGCATGTAGAGGTTTAGGCTCTGCCAGTCATTAGCTGGGAGGACTAGGGCATGTCACTTAATGTGTCCTACCCTTGGTTTCCTGTGAAATGAAAATAATAGCTAGTGCCTGGCCACTGAATAGGTGTTTAACAAATATTTTATGAATAGGACATAGTGGATGATAGAGGGATATAACGACCGTGTGTTTGTGTGTGTGTGTGTGTGTGTGTGTGTGTGTGTGTGTTGGGGTACTCCACAAGCACATTTAACGTCAAATACCTTCTGGGAACTGGGGAGCCTGGTATGGCTGTACTGGTTCCACTTGAATGTACCTTTGTACCCTTGACTGACTCCATCCATAAGTCTCCAGGTTTACCATCCCGTATGGGTTGTTCTTGGTCTCATCGTTCAGCTTCTTCTCCACACTGGTTTTGTTCAAGCATGCTTCCTTCATCCTCCCTGCTGCTTCCAGCAAGAATATGTTTAATTGGCTTTGCACAAGTCTGGGGATTCGGTGACAGAAAATGGGGGGGGGGGGTCCCATGTCACACCACCTCAGAGCTACAACATTACCTTAAATTGATTTTGCAAACGAAAGCTAAAAGCTAAGCAAAGGCAACCCATCCATTTAGCCTAAAGATGATTATAATGCTCTTTTACAGCCTCCTAAATGACAAAGCAGTTTGTTACCTGCCTGCATCAACATTTGCTTATATTAGCACCCGGAATGCTCGATTTTTATTAGCCCCACGTTATCATTTTATGAAGACGCAGGGGCTCAGTAAAATTAGTGTGCAAATAGAAAACCCATTTTGCATTTTCCTGTGGTCAGCAGAAACGTTGAATGCAATTGAGTTGCTACTGGGTCAGAGGAGACAACCACAAAGGTAGGCTTCGCAGCGGGCCCTGGTACAGCCATTTATCATTTCTGGGCTGCTGAGATAGATGGCATCAATGGTAGACAGTGTTTTTCAAAAAGGCTTGGTGGCATTTTTTTTTTAATGAAAAAGCAATATAAATACTATGACAATAGTTCAACTTCCATCAGCAATAAGGGTTGACACCAAATTCTTTTGTGTATGTTATAAATGGAAATACAGTGGATGTAGAATCTTATATTGTTGATAGTGGTCCAGGAGACAGGATGGTGAAAGGGGCACTGGGACTTGATTTGACCACTGTTGGCTGCATGACCTTGGGCATGTCCCTTCCGCCTGTGAGCCTCAGTTCCCTCACCTGTAAAGTGGGGTTAATACTGTCACCTCTCAGAGGCATGATGAAATGTAAATAAGATAACGTGTGTCTAAATTTCTTTGTAAACCATGACCTATATGAGTATTTTTTATATATTAATTCAACAGTCAGTTCTTGAGTACCTACTCCATGCAGGGTCCTGGGAAAGACGTTAAATATACGCTGTGAAAGTCTCCGTTTCTCCCTTGAAAGTCACAGCTTTATTCAGTCCAGGAAACGTTCAGGTCTCTATGTTCTCTTTTAAACCATAACTTCTTTGTAAAAGGTGAAGCTCCTCTCTCTCCGTTTGTTCCTAATGGTGCCTAACATACAGCTGAGCACACAGTGAGTTCTCAGAAACACCTTGACTCCATTTACATCTTGCTGCCTTTCAGAGACCTATTATTAGGGAAGTAGTAACCTCAGCCTCTACTGGTCACCCCAATAGACCAAGCAAGTTACAAGCCTTTAGAACCAGGCTTAATAAACGTTTGTTGTTGTTGTTTAGTCTTTGATATTAGTGTATCAAAAGTGGGGATCATGAATCACATTCAAAATAACCTGAAATCCTATTCATCATTTCTAACTGTCCTCTCTCTCTCTCCAGATCATCCTCTCTCATAGATGGATTACTGTAATTCCCCTTCTCTCAATGTTCATTTCTGAATTCACTTCAGGTCTTTGTTCTGGGTCAATCAGTGTTTTCTCTGCCCATGGCTAAGTACCCTCGTCCTGCCCCTTCTTTCTGGGAATGTCACTCTTGGTTATTGCTTTTGTCTAATAACATCTTTGCACAGTAGCTATATTTTATTATAAAAGTGAGACTTTGGTAAAGGCAGCAAGAGCTTGGGCTCTGATTTTGGGTCATATTTTCCTACTTCTTTGCATGTCTAATAATTATTATTGGTTGCTGGATTTTGTGAAATATATATTGTTGAATTTCTGGATTTTGTTGTCTCCCTTTAAAGAGAGTTGGGCTTTGTATAGCAGGCAGTTAAGTTTCTTTTGTTCAGTTTGATCCTCTTGAGATTTTTAAACTTTGTTAGGCTAGAGTAGTTTGCCCCACCACTAAGGCATGGCCCTTCTGGGTTCTCCACTGAGTGCCCTGAATGATGAGGGAGGGAATTCAAAATGGTGGAAATTCAAATGATTCCTAGTCCTGTGTGAGCCCTGAGAACTGTGCAGGTCACAGCTCCCTGGTCATTTCTTCCTTCTCCCACCACTTATTATATGTGTGCTCTTGAACAAGTTATATAACCTCTCTGAGACTCAGTCTCTGCCTCTATAAAAAGGAATATTAATGTGCATGTTTCTGTAAGGAGTATAAATAATGTGTATAATGCGGCTGACACAAAAGGAGCTAATTAAATAGCAGCTGCTACTATTACTAATATAAATACTAGCTTCTTTACTCCATCATTTACTAAATATTTACTGTGTACTAGGCAATATGTAAGCTTGTTTAATATTACAACAACCCTAGAAGTAGACAGTATTATCCACATTTATAGATCAGCTTCTGGGATTTAATTTCACTCATGACCTCTTAAGATGACTATAATAGTAATATGGTCAGTTGCACCAAGAAATGGGATATAGTCTCTTAATATTGAGTAACCAGGGGCATAATTAGTTAGTCAGCAGTGACTGGGCCTAAATGGTCTAACCCAATGATTTAAGAGCTAAATGTAAAGCACCCAACCCATTTCCTGCCCCCGAGCCCCATATACCAACCCCTAGTCTCAGCTTTCCCCACCCTCCTAAGAAACCTTCTTTCATTTTATCTTACAGACAATCTTCGGGAAGGGGCAGAGCAGAAGGTGATATTCATCACGGGACGAGTCCACCCAGGGGAAACACCCTCTTCATTTGTGTGCCAAGGTGAGTTGCAGGATCTCATGGGCATCTGTGCTAATCCCTCACATCCAACTGGGGCACTGTGAGGGGCTCTGGGACAGTGTGTAACATAATCGTTATCTTGGGGGGAATTTCCTTCACGTCTAAAGAGATTACGTTTGCTCTCCACTAGGATTTATTTTCAATAGCTATTGACTGCATGTATGGATGGATGAATGGATGGATGACTGGGTGGATGTGTAAGGGAATAGGTAAGCCGGGTGAAGTCCTCTTTCATGTGCTCTGTTGAAGATGAGCCATACAGAGTCACCTACACGCTCTAGCTTTGTTTTACTTGCTTCCAGTGGTTTATAACAATAACAAATCTGGCCCCAGGCCAATGTACATGTTGGTAGAAGGACAGGCCGTGAGCTGGAGAAGTAATAACTAAAAATTATCTGTTCACTCATTTATTCAATCATTCACTTAACAACTTTTGAAATACCTACCTCGAGCAAAGAAGCATGGCTGGTATCAGACAACCGGAGGTAAATAAGACATAATTTCTCTTCTCAAATATATCTCTGTATAATTGCATTTTATTTATTATTAAATATTTAATTTATATAAAATATATTTAATTAATCAGCAATATATAATGAACCCATGCATGCATATATGTATCAGTCAGCAATATAAATATATTCAATAAATAATATATAAATATTAAGTTGGTGCAAAAGTAATTGTGGTTTTCCCAATTATTTTTAACCTTTTAAACCGCAATTACTTTTGCATCAACCTAATAATAATTTAACAAATGCTCAATTTAAGAAACAGAATATTGTCTATTTCTTTAAAGTCCTTTGTTCTCATTTTTACCTTCCCTCTGACACAAATAGCCATTAGCTTGAATTTTATGTGTCTTTTTTAACAGTTTTACTATACAGGTAGGTATTCTTAACCGATGTATTTTTTAGTTTTCCATGGTTTTTGACTTTATAAAAATGCTATTATTCTATATGCATTGATGCTTGTTTTCACCCAATGCCCAGGTTGGTGAAAATAGCTGTAGTTCACTTGTTTCTGTGCCATGTCAGTCTGTACCTCAACTTACCCATCTATTCTCCTGAAAACAGACAATTAAGTTGTTTACAGTGTTCTTTCTTACAAATAATGCTGATACAAATCCCCTTATACACGTCACCTTGTGCACAGTTTTTTCTAGGGTTTTTAACCATGGACTATAACTGCTGGGTCATAAGATGGGTGTGTCTTCACTTCACTAGGTATTGTCACTGCCACAAGGAATGTATAAGAGTTCCTACTGTCCCACAGTCTTGCCAGCACTTTGCCTTTTTTAATTGTCTCGTGGGTGTATTTTATATGAAACACATGATACTATGTATGTGCCAAGCACTGTTCTAAGCACTTGACATACTTTATTTTAATTATTTATTTTTATTAATTTGATTTAATTTAATCGCATTAGTTTTTCAATGTCATAGGAACTAACATTAACTCTATTTTTACATAGGAGAAAACTGAAGTTTGGAGAAGTTAAGTCATTTATCTCATTTTAGTCTCAAAATGACTAGGAGGTCAAAGAGATATGAAAAAAAAACATGTTATATAACGTGAGGGGGGTAGCGTGCTGCCATGGAAATATCTGGTGATTTGTCATCTGATGATCGTGGGGTCAAATATTATCTCTGCCAGTTCCTATCAGTGTGACTTCAGTTCCCTCAGATGTAAAATACATTAGGATAACAATATCTCTCTGAAGGCTGAGATGAAGCTGGCATGAGATGAAAGTAAACAAACACCCACTCCTGTGCCTGGCACACCGAAGGCACTCAACAGATATCTTCTCCCTCCTCATGGGACTCTGAGAAGATGAAGCAGGTAATCTGCTTTGTAAACTATAAGGCATGATGCAAACAAATGAGGTTCATTTTCCCCACTCATATTCTTCCAGCCCTGCAACAGGCACGACTGCCTCCCCCTGTTTCAGGTGAGGAGACAGTTTCCGGGGGAGACAGTGATTGCCCAGAGCCAAGCAGCTCAGAAGAGGCATAGCTCAGGTGTCCCAACTTCTCGCTCCAGTCACCTTAGCTTACTCCTTGGCATTCTCACTTCCGGGCTCTTTCTCTCCCAGCACTGTCCTTGCAATAACCTCTTCCCAGATCCCTCCTGGTTTTACCAACCCCTTTCCTTGAAGCCATCTGTCAGTTACTAAACTTGGCAGCAGACCTGTTCCCCCAGCTGATCAGATGCAACTATTTTGTCCTTGTTTGTAAAAAGGCAGTAGGCTTACCATCAATACTTTCATCTGTGAGAGCTCAAACTCCCGTGCCGGCCTCCTATGTGGGCAGGATAGAGGGGGCAGGGCCACCATCCCATTTCACAGAGAAGGCATGAGGCGTAGAGAACGTGAGCAGAGCTCAGATGCTCTCTCCCTTGACCCTGCTTTATCAGAAAGGAATCAGATGGTGCTGAGTTGCTAGACTCATTGCTGTCCTGTAGGCTTTCAATCAGTGTGCCCTCCTTGGCAGAGCCTTCCGATGCTTCCCCACGACCTTCCCAAGATAAACTCCCAACTCCTTGGCATGACATTCACACGCCTTCATGATCTGGCTCTTGCTCAGTTCTCTGGCCTCAGCCTTATTACATCCCCAGCCATACACAACTTACTCCCTAAATGGACACCCTTCTCTTGAGCACTGGGCCTTTGCGCATGCTGCCCCTCTGCCTGTGGCTCCTTGCCACCTGGCAAACACCTCTCATCCCCAAAGTTCATTTTAGATATCCTTGGTAGGCCCTCTGCCCACCTTCTCCAGGCCCCTGCTTTGTGCCCATGTTGTGGATTGCCTGATGGTCATCTTTATTACCCTGACTTGTTATATATTTGAGATATATTTGTTTCTTCCCATTTAAACCATGAGCTATTTTAGGCCTAGGGCTGGGTCTCCGATTGTCATTTTCCACATCTATAATAGGGGATTATCTTGTTTATCTCATGGGGCCGTTTTAAGGAACAAATGCTGTGTTGGCTCTGGGATGCTAAATCTCAGTTCAGAAAGGTCACACAGCCAATAAATAGCAGAAGGGGGCTTTGGATGGGCATCTGCCAAGCCTCTGTACATGCTGTTCCGCCCCACTCAGGGGTGGGGAATGTTAGAAGACCAAGCTTTATGCCTGGAAAAAACAGAGCCCTGGCTCCCCATAACTGATGTGCATTTTACAAAAGAGGATATGGAGGCTCAGAGAAGTAGAGTAGCTTACCTAAGGTCACACAGCTAATTTGCAGCAGATATGGCCTGAGACCCACCTCCCCAATCCTGCCGTCCTCTTTCCCTCTCTCTGTCCCTTGAGACACACAATTCCTCCTTCCTTGAGCCAGCTGAAGTCAGGCATCTTTGCCAAAGAGAGACTGAGACACAGCCTTTTCCAAGGGTCTCAGCCCCGTGGAGTCAGCCACGACCACAGCCCCTCAGGGCTCAGCTGGGCTTTCTTCCCCTCAGCTGGGTCCCCGCCCTTGCCCACCTTGTGGGGAAGGCAGGAGGTCCCAAGGCCTGGAGGGATGGCTGAGGTACCTTCCGTTTTGTTAACTTCTTCCCCAGTAACTGACTCAGTGACCTTGACAGGGGAGCAGACTGTGGGGCCTGGTCGTCCCCATCTGGCTGGGGCGAAGGCTGTCTCTGCAGAGCTGCTGACACATCTGCTGGTGGGAGTAGAGTGAAGACATCATCGCAGAGCTCCGGTAGCGAGTATCCTTGAGGGAGGCAGAGCTTTGATTTCCTCAAGGCTCCACTTGGAGGTGGGACGGCTGAGTCTCAGCCAGCCTTCTGCTGCCCCACACTCCTCTCCTGGTCTCTGTGAGGCAAAACTCCCTGTGTGCGTCAGCTACGATGAGCTCCACGTTGCCCTGTAGCGCAGTGTATTTAGCAGTCTCTGGAGCCACACTGCCTGGCATTGGGTCCCAGCACTCCACTTAGTACAGTATGACCTTGGGGATCGCCCATAACACTTCCGTGTCTCCGTTCCTTAACCTCGAAAGGGAAATTATAATAGGAATCCTGCCTCAGAGGGTTGTTATGAAGATTGAGTTAATATTCATAAAACATTTAGGACAGTATCTGGAGTACAGTAAGCACTAAACTCGTGTTCTTAGTAGGGAAAGAGGTAGCACTAATTGAGTACTTTGCAGATGCCAGGTACGGTGCCTCTGATCCTTACTGTGAAGCCAAACCCAGGTGTGTGACGTCTACACCATGCAACTCCCCTGCTTCCTCGCCAGCTTCCTGAGAGCCATTCTATGAACCCTCCTCATTTACGTGCAGTGAAGACCATAATGCACATCAGAACTTTGGCCAGAACCAGACCTCAGGTCTTCCTCCTAGTCCAGGGATTGCTCTTTCAATAAAGCGGCCTTCGTAATTCAGATCCTTCGTAACTGAATTAATTAAACCTACATTCATGGAATGATACTGTGGGCAAGGCTTATCCCCTCTGAAGGGTGGCGTGGGGCAGTGGGCATAGCAGAGGCTTTGGACTCTGGCCGGCCTGAGTTTGAGTCCTGCCACTTCCACCTTCTAGCTGGAGAACCTTCAGCAAGTCCTCAGCTCTCAGAACCTCAGTTTCTCCACCTGCAAAATGGGGACAGCAGTATGGTCCTCAAGGAACTGCTGTGAGGGCTTAAATGAGGTGACGTACGTCAGTGCTCACTGCAGCCTCAGGCATATGTAGGTACAACCATGCCTTGCCCACTCTCTTCTCTCTTCACTCTTCCACAGTCATCCTGCCAGGTCACTGGGCAGCTCTCAGCCCTACTCTTCAGAAAAGCCAAGGGACGCACTGAACGTCACCTGGCAAGTTAGTGGTAGAGTGGGGACGAGGCTCAGGTTTCCTGTCCCCCAGCCTGAGCCCCACCAGGGCCTGGACTGTGGTGTGGTGATAGAGCTGTCCTTCTCTCAGGGAGCTCACCCTCATGTTATCCTTTGTGGGTAAGAGGAGGAGGGAGGGGACACACACACACCAGGCACTCACAGCCACCAGGATCAGCACAGCCTAATATTTCCTCTCAGTGAAGTAGTGACCTTTGCCCCTTCTTCCCTCCCCTCCCCCACTCTGTTTTCCTCCCACCTCCATGCCTCAGCCTTTCTCCCTCTTCTCTGTCTCTATCCCAAACAGCCTCACATGAGCACATTAGGTCCACTGAGGAGTTCTCCTGGGGCATTTCACCTCCCCAAGCCTCTCTCTCATCTGTGAAATGGGCAGAGTCAGGGTGGGAGGGTGAGACCTTAGACTCTGAACTTCAGGCCACTTGGTGCCAGACTCCCTGTGGTTCCAAATTTGGGTCCCCTGGGCTTGGCTGACGGAAGACAGGGGCCTGGTCCCAGGTCGGCAGAGGCTACTGTCATGTGACCCCTAGTGGGGACCAGCAGAGAACCCCAACTGTCTTATTTCAAGCCTGGGCTCTTCCCACTGCTGTACTCTGCCATTTAGCAGAGAACAGCAACAATAAAGCTTACACAGAACTCCCTAGAGAGAAAATCATGCAGGCAGACGTGCAAATCACTCTGCAAATCACATGCACACAGACTCCTCACTCTTCCCATCTGGCCTTAGTGGAAAGAGCACCACTTGGAAACCAGTAGTATTGGGTCTGAATCCCATCTAGTTCCCTGTACGACCCTCAGCAAGTGATGTCCCCACCATGATTTTCTTTCCCTCTCTGTAAAACGGAGCCAGTAGAATTACAGGCCAGTCCAGCTAATGACATACAGTGCTCGGCAGTGCTCCATCTTTCTTCCTTCATGGCTCTCATGCCTACTGAGGACTGGGTTTGGCCAGCACGGAGCTAGGTCCTGACAAAATAGTGGCAAAAGCACACCTGTCCCTGTCTTCTGGAGCCTTACAGCCTGGGGGAGAGACAGACTCGAACAGCAGATGCAAGCCTCCATCCCCAAAACTCAGAGGTACGGGAAAAGTAACTTTCCTTATTTTCCTATTACTAACCTCAGTTTCCATTTGGAGGCCTCATTCTGCCAGGCACCAGACACTTCATCTGTCATGTGGGGGTCCCCTTCCCCCAAGTTGCATGATTTCAGCGAGGAGTGATGGTGTTGTGGGGTGGTAGACAAACAGTTTGTCCTGGGTGTCACCGTCTACCCACACTGCTTGCCCTCTACCCGCTGCACGCTCATGACTGTCTGGACCCTGGTCACTGCACAGCCCCTGCCGGTCACCACCGTGTTGGACCCTGGTACCTGACTGCAGTCTCTGTATATTTGCTGGCTCTGTGCCACATCTGCCTCCCACCTCCACCCCCTCAGCCTTCAGGCATCCCATCCTTCCATCACTACTTACTCCAACCCACATTCCACACGACCGCCAGGGGGAGCTCTCCCAAGTGCAGATCTGACCTTGTGCTTTGCAATGGCTCTTGTGCCCTCATATTCTTCAGCTGGACCAGCAAGTCCCCGTTTACCTCTCTTGCTTCTCTCTCAGCATCCTCCCAACCCCACGCCTTCAGCCAAACCAAGTAATAACAATGATTAAAACAACACAGACTGCACTTGCTGTGTGCCAGACAATTTGCTTCTGTTAACTCCCTGAGAGCCTCACAATAACCCACCAGTAACACTTATTCTTTCCTTGGGAGCTGAGGGAGCAACTGAGGAACTGAGAGGTGAGGCCACTCAGGTCACCAACCCCAGAGAGTCCAGTTTCAGAGTCTGTGCCTTTAAACACAGAAGCTATGCCCCCTAGAACTGAAGAGCTCTGTCAGTAAATAGGCTGTCATCTTTCTCGCCTCCCAGCCTTTGTGTAGAAATTCCCTAGCCTGGAACCCCTTCTCCTGGCGCCGTTTCATCTGGCTCGTGCCAGTTGGCCTTGTGTCTCTGTTCATTATGCCCCTTCCTGAGCCCCGGCTGGCTTCTCACGGCTCCCTGTGCTGTTCCCGCCAGAGCCTTGGCCAGTCAGTAGAGGGGGGGTTGTTTTCCTACCAGGCACCCCTGTGCCGCAGGAACCTCTTCTTCCTCTTGGATGCCAAGCTCATGACGTGGACCTTGCCGTGAATGTTGATAGAACGAGTGATTATCTGTTCAAGTAACCCTATGCTTTTCAAAGTCAAATGAATTCCTGGGGCCCCGTCTACCAATGGGTATTTATGAGGCGCCTGCTGTGTGCCCTGCTCTGAACCAAATACACTGGGAGAAATAACAATAGTGTTCAGTTGTGGTTTTCCCAGGCAAGGTCCAGCGTGGCCAGGCCAGTGTCGGCTCAGGGTAGTGATCGCTGCTGCCCAGCTGTACTTTCAAATCCTCCACCACATCTTTCTGCTCCTCCAGGCTCTGCAGCCCCCAGCCTTCCTGTCATTCTGCTTTCTCCCACCTTCCTGATGAAAGCAACTGAAAGGAAAGAACTGCAAATTTGTTTACTAAAAGGGACAGAGACTGATCTTAGGGGGGCTGATTGCATCTCCCAGCAGGAGGGAGATTGTTCTCCTCACTTGACAAGAGAAGGATTCTTCTGCTCTGGGAGAGAGGAATAAAATAGAGGGAATCATAGATTGTCAGTGAGGGGATACATCCTGGAGAACTACTGAGTTCTTTCTCCTAATTTTAAAGTAGAGAGTAGGCCCAGAGGCTTTCTAAAGGTCACTGAGTAATTGAGCCAAAACTGGAACCCAGGGTCTCTGCCTGCTGGTTTGTTGGCTTCTCCAATTCAGTATTATCCTCGTTCCCAAATCCCATAGTTAGTAAATTTCACAGACCACAACTCCTACTTCCAAAATCCATTCTGTTTTTCACTACCCCCATTATCTTTCAAGCTTTGATTTAAGTGAGTGGATTAAAGCACATCACAATTTTCCGGTGTTGTGTCAGGCAATTAAAATACAGGAGTTCTAACCCACAGCAGTCTTCCAGATTATGTATTATTATCCTTGTATCAGGATGAAAAAACAGTCAGAGAAAGCTAGTAACTTCTCTAGTTAACAACCAGTTAGGATTCAAATACAGGTCCCCAAGTCCATGTTCTTTCTGCTGCCTCGGTCCATGCAATGCTTTTGGCCCATGGCCAGGGATGGCATTTCCTTTCTACTCTCCTCCTATTCCTCTCCGCTTACCATCCTCCCCACCAAAACAAAGTGCAAGATTTCCTCCCCACTTCCTGATCAATGGGAATGGTTCTTGTTGAACTGCATCTGACCTCAAGCCAAAAGATGAGTCGAAAACCTCTCTCCTTCCTCGCCCTCACTCTGAGAGTGGGAGCTCTGGGTCGCTGCAGCCTTTCGCCTGGCTTTGTTTCCGCTCATCCTTTTATTAGCTGCCTAATTGGCAGTCCAATTAATCTGTTCATCTGTGAAGGAGGATGGATCACAATGAGCTACTCCATTTCCAGAAACCATTCTCTGAGGCAGCGTGGCCAGGCCCTGAGCTCAGGCTGGCTCCTTGATGAAGGGACACCCTGGGAGCTGGGGTCAATTAGTGGACAGATTAAGCAATTATTAGCCCCTAACAAGGGCGCCTGGCATCATTACCCTCCCTGCTTGTTTACTGGCAAACTGCAGCTTTAATATGAAGACCAACAAATAAATTAGGGCATCTGGTCTACTGCCGCCTCAGCCGAGAAGTAAATGACGTCCAGCTGGCTTTCGGCTGCCCAGGAATTGTCAGCTCTGGCTTAATGAAAAAGCCTGAGACGTCCCTCACTGGTCACAGCGGCCCTGGAATGTGCCCTGGAGGTTTATCATTCCAAGACCCAAGTGCCTGCCGCTGGGTGTGTGCATTGTTCTTAGTTACCCTGCCCCCTTCCTCCTATCAAAGCTTACTTACCTTTAGGGCCCAGCTCGAAGTTTCTTTCTCCTTGAGGCCTTTCCTGCTCTCTCCAACAGGAAAGGCATTCCCCGTCTACATTTTGGGAGGGTTTTGTACTCTCCTATTACTTTCTAGCATTTCATGGAATGCCAGAGCACCATTTTGCCCATTGTTTTCAGGTCTTCAATGAAGCAGTAGAAACATGGAGGAGAGGAGGGAACAGGCAAGGGCTCAGAGTTGTTTGTTTTGTCACCCACTCTCCTGTAGCGATACGCAGGCCACCACCAGAAGGGTATCAGGATATCAAGGAGGGGAGGGGCAGGGTCAGATTTGCACTTTTGGAAGATCACTCTGGCTACAGTGATGAGACCATATTCCAAAGGGGTTTGTTGTCACCAAGCCAGGTGTGGTTATTGTCATCCAGGCCAGATGTGATGGTGGCCTAGAGTAGAAGAGAGGCAGAGGGATGGAGACGAGGGGCAGATTAACTAAATTCACCCAAGGGACTTGGGACTGTCTGACTATGGGAGGAGAGGGAAGGAAAATTCAACTTTTCTAAATTTGGTGACTTGGAAGCAAAATGTATTGGTGTCAGTGAAAAGCAGAGAGGGCAGTCAGCCCTGGGGTCTGGGAACAGAGGACGCCCACAGTGGGGGAAAGAAGCAGAGTTGGGGAACATTGAAGAAGCCTCCTTCTCCTGTGACTTGAGTCACATTCCTTCTCTCTGCTTCCTCGTGTGCCCACCAGCAACATGAGGATTTACCTGTAGATCCCTAAGGTCCTCGACTCCATAGCTGCCAATCCAATGTCAACTTTTAGCTAACAGTGTGTCCATTAGAGAGCATCTCTTAATTTATTGTTCAGCTTATCCTGCTTCTCCCCCATCTCTGTCTGTCAAAACCCTGTGGACCCTCTGACGCAGTGTTTAAATGCTATCTTTTCTTGGACGCTCCCCCTGTACTCTCCACAGGAAACACTCCCTCCCTCCTACCCGGGGGCTTCAATATTATGTCTTGAGCTATCTCTTAGAAACATGTATTTATGAAATTCACTGGGCAGCCCCTAATCCATAGCCGTACATCTACCGTGGCTAACAACATACACCCCAAATCACTTACTCGGTTCTCGTTGTTTCCAAGCTGAGAAAAATGTGCTCCGTCCTTCTTGAAACACTGTGAGGTTAACCCAAGCGCTTCTCTTTCCCTAGGGATCATTGACTTCCTTATAAGCCAGCACCCGATTGCCCGTGTCCTACGGGAGCACCTGGTCTTCAAGATTGCACCAATGCTCAACCCAGATGGAGTCTACCTGGGCAATTACAGGTGAGGGATGGGGGAGCATGCTTGGAAGCTGGCAGTCAGAAGATGGTGGCATGGAAACAAGAAAAATGGGGTATATATTTGAGGAAGAATATTCAGACTACCTCTGAGTTCATTAGAGGAAGTTTCACCCTGGCTCTTGAGAATGTGGCTAAAGAGCCTAGGCTGTTTCATGCACCACCATCTGAGGTCACGTGATGGGGTTTGCTGGGCAGCTTGCTGGGCCAGGAATCAGGAGGCCTAATACCCGTTTTGGCACCTATTTCCTGTGTAACCTTGGGGAATTGACTTTCCCTCTGACGCTCAGTTTCTGTTGCACAATGAAGACAATAATAACTTACCTGACAGGGCACTTGTGAGCATCACAAGAAATGGTGGGGAGGAATGTGCTTTGCAGAATATCATGTGGTGGTTATAATGATTACTGTTTCATTTCTCTGTTTCTTCTTGGAGGTCATTAATGATGGCATGTGGCATCCCGGATTATCTGACAGCGTTTCCCTTTAGTGTTGGCATACCCGTAGCCCCACACTTACTCAGACACTCCTGTCTTGAATTCTCTTTCTTCTGGTAGCACCGTAATTACAGCCTAAAATTCCATTGCTCAGGGGACCCTCTGCCAAAAGAACTTTGATCCTCTCAGTGAGTGTTATTACCCTTATTTCACAGTTGAGGCAACTGACTTACCCAGTCTCACAGCCAGTAAATCATTGACTGTCTACCCTCACTGTCCAAATTATCCAGCTTGTCGCTTAGTCCCACAATGCTTAAGAAAACATTGAAACTCCTCAGCTTCGTATACGACCCTCTGGATGACCTGGTGCCCCTCTGTCCCCCACGCTGCCTCCCTTCCCACTCTCCTGTCTGACCTCCCACCCTCCACTCTTAGAACTGTGGTTGTAGCTACACTAAGCAAAGCCTAGTTCCCTAGATGTGTCCTGTTTGTCTCTGATCCCTCACCTTTATAAAGGCTGCCCTCTGCCCAGAATTTCCTCTTCCCATCTTCATCTCACTAACCACCCTTCACAGCTCAGCTTGTGCCCCTCCTTCTGGAAAACATTCCCCAAACCTCCAAGCAGAATTGGTCAATACCTTCTCTGAGCTCCCACCAGACTGGTTATTGAACCAGTTTTATCCGTTGCCTGGCTGCACTGGGCCTCAAGCCACCAGAGGCAGGGGCTGCGCCTTAAAGATCGTAGTACATACCCCAGTGCCTAGTAGCAGGAATCAGCACACAGTAGATGTTCAAAAAGTGTTTGATGAATATGAGCGAAGAAAAGCCAGGACTTTACTGATGAAGAAACTGAGGCCCAGAGATGAGATGAGACTTGCCCAAGGGCAGTGGCAGAGCTTAGACCAGAACCCAGATTGTCTGATACCAGCCAGGTCCATTTTAAACAGAGCTGGTTTACTGCTTTTCAAGAGCATGGCAGTTGGGTCCAGAGGGGCTTCCTCATCCCCCTGGATGTGAGTTAGAGAGAGCCCATGGGATGCATGATGCCTTAATTAAAGACAGTTTTGCTTCCTCTCTTAATTGGCTCAAGTGATGGTTTATTACCGCTGGCAGGTTTTATGGCTGCTGCAGACCTGAGAGCAATGCTTTTCTACCTTCCCTGGACAGAATGCACTGCGAGTGATAATGGTGGTAGAAAGACCATTTGATTTATGTTAACATTTCTGCTTAATTACAAGAGCGGCAGTGGTCAGAAAGAGGTCAATACTGTCCACTTTACATACATATTTATGTCATCGTCTGCATCCAGGGATGATGAGTTGGAAAAAAGGTCTGTGACCGTGGCCAAAATGCCTCCCCCCTCCGGGTTTCAGATGGTCAGTAGGGTAGCGATGGGGAACTAGACACTTTTTTATGTCTTCAAACTCCAGATTTTGTGATTTTGGATTTCAGGATAAAAGAGCTGTAGCCCTCAGAATTGGTTCTGTACAGAAGTTTAAGCCCTCAACCTTCTCCTAGTGAGAAGACGTGATTCTCATTATGAGAGATGGAGAAAAACCTCTAACCACAGGCATTAATCCTGTTGCTAAAACAGCTCTGAGGAGCAACAAAGAGCCTATCAATCATGGAATTCACTACTACAGATTTGGAGAATGTGGAAAATAATCATAAAGACTCAGAATTCAGAGCTTCAAGGTGCCTTAGAGGTCCTTAGGCCAGCCCCTCCCAGAGCCACTGTCTCCTGTCTACGGCAGTATTTCCATGGTTTGGTGGGACTTACCAAGGCATTATGGGGGGAAAAAAGAATTTGGAATTCGAGTGAGTTTGGGAAATACAGAGCTAGACAAAGTTAAACATGTTTTTTTTTTACAATAAGATTTTTCAGGTTTGAGTATGCTAATAAGCAGGAATCTAAAGAGGAGAAATAAAGTATTCAGTGTTTCCCAAAGTTAAACATCAAGGAATCCTTTTGCTGTAGAGCTTGTTCCCCTCCTCTCTACCTGCCCACCTCTCCACCAGTGGGGTTAGGGTCATAACACATCATGGGAAATGCCGCTGCAAGGAATCTGCTCACCCACCCAGCACATGTCAAGCACCCCCACACTTAATCCTCACGACCTCTCTGTGAAGGAGTGCCTTTCTTAAGCTTTCTCTGCTCGCAAATAATAAAAATCTTCTCAACTTAGCTTGAGGACAGCAGGACAGGTGGGAGGGAGGGAGGGAGAGTAGGTGAGAAGCACAAAGGAAAAAGGAGGGGGGGGGAGTGAGCGAGGAAGTTGTGCACAGGGCCAGGTCTCCCAGGAACTGGTCACCTCACTGAAACGGGCCTCTCGCGTGCTCTCTGATTCACTGTCTCAACATCCCGCCAGGATGTGCATTCTCTCGAGCCTCAGGGAAGTGAACTGATCTGCCCTGGGTCCTGTGGCCTGTGAGGAGCAGGCAAGGATGCAGGGCTGTGTGAGCCCGGGTTGCTGATGCTCCCTGCCACCCTACAGTCCCCTCCAGCCTGCGTGTGATAGGCCAGACCCTGTGTGAACAACTCGAGTCAGGCCTGCCCTCGAGGAACCTCTTCTCCGCTCCTTTTTTCTTCCTCTTCTCTCCTCTTCCTCCCTTCCTTCTCCCCTTCCTTGTTCACCTTCTTTTTCTTCTATATTAAAGAAACATGTCATTCAGTCTAGAGGACAGTCAGGTGAGTTGATCGTTCAAAGCTTATAGTTAATACAATACAAGTATCTATACTATTGTATTTATAGTAAACTAGACAAGGTGCATTCTAGCATTTAATTGCAAAAGGTGGCAGCTACACCATGATAGATGATGCTCTTTATGTTAAAGAGCAGCAGCATTCGCTAACTACATTCTAGTAGCCCGTGGCGTACGGGAGGAGGGTGAAGGTCCTACACTAAAGTGTACACAAGCAACTAGAGCGTACCCTGCGGTAGCCATCTGTAAGCGTTAGGTGACGTCACGGTAGATAACAATGCTATTACGGCATATAGAAAAGACACAGGGCAATGATGCACTGTGTCCCCTATTACACTCCAATTACTCTGGCCTTTTGCTTCAGTTCGGGTCTGAGGTGTAATGCCAATTCACAGACAGGCCTTCCCAGAGCCTCCAATATAAAGTAGGGCTCCCATTATACTCTTTCAGAGCACACTGTACTGTCCTTTCATAGCCTTTGCCCCTATTAGTAATCCTGTGCTCATTTACGTGACTTTGTTTAATGGCTGTCTCCACTGTAGACTGTAAACTCCATGAAGTCAGGACTTTGTCTACCTGTATCCCCAGAGCCTGGCACGGTGCCTGGCACAGAATGAGCCTTTGATATGTAGCATCTAAATGAATACATGAACTCAACAGCAGTGTTTAGTCATTATATGCTATGGAACAAAGCTATACCCCCCAGTGTAGATTAGCTATCATACAGAGAAATCAAAATCATAGAGACAGATAGTAGAATGGTGGTTGCCACAGGCTGGGTGGAGGGGAGAATGGGGAGCTATTGTTTACTGGGATGCCTGTGACAGATGTGGCTCCGTGGCAGGTGGGGGGCACATGGGACCCACCTGGCAGTGGTGGAAGATGTCTGGTGGGTGACACACACATGTTGAAATGCCGGTCAGAGCACAGCCTCCGCCCACTTCCGGGCCCTGAGGGAGCAGTCCATCCACGCTGGGGTCCACCCCAGGCTCCAAGCTGGTCCTGGAGTTGCAGTCAGGCAGCCCCCGAGCCGCAAGCAGCAGGCACAGAACCCAGAACCTGCCGAGCCTGGGCCTGCCCCACCTCCCGCAGCTCAGGGCCCAAGAGCCTACCCTTGGCCCACCCAGGGTGGGGCAGTGGTGCTGGGCAGGCCCCATGCCAGAGCTCGAGTTGGGGATGGCAGGGGTGAGGAGGGGAGGTGGCTGGGTGTATGGGTGGAGGTGGGGTCCTCACCTCGTGGTACAGCAGCCCCGATGTCAGGATGATGCTTCATCCTGATGAAAAGTTTTGAAGATGGATGGTGGTGATGATAGAATGACATTAAGAATGTACTTAATACCACTGACCTGTATACTTGAAAATGATTGCAGTGGTAAATTTTATGTTCTGTGTATTTTACCATAATAAAAAAAATAAGAGTGGCATGACTACTGATGCAATGTGAGCATCTTTGTAGAGTTCTGGGGCCTAGCGGTCCTTACAGATGAATGCTGTAACTCCAGATATTGTAGAGCCAAGAAGCTGCAGGCAGCTCTTAGTTGGAAGGTATTAGGTTGGGGGGTGATGGGCTGAGCCAGTGTATAATCCACTGGCAATTCTCAGCGCCCAGCCGTCGGCATGCCCACATGCACTGAAGCATTTGCATGCTCTTTCCGCCACCTCTTCCTCATCATTTCCTTTGCAGAGAAGACGGCCCCCACCCCACCTGTACCCCACTGTGTTTTCTTCTGAGTGTGGGTAAAACACAAGTTGCCTTGGATTTGAAAAACACACTCTCCATCTCCATATGACAATATGAAACTCTATGTTGGGTTTGCATTTCTTAATTAGGTGCTTGTCATTGTGTATTCCATAGAGCCACGTGTAAGTAAACAGTCGTAGACCTTTGAATACATTTATTGGTTTTATTTATGTTTCTGGGCATAAAAATCTATAATTACCAGGTACAGCCTCAGTATAACTGGTATTTAATGACAATTACTTTTTGTTACCATAGAAATGAGTCCAAAGTAGTTACCCATAATTTCTCATTTCCCAAACCTCACACATGCTGAATTGCAATATTACCATAGTAATTGCCTATTAGTCATCATAAAATACGCAGTTACCCAAAAGATAGAAAGATGCTGTGAAATTTCTCATCTTCAGGAAACCTCAGTGCTTCTTGGAACCGTGGAGGTGGGGGAGAGGAACGGGCCTCCATGGGTGGTGCAGAAATAATACAGCTTTATAGCATTCCACAGCAGACCCCACGGTGGAGATGGTGGAGCTGCTGCAATCTGCCGACCCACTCCTCATTGTGTCTCTTGGCCCTGGCACTCCTCACGTAGCAAAGAATGCTTGACTGCAGTGAATCCAACTTATCTAAGGTTTGCTGAGGACCTGCTGAGTGTCAGGCCCTGTACTGGGCCTTAGAAAAGCAGATGGAAATCAGAGGCAGCCCTTCTCACTAAGAAGCCCTGTGTTTGTAGTAGAGGTGTGTGTGTGTATGGGTGTGTGTGATGCTTTGGAGGCCTAGGTAGAATACAAGCTAATGTCTAAGTGCCTATAAACTGCACTTTATATATATACAGACGGTGCCAAAAAGATGTATACACATTTTAAGAAAGGAAACCTGTATTAAAATTGTAATACTCAATATATACTGATAACAAAAGATGAATACAAGTCACGTTTGACTTCTGCAATTACAAGAGGTGCTCAAAGTGGTTACCATCAGTGTCCAGACACTTCTGACTACGGCGAACTACTGCTTGAGCAACGTTGAACAAAGTGTCCACTTGTACACAATTTTTTTGGCACCCCCAGTGCGTATCATCACATTTAACCCTCTGAGCAGCCCTAAGATGGCGGTAGTATTATAGCCCCATCTTAAATAGAGAAGGAAATTGAGGCACAGCGGAACCAAGTAACTTGCCCTTGGTTCCTCAGCAGAAAGGGTCAGAGTGGGTTTAGCAACCCAGGCAGGCCAATCGTAGCCTGCTGCAGAATTAACCCCCTGCTACTCTGCTCCTGAAAGAGTGAGTGCTTCCTTCTGACTGAGTGATGCGGGAGGGTTTTTGAAAGATGGAGGATATACAGGAGTTCATCAGACATAAAAGGGAGATAAAAAGAGATTTGCACAGCAAAAGATCATTAAGCATGGCAGAGGGTGAAACACCAGGAGAGAGATTTCCAGCACACACACACACACACACACACACACACACACACACACGCACACACGCAGACGTTATAAACGGCCAGTCTTGCCCATGTCAACATCCAAATGAGGAAACATTTAAAACTGTTCAAAATAGAATAGAACAAAAAATTAGCTATATAAAATGCATGTCAATATCCTTTGCTCTTTGACAGCATAAAACCTGTGTATTTTTCATCATGCTAGAAATGGAAAACAAAGATCCACTGCAAGCATAGCCTCCCAGAAAGATTTGCCAGCCTCTTCTCACGGTGCCTCCTTCCCTACCCCACTCATACCCACCCTCCTTGGTGCTCCTGCCATAACATTATCAGCCTTAGTGTGAGAAGGGAGCTTAGAGACATCTAGTCCAGTGCCCTGCCTAGGGCAGGGATCCCCTCAGGAGCATCCCCAAGTGACAGCCATGCCCCTCCTGCTTGTCCACCTCCAGCCAGGGCTGGGTGAGACTCTCCCTCTCAAAGCTTGCGTTGTTCTCATGCCAGCTCTGACCATTAGAGAGTGTTTATATTCAGGCTAAACCTGCCAGCCCATTGCTTCTGCTTCTTCCTCCCGAAAGATTACTCAGGTTCAGTCCACTGTTTACACAGTAGCCATTAGCTGTTTGAGGAATGTGCCCCCACTCCTCCCCGCCCACTCCAACCACTATGTTCACCAGGCTGAAGATTCCCAAAGCCTTCCAACTTTCCATATGAAATCTGAAATCCATTCCTCTCCCCACCCTTCCTGCTGTCCTCCAAACATACTCCAGATGTTTGTCGTTGTCTGTCTTTGAGGCTTGGTGTCCAGGACTGAACAGTTATGATGATGATGATGATGATGATGATGATGATGATGATGATGGCAATATTAATAGTGCTGGTGAGTAGCTAACAGCCAGTGAGCTTTCTGGGCCCGGCACTATTCTAAGCATTTTGCATGTTTTGTGTCACTTAATTCTTTGAACAACTCCATTATTATTCTCATTTTGCGGATGAGGAAACTGAGGCGTATGTAGGGAAGGTGACACCCTCAAGTTCCAGAGCTAGCTAGTGCAATACAGGTAGGAAGGGACCATTACAAGCCTAATTCTGAGGACCATACTTCTGATACAGCCCACATGCACATTGCTATCTGACGCTGAGCTCTCCTCAACCTAAATTTTTCCACTTGCATTTCTGCTAAGTCACAACTCCCCGATCTTCTCTTAGAGACTTTCAAGAAGACTATGGCATAGGCAGAGCAGGAGCCACTCTTCCCCTTTGAGCAAAGAAGAAACCAAGCCACAGAGAGGCTAACTAACTTGCTCAAGGTCACACAGTGAGTGAGACACATAGTCCAGATGAAGCATGAGTGACAGCAGGGGCCAGACAGAGCCTTACCTCCCAGAGAGTCTCTCCTGCTTTATGTAACCTGAGTGATGTTTCTATGGCGGCTGAAAGGACGCTGGGGCTGGCAGTGTAATCAGGTGTCTAACCCACAAGTGCACACCGCCAAAACCAATTATTCAAATGAGCTTCCCAGTCAGGTTCTGCAGGAAAGGCCAGATGGCTAGATGTCTGTGGAGGCAGCTCCCCATCTCTGTCTCTGCAAGCAGCTGAATAGCATTTCAAAGTTAGAGTTCATAGCAAGTTGATTTTAATAATTGGCTCTGCAGTGAGGACAGGCCTCAGAGGAGACAGTAACCCAGAATTGGTGGCTGGGGAGCCTGGAGGAGCGAAACACTGATAGAATCAAGAACGTCATCATTTCTGGTTTCAGGTAGTTCCTACACCACGGCTTGAACAGTGTCAGTTCTCTGTGTAGTCTTTTCATGGTTCCCATTGACTATGGGGAAGCTAAACTCTTTTGCTTGGTACTCAAGGCATGTTCAGCATCCTGGAACTTCCTTTCTGGCTCCATCGCCCACCGTCCACCTTGCCCCGTCCTGCACCATCACCCTCCAGTGGTTCTCTTGCCTTCCTGGGCCCTTTCCAGTGCCCTGAAGCGGCCCACTCTAGTTCACACCCGGCCCTTTGCTAGCACTCTGCCTCTGCATAAGTAGCCTTTCAACCAAATGTAGGGTTTCTTTGCCCTCTTCTTTTTCCCAATCCCTCCCATCTCCCTCCCTTCTTTCCTTTCCTCAAACGTTCACCCAGCACATACTTTGTGCCATGCACTGGGGATCTGAGATGGGCTTTGCCTTCATGGAGGAGATGATACCGTGTGTCCCCGAAAATAAGACCTCACCGGAAAAGAAGCCCTAGCATGATTTTTCAGAATGACATTCCCTGAACATACGCCCTCATGCGTCTTTTGGAGCAAACCTTAATATAAGACCGGTCTTATTTTTGGGGGAAACACGGTATGTAAGATGAGTCTTGGAGGATGAGTCGGAGTCAGCAGGGGAAGAGAATGGCTGCACGTTCTACAGCAAAGGAATCGTGATGTTGAATAACAACAGTGAAGATAATAACACACACATTCATTAAACATATACCAGCTGCCAGGTCCTGTGCTAAGTGTTTTATAAACATGATTTCCACTGGAGGTGTAGGGACAGTAACTGCTCATTGTCCCATTGCCACTCTCATCCTACTTCTGCTAATTTCGAAGGAGATACAGGGATCAGAAAGATAGACATCAAAATGTTAGCTTTATTGTTAATAAAAGCAGGATTTGGAAGACATGGCTTGTATCTGTGACTAAAATTGGCCTCCTTTTACCTTACCCCCAAATTCAGCTCCTTCAACCAGCCACAAATAGAGCAAGAAGTGAGCTACTTCCCAGAAGACACACCATGTGGCAGAAAGGAGGCCAGAATGTCCCCTCCGAACAGATCTAAACACTCCATGGCAGGAGGGGCTCGGCGCAACAGGCTCTGCTCCTTTTCTCAAATTGACCAAGCAGATAAGTTCCAGCCCCTCCCTCAGGAAGAGGAAGCAAGGGGATGGAGATGAAGAGCCATTTTTTTCTACTCCTGGGGACTAAAAGTCCCCAGTGGGATTGAAAGCAATGGGGGGATATGTTCGAACAATCCCATGAACCTATGAGGTAGATTCTTGTATTATTCTCATTTACAAAGAAACTGAAGCACGAAAAGAGGTTAAATCATTTATTCACGGTCCCATGATCATAGGAGATCCAGGCGTCGAAACCAAGGAGCTGACTCGGACAGAGCCCAGCTGCGCAGCCCTGAGGCTTGCCGCCTGCTCTCTGAGTGAGAAGGGAGCCCTGGGGAATGACAAATGGTCAGGGCTGCTGCCCACAGTGTAGGATCACACCTGGCACAAAGGCACCAGCTCACAGAGCAGGTTGACTGACTTACAGCCCAAGCCTGACAAGCCTTGAGACTTGGAGGAACTGCGTCAGCCCATAAGAGAGGGCGCGTCTTTGCAATTAGCTCGTAAGACTTATACAAGCCTTGTGATGTACAGATCAGGGACGTGGCATAAGAAGCTAGAGAAGTAAGTGGGGACCAGATTGTGGAGGGCCCTCGGGGTCATACCAAGATCAAACCATAAGACCAGCTAACATGTGTGTAGCATTTATTTCAAACCTGGCAGTGTCCCCAGCATTGTACATGGCTGATCGCATTTAATCCTCAGAACAGCCCTCTGAGGTAGGTGAAATCCACATTTTGCAGAGCAGAGCTGAGGCTCAGAGAGTTTAAGCCACACAGTCGATACGTGGCCGAGCCAGGGTCTTATCCAGGCTGCGTGGCTCCTGAGTCCACTCTCGCAATCTAAACCACTTCTCAGACCAGGTGGGCCGGGTCCCGTCAGCTCCCAGATCTTGTGAAGACCTAAAGGACTTCTCATCCCCTTTGTGTTTCCTCCGCCTTTTTTTTTTTCACTTAAAAAGTTGAAATAGCCAATTCCTAGCCCTAAGGGCCACTATACTCCTTCTGAAAAGGTGTCCCCTCAGGCCTGTCGAAATGGTTCTTTTTCTTTCTTGTCAGTGTTCTTATACAGAGAAACATAATCCATTTTTTTTTCCAATCTGTAATGGGCTTCCAACTGTACTCTTATGTAGAAGTGTGACCTTGGCCCCAGTTTCCCCATCTGTGGGGATTGGGTTTTATGAAGTCTTGGGTGCCTTCTGGTTGGTGACTGGCTTTTAGAATTGTTGTAAGCTGTATGGAAATTCCTACCCCTCCTTCCATCACCACCAGTCCTAGTGTTTGTCACCACTAAACAGGGGACAGGAAGGAGGGAGCATGATCCCCAGAGCACTTGCTTTCCATGGGAAGGGAGAAGGCACTCCGAAAAAGCCACTCCTTGTCTGCTATGTCCTGGGAGAAAGGGCCCCAGGAAGTTTAGGTCTGGAGATGATCCCTTTTCCCGGCATGGTCTGAGCATTCATCCCCTTCCCCCAATCCTGCTGTTTCCAGAAAGGCCGCCATTACAGGATAAAGACCTGGCTGACCAAGCGCTAACCCTGGCTCTGCTATGAACCCCGTGCACATCCAAGGTCGTCTCACACGGTCGTGCAGTGTGTGCACTGCACGAGGGCTCATGGTCAAGGGGGCTGCACTCTGCTCCCACTGCAAGTCTGACCAGAGCAAGTGGCATCGTTTTGCACTTCACCTCCCCAGAAGGGGCACCTGTTTATAAGTTGTCAGCCTGGAGGGAGTGGCTTATTGTTGATTTGTATAAAGGTTCCCTTCATGCTAGTCTCCCATTTGAGACTTAGTTTCCCCATTTAAAAGATAAGGGTGTCGCGTCCACCCCTGACCTTACTCACGTGAATCCCTGACCTGACTCCCAGGACTGTTGAAAGAGAACAGAATGGCGGCTCAGAACATATAGGCATCGGCTTCAGAGCCAGCAGACTGAGTTCAAGTTCTGCCTCTGTCACTTGTCCTTGCTGGCTACAGACAAATTACTTAGCTTTTCTGAGCCTTCATCTATGCAGTTTAACTGAGAGTTGGCTGTGTACTTGACACTGTGCTAGCTCTACAGACTCAATGGCAAATGAGATAGACTCGGTTTCTGCCCTCCCATGGCTTTCAGGTCTTTGAGCAAAACAGGTCCAAGGTCACAAAACTACTCAGTGGTATGTCTGGGACACAAACCGAAGTCCTTCTGACTTGAGACCTATGTTCTCATCCATCCTCGTCTATGCCTCCGCAGCCCTGGTCATAGATATCTCATTGTTATGCTAATCTAAGAAGGGATGTGAAGGAAATATTTTAAATATCCTGTTGGTAGTAATGAAGAGTGGATGCGTTATAATTATCCCTTGTGTTTGGGACAAAGGACACTGCCCGCCGTCCTCCATCTTCTCCACAGCAGAGCCCACCCCACCTGCTAAGCATTTTGTAGACGCTGTTGATGACAGATTGTCTGGCATTCTGACACTGGCTAATCAATAGTGCTGGAAGGTGCCTCAGGACAAGAGCAATTGGATCCCAACCTTTTAGTGGTATTAAATAAAGCAATATTTATTTTGCTTTTGGTGCAGATATACTTAATCCAATCCAGCTCATTGGTAATGCTGAAAAACTGCTGCGTTTGAGGGACAATTGCATGTGAGCCCCATCCATCTCTGCTGTCAATGACACCCTTCCAGGAGCATGCAGCCCCACGGTGCTCAGAACAAGATTGATCTGGATCCACCAAACTGCCTTTTTCTCTGTCCTTTACAGGAGATGAAAAGGAAATTATAAAGAGGGGACTTAAAATCATTGCTCTCATTCTAGCTGCTGTTATTGCAACAGGGATGAGGCATGATGACTTTCATGAGATGGAGCTATTTATTTACTATTTGAGTAATGTTCTCTGGAACCATTGCATCTCTGCCTTTGGGCAGTGGAGGAAGAGACCAGTACAGTACAAGAAAGAGCAAAGGAGTAGCTTAGTATCTCTTCCATAGATCACAGTCTTACTGATGGCTGGGGGACCTCAGAGGGTCACTGTAGATCCTTCTGGCATCAGTAAGCCCTGGGTTCAAATCCCAGCTCTATATCCTAGCCGTACTCAAGTGACCTTAAGGTCAAATCTCTCTTGCATTTCATTTGCTCTTTTATAAAATGGGGAGAAATAATACCTACCTCACTTGGTTATTGTAAAAGTATCGAGCATGGAACAGGTACTTAAATATTTTTCAAAATATGTCTTTAAGTAATTATCTACCCTTTGTTTGCAAACCTATTGTTTATGCATTTGTGCATCTATTCACTCATTCATTCAATAGATATGTCGGACCTTCTCTGCACCTGGGTCTACAGTAGATAACTTGTAGTGGAGATGGGCAAGATGACTCAGATGTAGTCCCTGCCCTCATTGGGCTCACAGTTTGGAAGAAAAAAAGAAAAGATACTCAAAAGTAGCTCCAACTCAAGAGAAAGAAATGATGCCTTGTGTGGTCATATATAAATTTGACTTCCATAAATCTGGGTTTTCTAGAATGGTCCTAATGCCAAATGTTCTGTCTCATTGATGCCATCAATAGCTCCATTTGTGTCGGAACATTCGTCCTAATTCTGAGCTCATGCAGATATTTCATCTTAAAAATAAATAACAGAATAGAAGAGCACCAGGGAAACAGAGACCCAGGATTTAGTTAGTGACTAAAGTGGCAAACACAGGAGTGAGAGACTAGCATCTGGAGGCCATTTGATCCATTCCTCTGTCTTTAGGCAGCTGAGCTGTGTTCTGAAACCACTGCACCAGCCTTACCACTCTGGTGTGTATAGTCAAGTTAGAGACACAAGATCAACACATTAGCAGCCTGTTTGACATATATATGATTTCCAGTCATTCCCACTTCTCTTTGCCCATGCCACACCCTCTGCCTGGATACTCTCCAATGCCTTGGCTTTTGGCACACTCCCATCCCCTCTTCAAAGCTCAGAGCAACTTGAGAACTCTTAGAGGCAAGGATTTGGCCCCATGCAAATCTCAAATGTTGAAAAATGCATGCAATGAATGTTAAGATGCTGGTAACCTTACTGGTGTTTCTTTTCAAAAAGATAGCAATCCTTTTTCTAGAATGTTTTATTTTCTTTGTGTTTTAACTTGATTGAAAATGTGTGCTTCCTCCAAGTCTCTAACTCTGGGGGTAAAGCCCGTTATTGATGTTTTAGAATCCTGTGAGAGAGCTGGAAGAGACACCTGTGAGTGAAGTATGACCCTTGTTTTACAAAGAAGATCATGGAGCCCAGGGAAGGAAGGTGACTCTCCTAAGATGATATAGACTTTAGAGGTGGGACCTGTCCCCCTATTCCCTAACTAGGGCTCCTATATCATTACTAAGACGTTTTGTTCAGTAAATACCCACCTACTAATAGACTGGTTGTCATTCAAAGCATTCTTTAAGCAGCAGCTCCAAAGGTACCCAGCACCAGCACTACTCACTGAAGAGTTTCGCAAATGCTTCCACTTCTAAAGAACTCTAGGATTCTTTGAGGATTCAAGTTGCCTTTGAATCACCAGTCACACTCTATTTTCATCAGCCAGCTGGATCAAGAAGTTGGTCTTTCAGGATCTCTCACCTGTAACACTTTTCCTTCAGTTCTGAATTTCACTTTTTTGAATCAAAGAGGCTTCCTGGAAGCAGCATGGCTAAGTGGGAAGACCATGGGGGACAGGGCCAGGGCACCTGGATGCAAGTCTGGGCCCTGTGGGGGCCTGGTTGGGTACCCGTGAAGGAATGGCTTACCGCCTCTGGCTCTCAACAGTGCCACTTAAAACGTTGAGTCCACCCGTGTGGCTGGGTGGTTGTGAGAACTATATTATATGGTATACGAGAAATGCTTGGGAATCAATGAAAAGTTTATTCAACACCTGTTGAATGAACCTCGATGTCTACCATAATTCAGGTTCTTTGTCAGGCACAGGAATAAAAACATAAATAAGACATCATCCTTGCCCTTGAGGAATTTGTGGTCCAGTGGGGAAGACAGACTCAACAGTTACTACATCTTGTGCTGTAGCTACTCTGACGGGGCGAGCGATGGATGCTATGGGAGCACAGGAGAGGCACCGATCCCACATTTATAGAGAGTAAGTCAGGAAGCCTTCCTGGAGGAGATGATATTTAGGTTTAGACAATTTCAACAATCCCACAATCACCACCAGGGCTGTCGTCATCACTGGCTACCATTTATTCACTAGTCACTCTGTTCTGAGGATTCTGCTGGGCCACTTACAGACATTAGTTCATGTCCGCAATCTAGAAGGTCAAGGTTGTTATCCTCATTATACATATGATAAAGCAGAAGCCCAGAAAGGCTTATTTAAAAAGGAAATTTTGAAAAGATCACATAGCTGGTGAGGAGTACAGCCAACGCTTAAGCCTAACCTTGACTCCCACACCCCCTGATCTTCACATCCCTGCCTCGTTGTTCTGTGAAACTCCATTTGTGCAAGGCCAAGACCAATGGAGAAAGTCACTAGAAGACAAATTTCAGCTAAAGAGAAGGAAGACTTTCCTAACGGAGCTGCCCAAGAATGCGACATGCTGAGTGGGGAGGTGGCCAGTACTAGGTCCTAGGGTGTTGTGGAGCAAGCTGCTGACTTGGCCAGGACACCACTGAGGGCATTCCTATTTGGAGGCAGAGGAGAGGTAGGTAAACGGACCATCTCTAAGGATCCAATCACTCATTATCAAGGACGATGTTCCTTTCCAAATTCATAGGTGTTGTGTGGGGGCTGAGGAGCTCTGTAGGCACAGCACCCAGACCAAATGTCCCATCTTCTTGGCGTCCAGCCATTGGGAAGTGGACAATATAGGGACCTGATGGAGTTTTCTATAAAGTGGCCCACAGAGCCATACAGTTAGAGATGTTTGCAGTAAAAAAACTAGAACTGACTCTAGCCACTTTAACAAAAAAGGAATTTATAGGAAGGAGCTTACAGAATAAGGCAGAAGCTACGGGGCCACACTTGGAAAGCAAACAATTAACAGAATAACTCTGGAGGGCAGAAAACTGGTTGTTGGCACGAATGAGCTACCTCTGGACCATGGTAGCGCTGCTGTACAACCCAACTTGCATCATCTGGCCCGAGTGTAAGTCCTGGGTGGGAGTTGTTGCCTGAGTCTGGGTTCCCTGCTGCTGTCCTAGCTGCCAGGTCACAAAGAGAGAACATCTGACTCGTCTGTTTTCTGTGGTGAGATAAAGGCACCACCCCAGTCTCATCATCTTGTAATGATGGAGAGGCAAATTCGCCCTTCCCCTCACCGAATCATAGGGTGAGAGGCTGAGTATTCCCTTTGCCCATATGGACAAATGCCTATTACTACATTAGGAGGGAACAGAGCAGGGATACGAGCTCAGCTCTGCCTGATTCTCAGACTGAAGGGAAAGACAGGGCGTCATGCCCGATCACTGCTGTCTGCTGTCCACTCCAGCACCCTATGGACGGCAGACTTATTAGTCTATGTCACTCATATAGGACGTAGTATAAAACAATAATAAAGTACAATAAAACAACAATATAACATCTTGAGTTCCTATTATATGCCAGAACCTGTGCTACGTTAAGTTGGTTATATGCGTTATGCCATTTAATCCTCACCACGTTGTCCCAAGTTATAAATGGACTTAAGCCCATGAGCATATCTTCTTCTGTTAGAATAAGTGCCTTGAGGGCAGGGTGTCAGACTGCTTGTGCACCAACCCTGACGTCACCTCTTTTCTCAAGCAAGTTGTTTATAACCATCCTGTACTTCGGTTTCCACATCTACACAACGGGAATAATAATAATAGAACCTCCCTCGTAAGGTTAACTTACATAAAGTGTTTCATACTTAGTAAAGTACTTAATTCTTGAAACAAAATAATGTCAGTACATTTTCTATTGATTGTGTCCCCTTGATTATGATGGTGATGTTGTAACCTACGTAGGACTGTTTCTATTCTCACTGAAGCCAACGAGAAGCACACAGCAGAAGTTGGTTGATCTAAATACAGCAATACAAAGACAAAATAATAAAATTCCTTGCCAGGCGTTCAAAGCCCTTCACCTTGCACCTACATCTCCCTTTATAGCTTCACCATCACCACCCCTCACAACACACTGTGATTCAGTCAAACCAAATTGTCAACCATCGCCCCAACATCTCAGGTGGTTTTACAGTTCTTTTCTTTGCTTACACTTTTCCTTCTGCCCCCAACATCAGGAAAAATTCTATGCATTAAGCGAGGCCCAACTCAGATGGCTTCTCCTCAATGAAGCTTTCCCCGACGAGACATTAGTTATTTTCCCATAAGGTCCCTGTCATGTTCATTTTAAGTAATGGGGGAAATTATTATGACTTAGTCACCATCCACCCCAACCATCTCAAAGGAGAGAGATGCTTGAGTCCTTTATTTTTCTAAGTAGGGTGATAGGTGGAGCTATAAACTTAATAAGCTAAGAGGGGGTCAAATTGTATTGCTTAAGGAAATAGAGAGAGGGGCTTGGAAGATAAGATGGCAGGGTAAACTAGTCAGACAGAGTGATAGAGAAGAGAAAGGGGGACACTTTGGGCAGAGAGAGAAGAAAGGATTATGGCCACTATGAGTTTTGAATCTGGTAAAAACTCTGCAAAGAGCAGAATTTCATCCTATAGGTGATGGAGAGCTATAGACAAATCTTTGTCAGGAAAGCAAGATGGATCAATGTGGGAGACATCCTGGAGATAGGACGAGGGTGGATTAGAGAGAAAGAAGGTGGTAATTTCAATTGTGAGCAAGCACAAGATTTCTGGAGGTTGTACCTCGGCCTGGGCTGGCCGGAAGAGTGCCTCAGTGCGTGCAGGCCCAGCAGATGGCGACGGGGTCAGGGACCTGGATGAGGTACCTGTATACGCAGGACTTGGAGCAGATCTGGAGTAAGAAAAAGAGGAAGAGGGAGAGGACGAGAACCAGAGGTCACCTCTGCACTTGCCCTGGGGAAATGCTTTAATGTTCCCAAGGGAGAGTATGGAGAATGTGGGCAGGGTGGCCTTCACTGAGCAGGTGACATTCAATCAAATATTTGAAATAAGTGCAAATGAGTCACTCAGATATCTGGAGGAAGAGGATTCCAGGCAGAGAGACAGCCTATACAAAAGCCCTGAGGCGGGATGTACCTGGTGTGTTGGAGGGAAAGGGAGGAGGCCAGTATCTGGCACAGAGGAAGCAAGAGCGGTGGTGGTAGGAGCTGAGGTCGAGAGGGTAGCAGGGATGGAGCACATGGGGGCTTGTAGCTTGCTGGAAGGACGTCAGCTTTTACTCCGCATCTAACAGGGAACCACTGGAGCAGAGAAGGACACAATCTGATTTATGTTTTAAGAGGATCACACTGGCTGTTATGTGGAAAATGGGGAATGAAGGGATAGGGTGAGAGGATGCAAGGGTGGAAACAATGATCTCAATAGACAAGAGATTATCTTACAATACTCCGGACTTGGGCCAAGCTCAAGGTGGTATCAATGGAGGTAATAAAAAGGTGGTAGGTTCGCGGTATATTTTGAAAGTAGAGACAATGGATCAGCTGTGGGTGTCAGAGAGGAATAAAGAGACACCAGTGGTTTTTCCCTGAGCATTTCTTTCTACTGTCCTGTATGGGACATGTGTGTGTATCTATCATCTCACAGCCTGGACACTGAAGGGAGACTGCTCTACAGAAAGATTTTTGAACCTCTCTGTGACTCAGTTTCTTCTTATGGAAAGTGGGAATTATAATTGTAGTAACTTCATAGGGTTGTTGAAAGCACTGAATAAATTATTAATACACGTGAAATTCTTAAAACTGTCTCTAGCAAAAAATAGATGCTAGGTAAGTGACATAAAGACTGTTCCTACTCCTAACGGTATTTTGATAAGTGACAAGCGTGGCTTGTCCTGTTTACACTGACTCGGACTTCGGGTTCTGCCTAGGTGCTCTCTGATGGGGTTTGACCTGAACCGTCACTGGCTGGATCCCTCTCCGTGGGCCCACCCTACCTTGCATGGAGTGAAACAACTCATCGTCCAGATGTACAACGACCCAGTGAGTAACTGAACCCCTCAGCGGCTGCTGGTCTCATGGCGTATTCTGGGAAAAGGCTCTGTTGTACTGGGGGAGTTCACTAGGAGCTGCAAATTAGGAATACAGGGCCAAAACCAGGGAAGGACTAGGCCCGCTCGTCTCTTTGCTGAGTTGGACAGACCCAAGTGTCTTCCATCACCCCTCTCAAATACGGGGTTCAGTTGTAGAAGTCTCCTGGGTGAAGGAAATATACTGGAGCAGATCCCCATTTGTGAAGGTTCTTTAGTAACAAGCAAAAGAAATACAACTGAAACTAGTTGAAGCAAAATGGAGCATTTACTGGAAGCATACCAGAGTATCTCAAATCACTGACGACTGCAGACTGGCGTCCTCCACCTGTAGGGAACATGTGCCAAATGTCACATCCAGTGGCTCCCACCACTAGAGCGTGACTTACTGTCATCTTCTAGTTCTAGTTCCAAAAGGACTATTTGGTCTAGCTTGGAGGATGTGTCCACCTCTGGGCAAGTCAACCATGACCCAAGAGGCAAGGATATATAAGGACACGACAGCCTCACCGGAAGCACATGGTTGGATTGGGGGGTGTGGTAGCAATGGTAAACCTGTTCCCTGAGTAGAGGGCCTGCTATTCCAGAAAGAAGGGGAGCAGTGGGTGTCCACATTGAGTTTGCTGATAGGAACAAGACTGTAAGCAATTGAAGACATTGGGGTTTCATAACTTAGAGAAAGGAGGCAGGCCATGATTATTCTATCTTTGAAGAGCTGTCAGAGAAGACACAAGAGACATCTTTCAGGTGGAGGTGAAGACACACACACAAAAAAATTCCTAAATTAAAGAGCAACATATATATTGACCAAACAGAAATGTGTACTTAAAAACAAATGCCTATATTAGAACAAGGATTAACAAAAAAGTAAATCCTTAGGTGCAAGTAGTTAACATTATCTTGAGCCTCCTTGGTCTTTTTTATAGCCCACCTGCTGTGTCATGCTTGTGTAGCCATAGCTTTGGTATATTTGCTTCCTTCTCTAGCTCCTCCTTGTCTACAAAAGAAGGTGTTAACTGCTCACCAAACGTCTTTAGTACCCTGAACTCTTAATGCCTTCCTGATCAGCTTTCCTGGTGGAGAGAAGCTGCGTCTGAATTTCTGAGGAAGGACCTGTTGTCTGCTGGGTTCTGCCCCCCAACCCCACCTCTGTGCTGACTGCAGTTTCCCTGAATAGAACCACAATGCTTGCTTTTTATGCCACCTCTTCTTACTCTTCTTAAAGAGAACAGGCCATATATATATTTATTTATTTTTTTTTTTATTTTTTTTTCTCTGACCTGGCTGATAATAGATATTCAATAACTATTTGTTGTATTGAATTGGCTTCAACATGGCAAATCCTGTTATGTCAAATATACTATGGTTTATAGATACAAAACAGTTATTCACAGGAAGGACAAAAAGATGTGATAAAAGAAAAGACATGGGCAGGAGAAGTGAGACTGGGAACCACTGAACAACGTGGTGTTTAGGTGAATCCCTGAGGAGAGAGCAGGGGGGTGAGTGGGTGGCTGGGGGTGAGGGGGGAGGCAAAGGAAGGGGGTTAGGTTTGCTAAGAAGAAGAGGCTTCTCTTTGAGAATGGCCTGCCATTGCCCTCATCCATCAGAAGTCACTGATTTGTTCACAAATAACTGGGCACCTGCTCATGTTACAGAACATAGATGAGACAAAACGACGCATACGTTACAGAGACGTTAGATCACTCTTCTGTGCCACGAACAGGTTGATCATCAGCTGGTTGGTCTTAATAAACGCACTTGGATGCTGAGCTAGTTGTGTAAGCTCTGTTCTTCTGAAAATCAACTCCTTTCCGCCCCAAGCAAGGACACGGGCACTAGCAGGGAGGCAAGCTGACCTGGGACAGGATCCCAGCTCCCTCGCTCCCTCCCTCTTCCCTCTTCCTTCCTCCTTGCTCAGTCTTTTACTCCACTCTTGCCTTCCATCTTTCCACAAATACTGTTTATCAAGTAGTTTCTATATAGAAACCAGCCATCGTGGTTCTAATAGTGAACAGAATCCTAGCCCTTGCAATCTAGTGGGGAAATAGATGTTAAACAAGTACATACCAGTAACTATAGCTTGATAAATTGTGTCAGAGGTTACCAAAAAGAGTACACCAAGTGTGACCTATAGATAGGATGGTTATAAGTTTCAGCTTGCCTGGGGGCAGTTCTGGCTTATACCTGTGGTCCTAGAGTATCTGATAATACTGCCTGTTTCCTTTTAAAAGAGTCCCAGTTAGGGTGATAAATTACAGTCGCTCTACTTAGAAGCTATGTGAAAGCACCTAGAACAGTACCTGGTATGTAGCAGATCCTCAACAAACTTTTGGATCCAATTCGGATTCCCATTTGACTTCAAGAGTGATTGTGTCCAGCTGCACACACTTCTGTGCCCGGAGGCATCTGCCCTATAGCTTTAAATGCGTTTCTACTCCTGAGCTTCACTGTCACATGGTCGCCATAATCACTCAACCCGGAGCCATCTGAACTGCCAGGCCAGCTTCTGGCCTCGTTTCTAACTGCTCACAGCCTCACTCCTTCCATCCTGCTGGCCTTCTACTCACAGAATCAACAAGACCCTCACTGTCGGGCAGGGACTACGTCTGTGAGTGTTGTCATTCCTCAGTGACCTCCTTCAGGCCCTGTGCTGGGTGCTGGGAATAATCGGAACTGGTGTCCACCCTAAGGAGGCCCAGCCTGGTGGAGACAGGCATTTACAGTTATTCTGGGTGCAGTTGCAGAGGGAGGCATAGGGCTTGTGGGAGCCCATAGCAGGAACTCAACACGGAAGGCCACTCTTGAGCTGATGAGGGAAGGATGCCCAGGGCAGGGAGGGCTGTCCAGGCAGGGGAGACATCTATGCATCTGCCTCATGAGGGAGGCATCCTCAGGAGACTGCAAGTCATTCAGTGCGGCTGGTACCGGGGACAGACAGGGAGGGGGGGTTATGATATAGGGAGCAATTCAGACTTTATTCTCATGGGAATGGGAAGCCACTGAAAGATTTTAAGCAAGGAAGTGACAGGATCACGTTTGCATTTCAGGAAGACCTCTCTGGTGTCCATAAGGAGATGGCTTTGGAGGCTGTCAGCTAGAGGCTGAGACCACTAGCGCCTGCTACTGTAGGGTTGGAAAGGAGACGGAGTCAGAGCTATTACAGAAGAAGACACGAACGGCTTAGTGACTGGCTGGCGGGAGAGGACGGAGTAGGCATGATGCCCATGATTTGGCTTAGACAGGGGAGTGGCTGTGGTGCCCTTCCTGAGATGGATGGGAACCCAGGAGGAACAGTAAGCATGGGGACAAGCTTTACACATGCTGACTTTGAAGCTGGGCAGGCGTGCTATGTCCGGCCTGCACCGAGGCTCCTGGAATGCACCCTTCGGTGTCCTTCTTGTCTGGCAACGGGAGCCTGCTGTCCTGTGTTACTGATGGTGTTTACTTCCAAGGCTGCTTTCCTAGCCCCGTGCTCACTAAATCCTTTACCCCGCTCAGGGACTTGGGTATTAAGTGATGATGCTGACAAAGGAGTGTTTAACCCAGAGGCCGGCACTGGGTCTCAGACACAGTGTTTTATGTCCCGCTCCCGGGACAGCTCCCTGTGGGCAGTGTGGCCCTCGTTCACCAGCTGTGATGGATTGTCCCCACAGGGCAGGGTCTGGCTGATTCATCCCCGTCCCGGTACCCAGCATGGACCTGCCTCTGAGCAGGTACTCAGCTAAGCAAATGGTAAAGCAAACCCAGAGCCTCTGTGACTTGGTTTTTTATAAGATTCTCCTGATGAAAAGAAGCAGCTGAACTACAGACCCTTCCCCCTCAGAGTGTCCCAGATTCTGTTGCCACCATTGCTGTGCCCTGCTTTACTTAAGCCTCTGCTCTCTTCTGGGTTCCCCTGCAACCTGCTGAGCTTGTCCTAAACTCCTAAGGATGGAACCTGTGATGGCATCACCCACTCTCATCCCCATGACACAGATTTCTGATCACCTTCACTAACTTGCTCCATCCCTGGCCTCAGTGCCCTCCCCATTCTACTTACATTGTCGTTGCTCTCTCTGGCCACCAAGGGCTCCCCAGCTCTGTAGGTCCCTATCTTTCCACCATCCAACCACTTCTTGTTCAGGAGCTGCTCTTAGACATTTCAGCACCCGCAGTGGTGGAGAAGACCAGGAGAGCCAGCAGCACCTCTGCCCGACACCCAGGTCCCACCTTTCCATGCTGATGTTAGGTCTGAGCTCTACGTCTTCCCCAGGTAATTAGTGCCCGAAATGACATCACCTTTCAGGTGATAACTCACTCCTACCCATGGGAGTTTGGCTTTAGCCTGGCACACACAAAATAGAGTATGACATTGACTTCACATCACACCATTAGCGACAACCAGAGTCACTCACACAAGAGCACACACAGGGCCCTCCTCACACACCTATGTCCAGGTGCAACCGTAAAAGGCTAAGCCCTTTTACGGATGGGCTTCCTAGACCCATTCATCTGCCACTCTATGAGCATCTAACTAGGTACCTGTGAGGCATACCCAGAGAAGTGTCTGGTAGAGAATATGCTCAGTTAATTGAATTAAACACACCTTCCTCATTGCTACCATGTGCAAGACCCTTGGGTAATCTCTGGGGTTACAGAGATTAATGGGGCAGGGTCTCAGTCTAGGAAGAGCCTGAGAGGAAGGCCAGACCCTTATGAAAAATTTTAATCCAAGGTAGCTAGGAAGGTGTGCTATAATTGAGAAAATGCAATGCTTTGGAAACATGGGGTTTGGGGAGCTTAATCGTGTGTGTGTGTGTGTGTGTGTGTGTGTATAGAAGGAAGCGTTTTCGGGGAATTAGGACTGGGCCTTTAGAAATGGGTACCACTTCTATCAGATGGCAATGATTTAGGGGTGAGGGCATTCCAGGGAAAGCTGAGAAACGGAACGGAGGTGGGAGACGTCAGCTGCCGGGGGTCGGTGTGTGAGACGTACATCAGGGAGCTGCAAGTGGACAGGCTGAGGGGCAGATGTGAACAAGCTCGTGGATAAGTTTGAACACTGAGCCCAGGAATTTGGCTTCCTGTGGCCCAGGGACACCTTCTCATTAAAATCAAAGTCTCTGGCCCTCTTTTAAATTGAGTTTTAAATGAATTAAATATCATGACTTAAAAAAAAAAATCAAGACAATGAAACAAAATGCAACTTGCGCTGGAATATTCCAGCACACACCCTCTCTCAATCTTGAGAATCAGTATAGTCAGTGGAGAGCCATCAGAAACATTTGAGCAAGGGAGAGAGAGATCAGTGAGTACTATTTCCATCCATTCGGTCCCCCAGTCTAAAAACTCTAGAGTCATCCTAAAATTTCAGTCCAGCTGGGTCTCTCTCCCCTGCTTAAAACCTTCAATGTCTCCCCTTTACTTGTGGGACAAAGGCCAGTGTTCCTGATGCAGCATTCAAGGACATGCACCATTCATATCAAGGACGTAGCACAGAATGTGGCACCATAGGGAATATGATGTGGAATGATGAATGAACAGATGAGTAAAGAATATGTGCTTTAGCAAATCCCTAAGGCCCCAGTGCAGACAGTGGCTCCAAGGAGGTGAGACAAAGCAGGAGGAGAGAGACCCATTAGGTGACTGGTGCAGTGAGTCGTCCAGGTAATGACATGAGCTGGACAGTGGCCAGGGCTATTGCTAAGAAGAACCCACGTCCTGACTGTAAGAGGTGAATGGATCCCCTCCTGGGCTTCCTCTGCCCCCTGAGTCCCTCAGAGCCCAAGGGTTGTTTTTTTGAGAGGTTTCTGTGCTCTGGGGTGATGTCCCCCTTTTTCTGGAAGAGAACAGCCTGTGTTGCTATAACAACTTGGCTGCAGTTCTTTTAGACAGATCCGTTTTCTTAAATCATTTAAGGAAAATTAGCTGCCATAACAACATGGAGCAGTTTTTAAAATAGAGCAACACGGGGCTGGTTTTTTATTTATTTATTTATTTTTTCCTTGCTTGCCTCCTGTAGTCTTCAAGATAAGCTGCTCTCTTCCTGTCAAATAAATAAATAAATAAATAAATAAATAAATAAATAAACAAACAAACAGCACAATGACATGATAGAGCAGTCAGTAACGTGGTGAATCACACACACAACCAGCAATCATTCACACTACACACAAAATACACAAACACGGCTTAGAAATATGAAGAAGTGCATATTCACATACATAAAACAGAAAATCCGTATATATAAACAGGCTACATGAGAGACAGACACACAGACAAGGATGTAGTTACACATAACCACTCAAAGGACACACACACACACACACACACACACACACACCACACAACAGGCACAGGGCCACCTTGCAGTTACAATGGCAGGAAGCGGGCCGTGAGGGCTGGTTTTAGCATGAGCGGAGGTTTCACTGGGGCACCAGCCCGGAGGGCCCTGAGACGGCAGGTCCTCAGTAGAAACTAAACGTCACCTGTGCGTTCATACCTGACAGGCTGGGAGTGCCAGCAAGGTGTGCGTTCACCTTGCTGGTGGAAGGATAAACCCACCTTGGGAAGGATG
The DNA here is from genome assembly GCF_036562045.2 of Rhinolophus sinicus. Classification (NCBI taxonomy): domain Eukaryota; kingdom Metazoa; phylum Chordata; class Mammalia; order Chiroptera; family Rhinolophidae; genus Rhinolophus; species Rhinolophus sinicus. The sequence goes on along the minus strand of NC_133756.1, from coordinate 19,254,475 downwards.
GGGGTAAAGGGCAAATATTAGGGGCTCCCCTGTCCCCACACACACTTAAAGAGGTGAACCGGGAGAGCAGTAGGCCGCAGTCATGGCATTTGGGTGGGAAAAGTCTTTGCCCAGTATGGCAGGATGTTTCTCACCCCCAGACGAGGCAGCACCACCCTAGTGAAAACCACACCCCTGGGGCATTTGCAGACTCTCACCGAGGCCTCAGGAACTCTGGTACCTGGACTGTGGGTACCTTTATTCCATCGCCATATCTATGACTTTATTATCCTAAAGGTCCCCTGCAGGAAGCAGCTAAAACTGTGCGGGCTTGGCTTTGTGGCAGCAAGAGGGGATGGGCACGCTCTCTCCCCTGCCAGAGCGGCTGAACCTCTCCTTTGCTTAGCACTCTTAGGCAAGTCTCTCCCCCTGTCTGGGTCTTTCATTTCCCCATCTACACGTTGTAAGTGTTGAAGGATGGTCTCAACAGGTTCCTCTGGCTCCAAGAATCTGTGTCGTCTTGGCGTTATCTGTTGGTTATAGTATATGAACCACTGATGGGTAGAACGGGCATAGTAAGTCCAAAGTCCGGGCTGCTGCCAGGGTAGGACAGCCTGGAGTGACTTTCTGACTCTGAAGGTGCTTAGCATGTGGCAGGTGTTCCATCAGTGTTCGTTTCCTAAGCCTCGGTGTGCCCAGCTGCTAAGAGGGAACAACCACCCTTGACCTGCCTATTTTATAAGTTGGAGAGAGAGGCCCAATGTCTGTGACTAAAGCATTTTGTAAAGGCGAGGAAGGGTTACTGCCCTGGGGTAGGGCAGGCAGGCATGCCCTGTGGAAATGTCCAGACCATAGCCAGCTGCTGAAGGTTTCATGTGGGCTAGATGAAGTGCACTCACACCACCAGCATAGATCACACACTTAGATCCACTCAGATGTTTTTCCACTCCTACCAGCATGGCCCGGGAAATCAGTACGGTTCAATATGGGAATAAAGACTAGAAGTAAATGTAATTGTACAGGGAGTCTGAGAACAGAGCATGGTGCTTTGGGTTCATGAAATTTTTACAGTTTTCCCTACCACAGTTTGAGATGGCTTATGAAACTTTAAGGAATTGTAAGAGAAATCATTATTTTTCTAAAGGGCAACTTCTCCCACCTGTGATAAAAGGCATGGATTTTCTCACTCTCTTGATTATCACTTTGACTCTGGCAGCAAGCAGGGTGGAGAGATGGATCTCGCGCTTCTGAGTAATATTCCTGTCAAGTTGGTTGCTTTCTTCAATTTCTCTAACGTCTTTTCATCCTGAAAGGCCCTGGATATCTCTCACCAACTGACTAGATACACATTGTTTGAACTGCATGGGACCAGCAAAGCTTCTTGAAGGTTCCCTTTGAGTTAGGTCAATTGAACTCTCTGTGTCTTATTTTCCCTGTCTATAAATTGGGATTAAGAGTGCCCATCTCATCAGATTTCTCTCAGGATAAGATAATGTGTTTGTAAATAACCTTTAGCAGTAGGGAGATGAGAAATGGAGCTATTAATATTTTCTGCATTTGCCCAATATAGCACTCACCTCACTATCCCCACCGTCTGGCTCCCATACCCACCCCAGACTGTGACCCCATTGAGGGTTTAGACTTCTTCTTGGCCACTTCTGTATCCCTGACGCCCAGCACAGGGCACAGGCACCCCGTGAATGGGTGTTGGGAGAAAGAGAGGAAAGACAGAGAGAAAAGAAAAAGAAATCCACTGCTCAAGACGTGGACTTCACATCCTAGCAGGGTTCTGAAGAATGGATGGGAATTGGCTGAGTCAAGAGGAGAAAAAAGCATTCCAAGTCACAAGACACACTAAGTCACTCTCAAAATTCTACTCCTCCTTCAGAACACACCTCCAGGCCCAGTTTCTCTGAGAGTTCCCTGAACACTTTGGCCCACAGTGTTCTTTGTTCTTCTCTCATTATTCATAGATTTTGCTCCTCTTGTCGAGTGTTTATTCCATAAACATTTATAGAGTGTATTCCATGGGCTTGGAGCCATAATGGCATCTCCACTGACTGCAGGTTCCATTTTATCAACTAAATTGCAAACCCCTCCGGTGCAGAGGCTTTGCCCTCACCTCCTTGCTGCCCTGGGCAGGAAAGGCCCCTCACTGGTGGCTCCACGGGAACCTCTTAAGCACTGATTATGCTGTCTCTCCAGAAGGGCAGTTGTTTGGATTTCTGTGAACATCCCACAGAGCTGGGTGTACCCCTCGTTTTAAGGGCATGCCTTGCTGTGTTTTAGTGATCATTTTCCAACTTCCTTTAGACTGAGCTTCTCAAGGACAGAAGCTCTGTCTCTCTCAGTATGCGCCTCCATCACCTGGCAGAGTCCCACACTTCGTAGGCCCTTGATGAGTGTTTGGGGAGATGTTGGTAGCTGCCTCACCTGACCCACTGTTTCCCAGCAAGACCACTGACACATCCCACAGAAACCCACGTCCCAATGCACTCTCCGCTTTCAGACCTCCACAGTCCTCTCACCGTGCTGCATTTCCCTCGACTCATCTTCTTTCCTTCAGTGTTTTGACTCTGCTGATTCCTTGTCACAAAGAGCTCCCACGTATAGAATCGTTTCTCTAGCTCACATATTTGGAAATTCTAGAATGTTAGAATTCAGCCATATAGGCTCTCCATCACAAAACCCACAAATTCTAAAGTTTTTCTCTTCACTCCCTCTCTGCTACCAGTGTCTGCTGCACTTACCCTGGTTTCTAGGTTAGACCAAGCTTGCTTCTGCATTTTCTCTCTCCCATGGGTACCCAGTTATCCAGGCCACAGTGAGCTAAAAAGAAGTCTCTGTGGGCAGTCTGACACTCCTAGAATAACCTCTTTTCACTTACCCATCCTCTCCAGGTTCCCTCCAGGTCCTCTCTTCCGGGAACTTTTCCAATTAACCTACCCCTTCCATTGCTCACCCCTTCCGTGGGCTCCTCCCTTCTGGGCCCCTGGCTTGAGCAGGTTAGGATCTACATATAGCCTGCTACTCAGGCACTCAGGCCAGCCGGCCTATAATAGAGTACAGGTCACAGTTCCGGGTGTTTTGTCTTTAGCATGTACGGAACTTTTCCGAGAGTTATTTTTGGTTGTTAATGTTGGGAGGCTATCGAGCCCAGGATGAATTCATGCTGGTACATCAAATAGCATATTGCATTTCAGAAATTGGCCTTAGCCATGGGAAATCAAGTAAGCCAGATGCCTAATTACTCCATTATTTACTGTGCTGGAGAGAGCTGAATTCTGATGAAAGGGAGCAGACTAATCACTGCTTCCAGCAAGAACTGAACTGTTTAACCTTTCATCAAGAAATTGCCCCTATCCTCCTGAAGGACTTGCCCACCTGCCACACCCCGGACTGGTCCCCGGTGTCTGGCTATGAGATGTCTTATCAGCTAGGACACAGCCTGACCTTCTGGCCAGTGAGCCTTGATGCTCTCCCACGCAGCAGGTCATTCCAGGTCGTACTGCTGCTTTCACTTCAAAGGTAGTAAAGGGTAGCAGACAGGAGAGTAACTTCCCTGTACTCTTCAACAGGAGAAAATCATTTATCAATGAACATTTTCTGAGCCCAGACACTGTATATTGGAATACAAAGGCAAATAAGGAACAGTCCCTGCCCTCAAGGAGATGATACTCCAAAATAGAGTAGTGGTTTTCAAAAAAAAAAATTGCAAGAGGTTGAGGACCCCGAAATGCGGCTCCTCTCCATTTTAACCAGAGCAGTATAATTTTGTCATTAAGAACTCAGGCTTAGGCCTAGGTTTAAATCTTATGTCAACACTCAATAGCTCTGCCATCTTGAGCAGGTCTCTTCACCTTTCTAAGCTTCGGTTTCCTGCTTTGTAAGAGGTTATTGTGAGGATTCACTAGAGTGACCCATGTGACTTGCCTAAGGCATGGTGATAGGCCCATACTGGGGGCATCACATGACTTGTATTCATCTTTTGTTATCGGCAGATATTGAGTATTACAATTGTAATACAGTTTTTTACCTTTCTTTTTTTTAATTAAAGTTTATTGGGGTGACATTTGTTAGTAAAGTTACATAGATTTCAGGTGTACAATTCTGTATTACATCATCTATAAATCCCATTGTGTATTCACCACCCAGAGTCAGTTCTCCTTCCATCACCATATATTTGATCCCCTTTACCCTCATCTCCCACCCCCCACACCCCTTACCCTCTGGTAACCACTAAACTATTGTCTGTGTCTATGAGTTTCTGTTTCTCATTTGTTTGTCTTGTTCTTTTGTTGTTTTTGGTTTATATACCACATACCAGTGAAATCATATGGTTCTCTGTTTTTTCTGACTTATTTCGCTTAGCATTATACTCTCAAGATCCATCCATGTTGTCACAAATGTTCCTATATCATCTTTTCTTACCGCCGAAAAGTATTCCATTGTGTATATATACCACAACTTCTTTATCCATTCATCTATCGAAGGACATTTTGGTTGTTTCCATGTCTTGGCCACCGTAAACAAAGCTGTAATGAACACTGGAGCACACGTGTCTTTATGGATAAATGTTTTCAGATTTTTTGGGTAGATACTCAGGAGAGGGATTGCTGGGTCATATGGTAATTCTATTTTTAATTTTTTGAGGAACCTCCACACTGCCTTCCATAACGGCAGCACCAGTCTACATTCCCACCAACAGTGTATGAGGGTTCCTTTTTCTCCACAGCTCCAATACTTGTTACTATTTGTCTTGTTGATGATAGCCATTCTAACTGGGGTGAGGTGATATCTCATTGTGGTTTTTATTTGCATTTCTCTGATGATTAGTGATGTTGAGCATTTTTTCATATGTCTATTTGCCATTTGTATGTCCTCTTTGGAGAAATGTCTCTTCAGGTCCTCTGCCCAATTTTTAATTGGGTTGTTTATTTTTTTGTTGTGGAGTTGCATGAGTTCCTTGTATATTCTGGATATTAGCCCCTTATCGGAGGCACTGTTTGCAAAAATCTTCTCCCATTCAGTTGGTTGCCTCTTTATTTTGTCGATGGTTTCTTTTGCTGTGCAGAAGCTTTTAAGTTTGATATAGTCCCATTCATTTATTTTAGCTTTTACTTCCATTGCCTTTGGAGTCAAATTCATAAAATGCTCTTTGAATTCAAGGTCCATAAGTTTAGTACCTTTGTTTTCTTCTATGCGGTTTAGTGTTTCAGGTCTTATGCTTAAGTTTTGATCCACTTTGAATTAATTTTGGTACACGGTGACAGATAGCAGTCCAGTATCATTCTTTTGCACGTGGCTATCCAATTCTCCCAGCACCATTTATTGAAGAGGCTGTCTTTTCTCCATTGTATGTTTTTTGCTTCTTTGTCAAAAATTATCTGTCCATATTTATGTGGTTTTATTTCTGAGTTCTCAATTCTATTCCATTGGTCTATGTGTCTGTTTTTCTGCCAATACCATGCTGTTTTGATTATTGTTGCCCTGTAGTACAAGCTAAAGTCAGGGAGTGTGATACCTCCAGCATTGTTCTTTTTTCTTAAGATTGCTTTGGCTATTCAGGGTCTTTTGTGGTTCCAAACAAATCTGATGATTTTTTGTTCTATTTCTTTAAAATATGCCATTGGGATTTTGATGGGGATTGCATTGAATCTGTATATTGCTTTGGGTAATATGGCCATTTTAACTATGTTGATTCTTCCAATCCATGAGTACGGAATGTCTTTCCATTTCTTTGTGTCTTCTTCAATTTCTTTCAAAAATGTCTTATAGTTTTCAGCATATAGATCTTTCACATCCTTGGTTAAGTTTACTCTTAGATATTTTATTCTTTTTGCTGCAATTGCAAAAGGAATTTTTTTTTTTCATTTCTTTTTCTGAGATTTCATTGTTAGTATATAGGAATACAATGGACTTTTTATGTTGATTTTGTAGCCGGCCACATTACTGTATTCGTTGATTGTTTCTAATAGCTTTTTGGTGGCATCTTTAGGGTTTTCTATATACAGCATCATGTCATCTGCAAAGAATGACAGTTTAACTTCTTCATTCCCAATTTGGATGCCTTTTATTTATTTCTTTTGCCTGATTGCTCTGGCGAGGACTTTTTTTCCCTTTCTTAAACTGTGTATACATTTTCTTTTTTTTTTTTTTTTTTTTGGCACCCTCTGTATATTCTCAAAAGATGTTCACCTTTAGTAATATAAGAAATGTGTTTGAATAAAGGATTCTGTGGCCATAGAAAGTTTGTAAATCCCTAGTCTAGAGCGCCAGACGCAGTAAATCAGTGAATGCCGGACAGGGAGGTAAGCATTATGGTAGATGAGGGATCTGGGTTCCGTGTGGGAAAAGCAGATCACCGCACCTGGACTTAGGGTCAGGCAAGACCTGCTGGGAAGTGCGCTCTGACATGAGTTCTGAAGGAAGAGTAGGAATTGTTCAGACACACACTAGAGGAAGCATTACAGACAGAGGGAGCAGTGTGTGTGAGGACCCATGTATTAGATGGGTGAATATACTCAGGGAATTCCAAGGCACATACCGAATTAGACGGGGGGAGCATGTGCAGACCAGGTGGGTGGTGGGGCTGGGGGGTAGTAAGCAGCGGCCAGTCACAGAGAACCCTGTGGGCTACCCCAGGAAGCTTGGACTCGATCCTGCAAGCCGTGGGAGCTCTCATTCAGAAGACATGGAATTCAAAAGCGATGGAAAAACATGTTACTATGACTTTCTGGGGTTTAAAATATATTGTTGTGTTTGTAGCTTTGAGCCAGCAATTATTGTACTAGAAACCTAGACCAAAATAATCTGAAGTGGGAAGAAGGATTTGTGAAAAAGAAAAATCAATCCATGGAATCATTATTTATAAATAATGAAAAACTAAGAAAAATCTAACTGCCTAACAGTGGGAAACTGATGAAGTGAATGATGATACACTCATGTAATGGATGTGTAAGAAGAGTTAATAGTGTAAAAATGTTCATGCTATAATTTTAAGTGAAAAAAAAGCAGAAAACAAAGTTTCATATGTATTATATGTTAAGACATATGTAACAACCATGTTTAAAACATACACAAAAAGAAGGGATGTAAACCAGATGTTAACAGTGTTATTTCTGGGTACTACAGTTGTTTTCTTCCTCCCTGCATTTTTATATTTCCCAACAATTTCCAAAAGTATACATTAACTTTAAAACCAGAATAAAGTCATGGAAGAAGAAGGGGACCTTGCCACCCAGATATGAGCGAGGACGTATTTTATAAAACAAAACCAAATCTATCAGTCAGCTGCTTGGTTCTGGGTGAATCCATAGGGAAACAGCCTCATGAAACCAGCGCAGCCCACGTTACAGAAATAGAAGGAAATTGGAATCAATCAATATCTACCTACACATTCATCTTCTAACTAGCCATCCTTCTATCTACCTTTTTATCCAGCCATCCAGCCATTGTACCTCTATTCTCTCTGTTCAGAACTCATGTCCCAGAGGCATATGTGAGACTCTTCACATCCTAGGAAGTCAGCCAACTCTTTGGCCTCCTTGTAAGCATAACAGGGACTCTCTCCCCTTCCCCAGAGCAAACCTCAATTGTGCCTTTTCTTCCTACTCTGGTCCCTTCTCAGTCTGATGAGTCTTTGATCTTTAAGCAGTTCCTTGTCAGCTAGAAGGGCTACAGGCAGACCCTTTACTCTCCTAGAGATGAAGAGCAAGCACCCACAGTCTAAAGTTGCCTCCCGCCTCCAGTTCTGGCTCTGCCTACCACTTCACCTCTCTGAGCTTCTGTGGCCTAATCTGTGAAATGAAGTAGTAGCATCTCCTCATAGAAGAGGTGTGAGAATTGAAAAAGACACTGCGTGGAAAGCACTTTCACTTAGATAATGTGGTGTTTTCTAAGGCTGGTAAATTGTAAGCACTCAATAAATGTTAGCATGTATTCTCATTATAAGCTCAAATCGAGTAATACACAAGCGCTGATATTTCAGTGTTAATTTCACAAGGGCAGCTTCAGAACATTATCACCATCTTTAAACTGTAGCAAAAAAAAAAAGAGCTATAGCTCTGGTTACTGAGAAAGCAATGCAAGTAACTGTAGGTCTTAAAAGATAGACTGGGAATAGGTCCTCGGCTTTATCTCAGCGTCACTGACTACCCCCCAATGCCCATCTGTGACTCAGTCTTTCTTCAGCTGAGCTAGTACCATGACTGGGGAGACAGACAGCTCAGTTCCAGTCGTAGGAGCCTTTCTCTCTTAGGGTTTCCTGTATTTGTCTGTTCTAATTCATGGTGGGTGGATTTTTGCAGTTTAACCTTCAGAGGCCAGTGGCTTTCCCTCATTCCTAAGGTTCTGGTACATGTATGTGTGCATGTGTCCACTGGGGCAACGCACTGTAACCCCTGAGGGCTGATGACTGCAAGGATAGTTCTACAGTGAATCCCAGTGAATGGGATCCTCCAGAACGCTCGGGTGATTCCAGACCAGCTCACTGGAAGGCTAAGAGTGTGTGTTGATGGGCAGCTAAGGCCACTTGACAGAAATGGGCTCTCACTGGCTGTGCCTAGAGGGCAGCCCATCAAGGCCAAAACTTTTCTTGAAATTCCTGGCATCACAGTGCACACTGACCAGTCAGCAAAGTGGATTTACTCAGGCTCCCAGTTACAAGAGGACACTTTCTTTTTTGTTAGCGTTTAGCTCCAGTCTGTGACCTTGAAAAATCCTCCAACTGCTATTGCATGTTCTTTAACAGACAACTTTATTATGTGACTGGACATTTTGGCGTGACTAGGGCAAAGGAAAGCAGCTCTTAAGGATCCTGGTGGTGGGAGAGGTGCTGATATTTACTGAGCATCTATTAAATACTAGGTATTGTCTCATCTAATGCATATAACAGCTGTATGAAATGGGCATCATTATACCCATTTGTCAGCTGAGGAACCGAAGGCTCAGGGTGAATAATCACCCTACCCGCACCCCATAATCTCTCCTGGTACACCCATGTGTCACTCCACATCACGCCGATTGCTTTATGGGCTTGTTTTCTCTACTCAGCTGTGAACTCCTTGAAAGATAAAACTTACCTCTCTGTCACCTTTGCGTTCTCTTGCCCAGAGAATAGTGCCTAAAACATCAGTAAAATGTCAGTGGAAAAAAAGGAACAAATGAAAAGTGGTTAGAATTTGCAAGGTCATGCAACTGGTGGTAGCACAGCTGGAAAGGGAAGCCACATCTGCCTGATCCCAAGACCCATTTCCCCAGGGCAGCTCAGTGTGGGCTCGGTGAGCAGATGAGCAGGTTCTAGGGCCAGAGCAGCCAGCAGGAGGCTCAGCGGGGTGGGGGTGGGAGTGGGGAGGTCTCCTCTTTTTATCTCTAAACACACATACATGGCCAACCTAGAAAAGCGGAATTCTGTTGATTTAACAATTTCTTGAGTATGATGACAACTTTTAATAGCAAAGGTTCAGAATTACCCCCATTGTCTTTAGGCTCAATTGCCATTCTAAATGGGTATACCAGGTTTATTCCATTCCTGTCGGTCCCACGCCCCTCCCCACCACTGTAATGAGCACTTGGTGTGAGAAGTCCAGGATGAACGCTGCAGGTTGAACGTCACGGGTCAATTAGGAGCCAGGGTCTTAAGTGGGGACTAACACGGATGCAATCAAGAGGTTTACATCTCAGGGTGTCTCCTCTTCCCCCCCAGACTGTGTGTACTGCCGGAGGACGTACACATCCCTAATTCTGAGTTGGCCACTTTTAACTGTGCATTAGTAGCTTAAGTCTGGCCTTCCGGGATATCAGAGCTGTCTTTGCCCTTCGTGGAGCCAGAAAACTTCAGAGCTGGAAAAACTGAAGAAGTGCTCTAAACTCACCTTTCATAAAGAGAGGACATAGACAGGTAACACTTATGCCCAGGTAGTGAGCTGGCCGCACGGTGAGACAGTACAACAGAGCTGCGACTCCAAGTCAGGCCCCAGGACTTCCATCAGACCCGAGCACTTTGGGTCTTGTCATGCTTGCTCTCACTAATTTGTCACATAGAGGTACAGGTTTCAGAGCACATTCACACACACGTGCTCATCTGGCCCTCACTGCCCTGTTGTGAGATAGGGATTGTTGTTTTGTTATGCAGATGGGGAAACAAAGGCCTACAGTTATTAGGTAGCTTTCCCAAGAGACAGAGTCAGGGTTCAGTCTTAGTTTTTCTGACTCCAAGTGGCCACTAGTTCAGCCCAGGGCTAAGCACACAGATGGACGAATGACAGGAAGAGAGCAGCAGGGCAGAGGCTCATCACTGTTTTCGTTCCCTCTTTTTCCCCTTAACAAAGCACCTGTATTCATTGTCTCCTTCCAGACCACGGAGCCTTCCCAAATGTCTCAGAGGGAATTAAGGGTGGGGCAGAGCAAGATGTAAGAGAGGCAGCGGGAACTCGTGGACCCAGCCACGGTCAGGGTGAACTCAAGGCTACCAGAGCAGAAGTGGCAGACTCAAGGCCAGGACAAGTCAATCTGCAGGAACAAGAGGCCTGCCAGGGGGTTGGATGGTTAGAGCAGAGAAAGGATAGAGAGACTCTTCATGGGCATACAGTAGGCCAGATGGCAGTTCAGACAAGAGCCATCACACGAGCAAAGGCATGTGGGCAAAGGAGAATAGCAGGAACGCAGTGGGTCTGGCTGGTGTAGAATGTCCCTTTGGGGAAGGAATAGATTAAAAAATAAATGATCAGATGCTGAAGGGCCTCCGAACACCAGGCTGAAATATTTGAATTTTATCAGTTTGGCCAAAGGGAACTAACTATGAGAGGTCTGTGGGCAGGGAAGGGCAGAATGACAAGCATTAGCTCTGAGTATTCAATCAGCACCAGCGTTTAGACCTCAGAACGGCGACCCCTGTAATCTGACAGTCTGCTTTCGTATAATTTGTTAAAAATGACAAAATGTCTCATTTTGCTGCAGTTTATTTTGACCTTTTTTAATATTAGAAAGTTAATTTCAGAAGGGAAATAAATGTATTAGTGTTGTCACAGTCATAAAAAGATGAATTTTGTACTGTCAAGCTATTACTTTGAATGAATCCATCATGCTGTAAAATGGTTGCCTTCCAACACCCGGCATCTTCCCAGCTTCCTCCTTCCCTCCCTCCCTCTTTCCCTCTTTCTGTCCTCCCTCCTCTCTTCTGTCCCTCACTCCTTCCATCTACCAGCACATCTACTATGATGGCTCTGGGGAGACAGAGATAAAAGACATAGTCCCTGCTCTAAGGCAAACTACACACTAGTGGGGAAGATAACAGGAAAGCGGCCACTGTAGGTATGTGTATAATATATGCCACCGGAGGAGAGAGCCAAGTGCTGAGGGAGCACACAGAAGGCGCCTGTTAAAAGAGGAACCCGTGCCCTGTAGTAGGACTTGGGTAGATTCTGATTAGAAGAAAAGACGGTAGGATTCTGAAGGATTGGGTTCTGGTCCCATCTCTGAAATATAATAGTGAGTAGGTATTGAGCACCCTGACCATGGTTAAGTATTCCACATATATTATTGCACTTAACCTTCACATCTTTATCAAAAGGGTCTTATTGTTCCCATTTTTTCAGGAGAGGAAAATAAGGCGCAGAGAAATGAAGTAATTTGGCCCACCTGTGTTGTAAATCTTGCACACAGAATTGACTCTGAAATCAGGCTGGCTCATAATCTACTGCACTTCATTTCCAGCTAGCTATAAGGAATTCTTCTTTATTACACTACATGGTATGCTGTTATTAACTTTACTAAACCAGTTATACTTACCGTTTGTGTAACCTTGGAAAGCCCATTTCTTTTCTCTCTCTGGATCTTAGTTGCTCATTAGTTCAATGAAGAGGTTGGAGCAACTCTGACATCCTTTGGTTGTAGAGAACTCCTGGGATCTGAGGGCATGGTTATCCCAGTGGTTCTCAAACCTTAATGTGCAGGCAACACAGGGCTATCTTATCAAAATTCAAGTTCTGCTCAGTAGGTCTGGCATAGGATCTGAGAATCTGCATTTCTAACAAGCTCTCCTGTGATGCTAACATTGCTATTAATAGCTCAAGGACCCTATTTTGAGTAGCAAGATTATAACCTATGGTAGGACCAAACTTTGGGGTCCAGGGTGGACCCACTGAGGATGTGGGTTTAAGATTGCTGAAAGAAAAGCAAGCAATAAAAGTAATCTTATTAAGACCTGGTCAGCAAATGGAGTTCTGGGCTAATTTTATTATCTGGGATTTCCATTGTGGTTTAAAACCAGTGGTCTCCAAAGAGGTTAAAAGGAAGAAAATGGAATTTTTCAGGTTTAAAGAAATGTTTCCTCCCATAATTACATGTTCTAATTCAAGGTGCAGTAGCTCAGGTTTCTAGTTCAGATGAGTACAGCCACAGAGCTCCTGTGGGGTGGTGACTCTCTCTCTTTCGCTCCTCACATCTTGGTGTGGGTGAGGGGATGCTGCTCCTTTCCCAAGATGCACCAGCACTCTCACGCTTCCTAAAGTCTTTCAGGGACCCCCATTACCTACTGGCTTAAGACCCTCCAGCTTGGTATCCAAAGTTTTAGGCGCATTTCTCTAGACTCCCTTGCATGAAATTTTTACTCTTATCCTAACTGCCTGTTCTTTTCCCCAAAAGACACTTGGCTCACCCGCATTCACACTGCCAACCTTGTTGCATTCATACCCGTCTTTGCACCTTCACCCCCACACACTCCCCTCTAATTGGACTATTTCCTCTCTTCTCTCATTGTCTAGTCCTCAAAATTCTATATAGGATTCGGGTTTGTCTCCAGACCACGGCTTCCAGGAAGACTGCGGTCACCCTCACAGCTGTAAATGAGTCCTTACGTCGGCCCATAAACTTTTTTTAATATCATTTAACTCTGAGAACAACCATGTTAGGAATATATCAGCCCCATTTTTTATGTGAACAAAAGAAACATAGGGATTCCAGCCCCGATATGTTGAACTCTGGAGTGTGGATTCTTCTCGCCCTCCTTTGCCCTCCCCAGCCCGTTATTTGTGGTGTCATCACATACTCCTTTGGTTTAGAGCTGCTTTTGTTTCTGATGAGAGAAGAAAACAGTTTTGTTGGGTCAAGAAGGTAAGGTAGACAGAATAGCCTGAAAGATGCTTGGTGTTAAAAGTAGGGGAAGGCTGTTATAGGATTGCAAGCTGGGGGACAAGAGGCATATTTGCCTACCACTCTTTAGTAAAAACGCATACACTAGAGCCCTTTACAGTGTGCAGAGCATTTTCCCCACATTATCTCATGTGAGTCTCAAGATTAGCTTCTTTGGGCTGCATTTTGATGGATATCTGTGATTATCCTCAATACTACTGGGTCCCATTCAAGCCAGTTGAGACTAATGAGTTAGAGGCAATCAAATCATAGAATGTCAGAGCCAGAAGGAAAGTGAGAGATTCTTGTTCAGCCTCTTCACTTTACAAATGAGAAAACTGATGCCAGAAGGAAAATGACATCCTCAAGGTCACACAGTGATTCGGTGGCAGAGATTCATTTTAGCATTTACTACATCTTTTCCCTTAGCATCTTCCATTTTGGATCTAGGTACTTCTGGGTGAATGTGTATTCTAGTTAATGCCAACAGCCCTTCATGTGGCAGAAGTATAAGAAAGACACTCCAATTCTCTGATCCATCTTTGTCTCTCTGCCAACAGAATGGGTTGTAGCACAGTTTTCTTTTCACGCAGAAGTGGCAAATGTCATAAGTGCCCTCACACTCCATTGGCCAAAGCATGTCCCTAAGGCCAAGGCCAAAGTCACTGAGGTGGGGATATGGATATTATATATATCATTTGTCTGTATGTGCAGGAAGTTGTTTCTGGGCTGTAGGATTTCACATAATCTGTTTAACTTTCATCTTGACCTGACACAATGTCCAGGCCGTGGCTCTGAGCTTCCATAGGGAGGGACACCTCTGCCTTTCCCCACCTTCATCTACATAACTCAGTGGATCCTAAAATCTCCATGTAGACCCCACATCTTCAGGAAGCCTCCCTGCCCCAGCCATCCCCATGCATTAGGCTCCAGTCCCCTGGTGCTGGTCTCTGTCACAGCCCTACCACCTGCATGAGAGTGGCTTGATTTCTGCCCATGTCTTTCCTGAGAGTACAAACTCCTCCTAATACAGGAACGGGGGCTTATTCATCTTTAATTGCAGCACTCAGCACCAGGTCTGACACACAGTAGGTGCTCAGCGAATATTTGTTGAATGAATTAATAAATGTGGTTCTGTTTGTCCAAGAGTTGATTCCCACCAAGTAGGGCGCCCCAGCCCAGCAGCCGCCGCGAGCCCTCTGGCAGTGGGTGGTGGAGCAGCGGCCAGGTCTCAGCACTGCTTTTGCAGGTCGGAGTCCTTTGCAGCTCCCTTTCCTGCCTCCTTCTCTGCCTCCCAGGGCCAAGAGCTCCCTGTCTTGAGCCTGTTTATTTTTTCCGCCATTGTGGAATGTAACCACTCTTAAACTTTAAAAATAGAGGGATTGATTTTTATCTTGAGTTTTCGTTTGTTTGTTTCTTTCTAACTAGAGAGCTGAAAAAGATCTCATTTCCTTTATACCACTGGAGAGAGTCTTACATAATAGACACAAAGAGGCACACAAGATACTCCTCCACAGCAGGGCGGAGTGGTTAAGGGCATATGCTTTGCAGTCATGCAGATTGGATTTAAGTCCTTTCTAGCTCTTACTCAGCTGTGTGTCTTTGAGCAAGTGAAACAACCTCTCTGAAACTGTATATTTAAAATGAAGATAACATCTAAAGCTCTGGCTCATGTGACAATTGAATGAGATAATACATATGAAACAGCACAATGTCTGACATTCTCATTAAATGGTGAGGATTGCTGGGTTATAACAGCTACCGTAACACTTGCCACTGTTTTCAAAAGTGCTTGTATTAACTCTGTTAGTTCTCACCACTGCAAGGTAAGTATTACTGTCCCCATTTTATGGTTGAGGAAACAAATTATCCTTGCAGTCCTATAGACAGGACTTGCCCCCAGGGAGGGTGAGCAGAATGTATTCTCTTAGTCCCTAGAGATCTCTACCCTTGGGGTAAGACGGGCATTAGAACCCTAAGTCCAAGACCCTCCCCCGCTGTCCTCCTCCTCCTCCCCTGTTCTTTCTTGCTCTCCACGCTCCCTGCCTTGGAAGCCAGGCCACCTGACATGAGACTCCCTTCTCTCCCATCCTTCACTGAAGCTCAGAGCCCTGGGCCTCTGCCAAGGCGCCTCAGGCCTGCATCTAAGCCATTTGTCAGGCTGCCAGAGGGCTGGGCAGCCTGTCCGTTTTTCACATACACACATCAGAGCAGCTGACAGAGCTGGGCAGGCTTGGCAATAGCCTTAGCTGTGAACAGAATCTCAATGAAGGCTCTTGCCCAGCCTATAGTGGGTATTTATACCTGGGGGCCTGCCCTGGCAGTCAGGGAGGAGAGTAATATCGCTGGCTCAGGGCCCAGCTGCCAGCCCCTGCCCCTCTGCTGTGTGATGGTTTCTTGTCCTCAACATGTTGAGAGCTGCTTAGTTGTATTTGATATCCACTTTCTTCCTCTGTGTGTGTGTGCATGTATGTACATGCGTGTATATGTGTGTGTATATCTGTGTGAATCTGTATGTGTGTATGTGTGTGTATGTGTGTGTTTGCAGCAGGGAAGGTTAGTGACTCCTCATTCACCTCCGACCTGGTTTCCTGGCGTAGAGCACACATCCAGCCAAGTGGGAGTGTGGGAAGAGAAAGGGAGCATAAGGAGGAAAATAATAAGGATTCTGAATCCACTGGGAAAATAAAAGTCAGAGGGAAATGAAGGAAACTTGGAAGAAAACTTGGAAAGTATATAGATTATCTTAGACTACCTAACCTGACACTTTTCTACTTAAACATGCTTAATGACAACCAAAACTGGACATAGGAGTTCTGCAGGTTTTGAGGTGAGCGGACAAAGCAGCTCCTTATAAAATTTATTTAAACATTATCTTTTATCTTCGAAATCCACACAACCTAAACATAAATGTACAACATAAACCTGAAATAGGTCTCAGTCATCCATTTCTTTATTCTCACCTTCAGAGTTGCACCCCCCACCCTACTTCTCCAGACACCACGGCCCTACTACTGGTTCTGTGGGATGACTATAGGTTGTGCCTTCAGGTGCCTGGAAATACATCCTAACCAATGGCCTCAGTGTGGGCAGGAAGGATTCAGCAAGCCTAGTTATGTGTTAGCACTGAGCATTGGGGATGCAGAGATGAGTCAGACCCAGCCTCCGTCCTAAAGCAGCTTACAGTCCAACGGGAGAGGCAGACCCAATACCGGATTATTACGGCACAACATGGTCAGGCTGGAGCAGCAGCTGCAGCTTCCACATGGGGGATGCATACTCCACACAAGGCATTTTACATTATCTCTGATCCCAGCATAATCCTGGGCAGATATGATCAGACTTATTGCAGAGGTGAGGAAACCAGAGCTAAGAGGACATATGATGTGCCCCAGGTCATGCAGATGACAGGTGGGGCAAACAAACAAGATTTCAATTCCAGGCTCTTTTATTTCAAAGTTTAGGTTCTTTCTACTCTGTTGACTCCTATAATAAAGAAGAGGGTGACCTATGGAGACAGAAAATGAGCCCAGCCTAGGAGAATGGTCAGGAAAGTCTTCCTACAGGAAGCAGGGCTAATATTGAGTCTTAGAGGATGAGTAGCATTTGGCCAGGCATCCGCAGCAGGAGGAAGAGAGTTTAGGTATGGGGAAAGGTCATGTGGTAAATATGGAATAGTGAAACGGCATGACTTCCTCTGGAGTTGACTAGAGTGAGTGATGCTATAGAACAGTGATAAGAAATAAGACCAGAGAAGTGGGTAGGGCCAGATCGTAAAGGCTTTTCCGGGTAGAACATTGTCCTTAAGTCTCTGGGGAATCAATGGAGGTCTATTAAGTGGAGGGGTGACATGGTCAGATTTGTGCTTGGGAGTGCTATCTTCCGCCAGGTGTAGAGAACAAATTGGAGGAGGAGGAATTGGAGGCTGTCTCAGTATTTATCCATCCACTTCTATCTGTCTCCATCATTTATCCATGTTTTGGTCTCCTCTGTCTTGTCTCTGTTTGCCTGTATCTGTCTAGTTGTCAGGTTCTACCTCTATCTGACTTGCCTGTTTATCTGGTCCCTCAGCCTCCCTATGTAACCTTAGGCAAGACACTTCACGACTCTGAGACAAGGGTCCCTCATCAATAAAATGAGGATCATAATGCTAGCCTCGAAATGTTAATTTAGGGATTAAGTGTGATATTGCATGTAAAATCTTTTTATATATTACAAAGTACCATACAAATGTGAAGGATTATTATCTAGCTATTGCTCTCTGAGGTGTTAGGAAGTTTTTTTGTTTTGTTTTTGAACAACTTTTCATTGAGTATCTAGGCTAGTCTGGATACCTTGCTCTATATCTGGTAGAAGAGGGAGTTTATAATGAATCAGAAACAATGCCAGCCTTCTAGAGGATCAGGGGAGAGTAGAAGTACAAAAATCAAGAATAGAAGCATCTATTATGTGTTGCTAAATTGCTGCCTATCTGTCTGGTTGCCTGTCCATCCATCCATCCATCCATCCATCCATCCATCCATCCATCCATCCATCCATCCATCCTTCCGTCTCTCTGACTCTTGAGTTGTGCTTATATCTGTATTCACAGGCAGTCCCTAACTCAGAACCATCCAATTCACATTGGCTCTCACATGAAATCCCCTCCCCACTAGGGATCAATGCAATTATGAGAGCCTGTGCCTTCACAATAAGAGAAAACTAAACTGCAAAGTGACCACTGCTGTAGATGGCTTGGAAGGTGCCTTCTTTCCTTACAGTTTTAGGACTCTCTCCACCCCTCCCACTCACGTGGCTCCCAGGGCTTCCCTGAAGATTTGAGCGGGTCTCCCGTAGGTCACACTGCCGTATTCCATAAGTCAAGAAAGCTAGGTTGACAGCCCCGAGGAGCTGATTTCATTGAGCTCTACAGTCTCTGTGGCTTACCTAGGACTGCCAGACAGTCCCCAGGCACTTCTAAATATCCACGTCTTTAACAAACATTGTGAAGAGCTCCTGGTGACTTTGCCCTGTAAGCCCATTGTCTCTGAAATGTCCTTTAAGAGGTAGTATTGTATAGTAGAGAGCAGGTTCTGT
Organism: Rhinolophus sinicus; assembly: GCF_036562045.2. Lineage (NCBI taxonomy): Eukaryota > Metazoa > Chordata > Mammalia > Chiroptera > Rhinolophidae > Rhinolophus > Rhinolophus sinicus. The sequence continues at coordinate 19,236,289 of NC_133756.1, read as the reverse complement.
TTTGCCTCTTATGCGCTCTGTGACTTCAAGCAACTTATCCAACCACTCTGGGCCTCCATGTCAGAGTCAAAAAGATGAGGCTGATACTTCCTGTTGGGGTTGTAAGGATTTAATGCTATGATGTCCAACATGGAGTGTTAGCACAGAACCCGTTGTTTGTATGCTAATGAATTGACTCGGAGTTGGGCCTCAGATTTATTTTTCCTTCGTCATGAAACATTGTCATGGACCCAAACACCCTGTCTTTGTGGTTTGGTATATATTTGTGTGAATGAATGCAGATGTGTCTGTGCAAGTGTAGTTGTAAATGTAGATGTGTGTTTTAAAATGCAATGCCCCACTTACTAGATACTGGAAGAGGGTCACTGCATGGAACTTTCTGCGATGAGGGTGGTGTTCTGCACCATCCATTAATGGTAGCTGCCAGCCACCGTGGGTACTGAGCACGTGCACTGTGGCCAGTGCAACTGAGGCACTGAAATGTCCTTACTGTAATTTTAATTAAATTTAAATAGTCATAAGTGTTAGTGCAGCCCTAGACTATGCCCTTGCTTTTAAAGACGCCTAAAAAAAAAATTACTTGAACACCTACTGTGTTTCAGGTACTTGGACTTGCAGTAACTCATTTAATCCATGTCAGCTCCATGAGAGGAATGGTCTTATTGTCACTTCCTGTTTGCTGACAAAGAAACTAAGACATGGAGAGACAAGGTGACTCCTTCAGTATCACACAGCCACTTCAGCAGGGTTTGAGCCTAGATCTCTAATCCCAAAACCCTTCTCTTTTCATGAGCTATGCCGTACTTCCTGTCTGCAAACATCAAGTGTATCCCCATTGCCTCAGGGAGCACGCAGCAGTTGTACCTGGGGGCAACGAAGCATGGCACCTTCCTGATTGGGCCCTGCGTCTCCTCTCTGAGCTCCTCTCCCGGGCCTCTGCCTGGCCTCGCTCACTGTCTCTACGTCCTCCGCTTCCTTGTCTCTCCATGACCTCGTCAGGCAGGCTCCTGCCCTCAGGCCCTCCTCCTGGCGCTTACCCCAGTCTGGCTCCAGGGTGCATGTCTAATTTCCTCTTATGAAACTGATCACTCTGGCTGCAGGATGGAGAGCAGATTTGGGTCCTGAGGGAGGGAAGGAGGTGTCCCGAGTGGAAACAGAGAGGTTAGCTCTGTGGCTACTACAATAGTCTGGAACTACAACAGCTACTGTCAAAAGCCAAGCTGCTGGCCTCCTTGCCAGAGCATCGCAGACTGTTAAGTATCAGAGCTGGAGTGACCTTTCGAGATCATCTAGTGCAAAGCTCTTATTTGAAGAATGATAAAACTGAATCACAGAGGCGAGAAGGTGGTTTCCCCAAGGTTGGCTAACTTGGTGCAAGAGCTCTCATTTCCTGATGTGCTCTTTCCCCGGCTCTAATCTTTCTCCTGCATCACAAGACCTCATAAAAATAGAGGTTTTCCTATTACCCACCTTCTTACCTCTATTCCAATCCTGTTTTTTTATTTTTTTATTTTTAGAGACAGTCCCTATTTTCTTAAAGGCCAATGAGTCACCTAAAAGGCAGGATTTCAGTTCTCCCTAAACAAATCAATTTTTACAAAGAATGAGCAAATCTTCCCCCAGAAGTCTGAGCATGTCCTCCAGAGAAGACAGAAATTCATACAAGATGTCTTGGAAGAAGATAGAAAAAAAATCTTATTCCATTTTTTAGAGACAAAGGAAAAAAACACAAAAGCCCAAGCCTAACTTTTCTGATGCCTGATAATATTCTTCTCTCATCTCTCATTTCCCCACAACTATTTTGTCTTAAGGCTCTGGGCGCCTGTGGGAAACTGCTGTGTGATTTTTATCTCTATGATTAAAGTGTTACACTTTATTGAGTTCTTTACATCAGCAGCAAAATCTGCAATGCAGGATTTTTACATAACACCTCATTTTCTTCTCGCACCATTACTGTTATTAACCTGGTGGCAATAAACAGAAAATACAGCTTTGCTTATGATGTACTCTTTAGCTTTGTTCCAATAGCAAGAAATAAAAAAAAAAAGGGGGGGGGAAGGAACCCAGAGGAACAGAGAATTTTTTACCCGTTATATCCCTTTGATGCCTGCCCTTCTCTCCCTATTCCATAACATTTTTCACATAAGGTCAAGGATGGAGATCATCTCTGCTCAGGCATGTTTTCTTCTCCCTCATTAATTCATACATTTATTTATTCAATAAGGATTCCCTCAGCACCTACTATGTCCCAGGCACTGTGCTAGGTGTTGGAGATACCATGATTCCATGTCCTGACCAGTGCTTAGTCCAGTGGGGGAAATAGATACACATAGCAATGATAATGAAACTGTGAGATGAGTGTCATAAATGCAGAAGGTTGAGTGACAATGTCAGTGAAAGAGGGCATGACCAACCATATCCAGATGAGTTAAGGTGCTCTTCACAGAAGAAGAGATGCTTGTTTTGCACCCTGAAGGATGGCTAGGTAGAGCAAGACCTTCTTGTCTGAGGGAAGAGCATCAGCAAAGACTTGGAAAGCACAGAAGAGCATGACATGGCCTGGAAGCTGCTGGTTTAGTATAGCTTTAGTAAAGCACTGGGTGCCTGTTAGCAGACAGCAGGAGATGAGGTTCGAGACAGAGGCAAGTCATCAAAGACCTCATATTCATATATGGGAAATAGTTCCCAGGCCTGCTGTTAATCTGCTCTCTCGGCTCCCCTAAAACCAGGCCAAAATTAGAGATTCAAGACAGAATGTCATCATGGGAAGAATTTGTACTGTGGATAGAAGGTCTAGGTTCTATCCCTGACGCTGCCACTTAGCTGTGTGATCTTGAGCTGTGTATTCATCTGTGAAATGGGTATGCTGAGAATGAGACAACACAGCAAACAAGTTGTGTAGGTGTCCATGGTATTTCATGTGTCAAAGGAAAGGATGTGGGGGAGCAAAATTCCAGACAATTCAAGAGCCAGAGAAGCCACAAACTCATTCTGTGGGACTTTGATGAAGATTTTTATGTAGTTGTATTATAACCTTTTAAACCGCAATTACTTTTGCACCTACCTAATAGATGAAGGGGGCTGCACTGCTCTGGGACTTCCCTTTAAGCCAAGAGATAAAGTCTGGTTTGTGCCCACACGTCCTTGTCTGACCCTAGCTCACCTCTCACAAATGCCCCCTCACTCCTTGCTGCTGGCTGGCTGAGGGAAACAGTCCGTAACAATCAATCTCTTCTCCTCCAGAGAGTGAAAGCCTATAGCAAAGTAACAGCTGGAGAAAACCCCTGCCCTCATCCCATTTACATTCCAGTGGGGGACCCAGATGTCTGCGTATGTATATTTGGGGTTTGATTTTTTTATACTCTTGTTCTGATTCATATAGCCTATCAAAAATGTGCCATGCTTATGCTTACCTATATTAATAAAGAGCTCTATTTTTATAGGAAACACACAATTACATGGGAAACATGTTTCCTTCACTCAAATAGCTATGTTTAGGAAAAATCCACTTGTTCAGATCAAAATGACATAACCTAAGAACATAAACCATCTGATAGCATCTTACCCGACCTGGGACAAGTACCGAGGAGGCACGTGTTCAATTCAAACTTACAAGATGGTGACGTCCTCAGTCTCAATGAATGGCTCTATCCAGCACTATTGATCTTACTGTATAAGAGCTCATATCTGCACACTTCCTCTCATCCTCCCTGCCCTTGCTTTAATTCAGAACCTTGTATTTTCAATTAGTTTTCGCTTGGACTGTAATAAAAATGTCCTAACATTCTACGTGCCTTTGAGTCGCACAACCTCTAATGCAACGTAAATGCATTGCCTAGTTTCTAAAATGCAAACGTAATCATGTTATACGTCCATAAATCTTTCTCTGTGTTTTCTACGAGACAGGAAAAGTCCTGAATTTTTAGTGTCTTTCAAGACCTTCCATGAATGGGTCCATGGAAGCTTCTCCAGCCCCTTTCTCACTCTACCCCCTGTTGCCCTTCCATCATACCAAACACCTGAGCGTTCCCTTCATAGTCCGGGTGGGTTTATTTCTGGAGGGTTTTGCTTACACAGCTCCCTTTGCCAAAAACACCTTTCTCTCCACTGGAGGCTCCTTTGCGTAGTGCCCACTTGGTGACCACCTTCTTGTCTTTCAAGATCTGCTCAATAGTCCCTTCTACGGAGTCTTTCCTGACCACCCAGTAAACCTGTGGTTCCTTCGGCTGTCCTTCATCCAATCTTCACATGCGTCTCTCAGAGCACCTGACCAACTTACGTACACTTGTTAGTTTCTTTGTCTGTCTTCCCTCTCTGCACTAGGAAAAAAGAGAGAGAGGTAGGAAAGGGGGACAGGAGGAGAGAAGGAATAAAGTGAGAGACGGGGCAACGTGAGAGAGCGGGAGAAGGAAGGGGAGAAAGTAAAGGAACAGATATCAGATCCCCACCTGCACCTTTCTTCTCTGCTCCTCCTCTCCCCAGGCACCTGTACTGAAGAACGCAGACAGGAACCCTCTTATTTTTCTCCAGGATAAAGTACATAGTTTCACATAAAGGCTGGCACCCCTGAACACTTCTTTGAAAAACGGTGATATCTGCTCCAACAGACGGGAAGGCCTGAATTCGCCTGAGGAAATGGTTGAACTGCTGTTTTGCAGTAGGCTCTTACCACAGGGCCATACCCAGGGAAAGGACCGTGCACTCGGGTCTTGAAGGAGATAAGGTAGGATGGGCTGGCAGAAGCTGTCTTCAGAGGCCAAAGGGAGGAGAAAAACAAAACAAGACAGTGCAAAGCAGGAAGAGGTGATGATTGAAAGATAGAAGACTCTCGGGGCAGAATGGGCCCTGAGAAATCACCAAATCCATTCTCTAGTAGGGGAAGTTGACGAGAGGAAAGGGTCACAGAGCACGTTAGTAGGAGAGACTAACTCCTAATTCGCAAGATGAGTTTCCTGGGAAGAAAGGAATTAAGATTGAATTCCTGGGACCGACTACACCCCCAGCTCAGTTGTTAGATGTACGTTGTTACCCCTCTGGATCAGCTGACAACCTCCTACAGGAGACGTCTCCAGTCAGGCCACACATATTTACTGAGTTCCTAATATGTTCCTGGGGGTGCCCTAGTTTCATCAGCCTTTGATTTATAATGAAGCAACATTAACTTTTAATTATGAAATTAAAATGTCCCTCGGCTCTCACAGACTTAAATATTATATCTCAGTCCTCTTCTTAGTTTGTCTCATCTTCCTGCTCAGACTGGGGCTTCCTGGGAACGTATGGCTTTTCCACGTGTATATATGTCCATTGATGTAGAAGTGGGTCCCTGGGCGACCCCCCAAGGGCAAGGATCAAGCAGAGGCTTTGCAGGCAGTGAGATGGAAGTTAAAACTCCAGTTCAGGCCCTAACCTGCTGTGAGAGCTCCACAAGCCAGTCTCTGAGCTTCTTGCTGAGAAATAAGATCATCACCCCATTTACTTCAGTGGATTGTTGAGAGAATCAAATGAGTTACCTTGGTGTGGGACTAGTTTATAAGCTCTCAAACATGCAGGATATTGGTCATTGTCAATAGATGTCCTACTGAATAAGGAATAAACTTACATTTATATGAGCTGAGTTGCCACGCCACCTCCATATATGTGCTACGATAGCCCCTGTACCTCTCCTTGAACCTTTCATTGCACATGGAGCTCCTTTCAAAATGCCCATCTTCCCTGCAAGGTTTTGAGCTCAAGGTCCACATCCCTGGTGCTCAGCACAGCGCCTGCACATAGTATCACCGTGTGATTGAAAAGAACGCATTGAGAGTGGGTAAGCCGCCAGACAGTTTGCTAGGCACAAAGCCAGTTCCCTCATTTAACTCCACAACATTCCTGTGAGGTTGGGATCATTATCCCCAATTTTTAGGTGAGGAAACTGAGGCTCAGAGAGGGAAACTAATTTCTACAACCATGGCTACACTGACACTTGAAGCCAAGTCTACCAGGTCCCAAACCCACACTACTTCCTTCTTATTCTCATCATTGCCATGGTCAACACTAGAGTCACCAATCACTGCTATGGGAGCAGGAGACAGAGGTCAGGTATTCCTTTGCCCTGGGAAGGTCTGTTATGAACCCAGACCTGCTGCTCTGAGCCTCTGGTCTCTCTCCCTTTTTCTAGGCAGAGGTGGAGGAGAAGATGGAAGCAAAGGAAGGCTCCTTCCTGCCAGGCCTGACCTGGCTCTTCCTGGGTCCTTAGAAGGGGAAGATGCAAAAATGCCTCCGTGTCTATGCAGATTTTCCTTTTCACTTCTAAGTAGAGTAGGATTGTAAGAGACAAATTAGAAGGAGAAAAATGTTTTTACTCCTCATCTTGTTGCCACTGGTGCTTTTACCTCACACCTTAATCATTACGCTCACAAATTTCCTTTGTCCTGAAGCTTATTCTGCGGAAGCCAAAGAGCCCAGAGATGCAGGGACTGGGCCATTCTGAATAGCTTAGAGATAAAGAGCTTAGCCTTAGTGCAGAAAGACTTGGGCTTAGATCTCAGTTCTGTCATGTGCAAGCTTTTTGCCTCAGTTTCCTCATATGATGATAGAAGTACTCACTTCATAGGGTTGTTATAAGAATTATTACAAGACCATACATCGGAAGCTGTCAACAGCTTTCAATGGTGGTGTCATGGTTAAGAGTGCGGACTGTAGGGCCAAACTGCTTGGGTTCTTTCAGTGACCACCCTGTGGTCTGGGGGTTCCCTTCCAAGTTACTTACCCTATCAATGCCTCAATTTCCTTATTTGTAAGTGATGTTTCTGTCTGTTGGGGTTTGGAGGATTAAGGAGTGCCTGGCACGTAGTAAGTGCTCTGTTGTTACTATTATCCTCCCTCTGTTGCTTCTCCAGATGGAATCTAGGCCCTGAGACTCCTGTCACCACACCCCTCACCGCTTCTTTCTCCAAATCCAGGACACCTGGTTCGTCCACTCATCTATTCATTTAGTCACTTAACAGATGTCTCCTGAGTACTCACTGTGTGCCGGGCCCTATGGCTACGGCTGTAGACTAAGCGGGATCCTAGCCTTTGTGGGGTTCTCAGCTCACTCCCTCCTTCTTAAAATGTTTTTGTTCTCTTGGTTTTCATGAAAGCACATTGTCCTTGTTTCTCCTCCCTCCCTGGCCACTCTAACTCTCCTTTGCTTCTTCCTTCTAAACTCAACTCAACTTCAGAGGCCCCAGTTAGTCCCCGTCCTGGCCAACACCGCCTCCCAGCCATGTTGGGAGTCCCAGAGTCACTTCCCTCGCAGTGGTGCCTACCTTTTATCTCCAGTTCAATCCTCTCCCCAGGGTTCCATTTTCATCTAGTTAGCTGCCTACTTGTCGCATCCC